>NC_045426.1:59274450-59588478 GCF_902635505.1 Sarcophilus harrisii | reverse complement strand
TCAACTGTTCCATAACTGATAGATATTCCCTTAGTTTCCACTTTTTGACGCTAAAAACAAGCTGCTATAAATATTTTTTTTTGCATGAGTCCTTTTCCTCTTTCTTTGGATTCTTGGAGTATCCAGGTTTAAGAGTGGCATTGCTGGCTCCTCCCCATGATATCCTCACATAGGAAGGCTTCCATTCCAGTAAGGGCAATGCTACTAATAAAACACTGCCCTCAGTAGATAGAGGATCATATTTCAGATCAACACTATTTCAGCAACTAAATAGAGCAAGTGAATGACAAAACAGAGTAGTCGAAGGCTATCATGCCTCATCTGGCATTTGCCTATAGCGACATGTGAGTAGTAGTCTGGCATTGAACAATCCTTTCCAATTTCCATAACAGCAGTTTTTGGACGTCTTCAAAACCCAAGTTCCTTACTTCAAATGGCATAACTTTATCTTCCCTTTGCAGGTCAAAGCTCTTCTCTAGATCTAACTTCAAGTAGTAGGTTTTTACTATTTCCTCTGTGAACCCAGTTTACTTTCTTCAAATCATCTCCCAGACTTCCCAGTACTCTGCTCACAACTGGAAGGAAGGGAAAATTTTCACAATATTCTTTTGCTTTTTAAAAAGGCAAATCAGGAGATATTTACCATACTGACCTCATACTCTTAATCAATTCAATTCAATCTGATTCAGAGAGGTAGTAAGTACTAACTGTATGACAGACACTGTGGACAAATGGGGGAGAGGAGAAAAGAAGAGGAATGAAACTATCTCCTCCCTGGATACTATGTTGTTTTGGTGCAAACTGAAATAAGAACGGATTATGTGGCTCCCATCTGTACAAGCTGTCCTTACGCCATGCTTCTATTCCAGCCATACTGGCCTGACCTGGGGCTTTTTGCAATCGCCAACACAATGTTTCTTTAATACAGAGAAGGGGAACCAACAAGATTCATTTAAACAAGATGATCAGAAATGGTCAAAAGATATGACAGACAATTTTCAGATGAAGAAATTGAAAACTATTTCTAGACATATGAAATGATATTTTAAGTCATTGTTAATCAGAGAAATGCAAATTAAGACAACTCAGAGATACCACTACACACCTGTCAAATTGGCTAGAATGACAGGGAAAGATAATGCTGAATGTTGGAGGGTATGTGTGAAAATTGGGACACTGATGCATTGTTGGTGGAACTGTGAATGGATCCAACCATTCTGGAGAGCAGTTTGGAACTATACTCAAAAAGTTATCAAACTGAGCATATCCTTTGATCCAGCAGTGTTACTACTGGGCTTATACCCCAAAGAGATCTTAAAGAAGGGAAAGGGACCTGTATGTGCATGAACGTTTGTGGCAGCCCTCTTTGTAGTGGCCAGAAACTGGAAACCAAGTGGATGCCCATCAGTTGGAGAATGGCTGAATAAATTGTGGCATATGAATATTATGGAATATTATTGTTCTGTAAGAAATGACCAGCAGGATGATTTCAGAAAGGCCTGGAGAGACTTACATGAACTGATGCTGAGTGAAATGAGCAGGACCAGGAGATCATTATATACTTCAACAACAATACTATATGATGATCAATTCTGATGACTGTGGCCCTCTTCAACAATGAGATGAACCAAATCAGTTCCATTTGTTCAATTATGAAGAGAACCAGCTACACCCAGTGAAAGAACTCTGGGAGATGACTATGAACTACTACATAGCATTTCCCATCCCTCTGTTTCCTCTTTTTTTGTCTGCCTGCATTTTTCATTTCTTTCACAGGTTAATTTGTACATTATTTCAAAGTCTGATTCTTCTTGTGCAGCAAAATAACTGTATGGACATGTATACATATATTGTATTTAACATACACTTTAACAAATTTAATATTATTGGTCCATCTGCCACCTGGGGGAGGGGGTGCGAGAAAGGAGGGGAAAAGTTGGAACAGAAGGTTTTGCAAGGGTCAATGCTGAAAATTTACCTATACACATATCTTGTAAATAAAAAGCTATGATTTAAAAATAAATAAATAAACAAGAAATCCTGCGCCAAGCAGGAAAGACCAGGAAAACAACCAAATCCAGTGTGAAGAATCTAAGGATAGCATCCCAGAAAGACCGTAAGCAACCTCTTTCTTCCTGCTACTTGGCTAACTATGTATAGGGTACTCATTATATTTGAATCAGATGTTATTTTATGCCTTGAAACTGCCCCTTTGGGAAGAATTAAGATATGATATGATAAAATGCTTATTGCCTGATCACATACTTTTATAAAAATCTAAGTCCTGTGGGAAGGAGGATAAGAAGAGAATTTGGAACTGGAAAAAAGGAAAAAGAAATCTTTAAATAAATGCTTAAAAAAGAAAGCACATAAATCTAAGTTCTATACAGCCACTTATGATGGCCTGGCATCAAATACCTGCAAAACTCTGGGTATACTGTTATCTATAGCTTTCCCCTAATTAATGTTAATGTAGCATAACCTATTCTTGACAATACCATGCTGCCTTATGAATACAATTTCGTTTCCTAGATGTTTATAATTATTTCTTTAATATTTTCTAGAAATGATCATAACTGAAATCAAGCTTATTTATCTATATATACACACACAGAGTTAGAAACATCACTTTTTCATCTTAAAAAAAAAAAACCCAGGATTTTCTCTACTCCCCCCTCCCCAGTCCTACTATCTCTCTTCCATTTTTCAATTTGTGAAAACTCATCATAGATAGGATACAGCCATCCCTTCTTCCAGCTACTTCTTTCATATAGCTCAATTGGACCTGTTCGCTTAAATTCCTTGTGAAAACCAGACAGCAGGGTACCTCTCTATCTCCTTACATATCAGTCTTGGGACATTTTAAGCTTTTTAGCACTCCAAACACTTTGTTTTTATATTCACCCTCCCTTATATTTATCTTCTCTCTACAGAGGGAATTGGAGGAGCAAGTAGTAGTTTGAATTGAATAAACCATACTGACTTCATCTATTGACTCAATTTTGGATCTAGCTGTTTCCTTTCTATTCAATTATGGATCTATTCCAAGTTCTATATTGTGAGAAATTTATTCAATAGTGGGAAATGAGAGAAAACTTGCTGCTAGTTCAAACCTAGCCCTGTGTGGCTGGGAAGATGGGATTACCTCTACCTAATACTTAAAGAGACCCTTAATAATGTGGGTTATACTGACCAGGAACTCAGTCATATCCAAAGAGTAATATGAAGAGTTTGGGGTTTTCCCTCACTCACCCCTCAATTGTATATCTTAGGCAACCCCTATGTCTTATCTGAAAACTGGTGCCATACTGAACAATCATTTGTTGTTTCCATGTTCCTCTGGTGGCTCATAGACACTTGGGGTGTGTGGGATATCTCTTTTTCTGATTTCAGGTTTTTTTAGAAAATTTTTTAGAAATTTTTTTTAGAAATTAGATTACCTAATGGTTTATGGTTTCATTTTAATTAATTAGCCTTATTTGATTGCTTTTAATATATAAAAGTCTGACCTATTCAGTTTAGCCCTAAATGGGCCCTGGTCCCAATTTGTTAAGCAATTGCTCACTAGACAGAACCTTTGTTATCTCAGTCATTTCATCTTTACTTTAACAATTGATTGCTTTGGGGCAGCTAGGTGATACAGTGGATAGAACACCAGCCCTGACGGCAGAAGGACCTGAGTTCAAATCTGCCTCAGACACTTAACAGTTCCTGGCTTGTGTGATCATAGGCAAGTCACTCAACCCCAATTGCCTCAGCCAAAAAAAAAAATAAAAATAAAAATAAAAAATCTGATTGCTTCCATACTTTTCCTCTTTCAACTGATGATGATGACAACTATTACTACTACTAATCCAAGGTTTCATTACAAAGTGTTTTCATACCCCTTGGGGTGGAATTCTCTCATAAAATTTTAAGCTACCTCTTCCCCTACCATTACTATCCTTGTGTCCAGGATAAGTGTTAAGACAAAGCCTGACTTGAAGTACTTCTCATTTCTACTTCAGCAATCATTTCTTTTCTTTTGATCAGAATCAAATCTAGAAGAGTTCAACTCTTGAGTAATGGAAAAATCAATTATTATCTCAGAGAAAAGCTAATGAAACATATAGTTCCTTCAAAGTAGAGGAGACTACTAGAACCAAATATTGCCTATCTACTGGGTATTTTTGTTGACTCTTTCTTTGCCAAAAGGGAAATTTCAACTTGAAAAGTAGGTAAGAAAGAACTGATATTAAGAAAACAAAAAGTATTTTTTAAAATAAGGTCCAGAATCGTTCCCTTCTTTGTATCTGCCTTTTGAAAGATGAATCATTCATGCAAGCCAAGAATTTTTTCTGTTTTGTCAGAGAGACCCAACATGTCAAAATAATTGATATCCCCTAATCCTTACAACATCATGCCTTTGGGCCAAGCTTCTGATTTATTTCCTCAACATTTCATCTATTTCTTCTCTGTCCAGGTGACATACACTAGTGACAGTCTCATTTGTTTCTGCTCTACTAACATTCACCCAAATATTCACTATATCTCACCACCCACTCAGGCTTTTAGGTTTCTTGTTATGAGGAATATACACGTGATTCCAACCTCCTTCATACACTTTTTATTGATCTTATTTCTTTTGAAAAGCGTTGTCTTTCAGTCATATTGCAGTTCTCATGTGGCAGCCTACCAAGTCTCAGTGATAATCAACAGGCCAAATTTGCCTGCAGGGATATTTAGCTCACTTGGGCTATTCTCGCTTTTCTCCCAGAGCACCAATTCACAAACTTGGAATACCAGCACTTCATAGAAAATAAGATCCTGGAAAACAAGGATATTATATCACCATAACTCTGGTTAAAAATAAAAGGCAAATTTTTCTAATCTCACATTTAAATAGTGCTTTAACTTTTTCAAAACATTTTAATAAAAAAAACAAAAACAAAAAACAAATCTCAGCGAATTCCCATAACCCCGTGAAGTAGGTACTATTTTTATTCTCTTTTAAGAATGATAAATATAATTATGACCCTTACTCAGGGTCATAAAGCTAGCAGGAGAGCCGAGATTCTATTAAGCCTAATGACCACCTTATTAAAATAAGGCATATCTTTCTACAAATAAGAGACAAAAAGCTGGGTAAAGGGAAAGGGGAAGGGGTTGGGGCAGGTATGTGTCTGAAATGATTTGCCTAGGTTCATAACCACTAAGTTTCAGGGGCAAGATTTAACAAATCTGTATCGATAAGATGCCTAATCTAGAGTTCTTTACAATATAATATTTTCCCTCTAAGTAGATTTTAAAAGTAAAAAATAACACAAGATTTTTGGTATGTTAAAATTCATAAAAATTTAATTCATAACTGATACTAAGTGAAATGAGCAGAACCAGGAGCTCATTGTATACAGCAACAAGATTATATGATTCTCAATTCTGACGCCCGCGGCTCTTTCCAACAATGAGTTGATTCAGATCAGTTCTTGTAATCTTGTGATGAAGAGAGCCCATCTATGCCCAGAGAGGAGGGTGTGGGAACTGAATGTGGACCACAACATAGCATTCTCACTCTCTCTGTTGTTCGTTTGCTTGCATTTTGTTTTCTTTCCCAGTCCCCCCCCCATCCGATTTTTCTTATGCAAGATAATTTTATAAATATGTATATATGTATGTATGTATATATATATACATAGGATTTAACATAAAAAATTTTATAGTTAAATAGACAATACCTAAAGAAACCAATAATTTAATTATGGAATGTCAACAGAAAGAGACAAAAGAGTTAAGTAAGATTGACTGAAAAATAAAAATACTACTTTCTGATTGGACCTCTCTATCAAGCCTTTCTTCAACAGGAAATTCATGATTGGGAAATATATTTTTCTACAAAACTGAATCCTTACTTAAAACAGTGCCTGGACTGTGATGCTTAGTAAATGTTAACTGACCACTTTGAAGGCAGCCACAAGGGTGGGTCACAAAGCAAAAAGGCACTGGCAGTAAAAATAAAAGGCAATCAAATTCAAGTAAGGGACATGAAGGGGGGTTCAGGGATAATTAATTCAACCATGGAAAAAAAGAGGAGATTAATGTTACTTTTAACAGATAAAAGGATTGCTAGGACAAGAAAGTGGTATAGGGAAAAGGGTATAAGATCTTAACTCAAGACACAGGAGAAACATTTCCAGATCATTACAATTTAGGAGTTCGGAAAGATTCAGTAACTTAACCAAGCTAAATTTAACTAGTAAGGGACCAGGATGAGGACTCAAAAAGCCAGGCCCTCTGCCTCCAGCACTTTCCATCACAACAGACATTGCTGATACCCATTTATCCAAGTCATTCAAGTCCAAAGTCAAAGTTAATTTGCAAAGGAAAAGCAAATAATTTATTAGTTAATAGTTCCTAGATTTCTCCAAGTTTTGTGATCCATCCAAATTGTTGATTCAATTATCTCTAAATCTTCAGTATGTCTAATTGATCTCCTTTTTTGGTTTTTAAAGACCACCACACAGCTTTGTTGATCACTAATTTATAGTATAGCTTGAGATCTTGAAATTCTATTCTCCATTTCCTCTTCCCCTCAAAACAATTATTGTTTTACTTAAACAACAACATAAAGGACATTTGCCCCAAACCATTCAAAGATAGAATGAGCTCAGATCTTATTCTTGCTTGGGAAGGCTAAGGAAATTAAGATTTTTTTCCCCCAAAGAGACACCTAAGAAACTCAGAGACAGGCAAATTCATATTTAACAATTACCTAGGTGGATAGAGCACCAGTCCCGAAGTCATGAGGACCCGAGTTCAAATCTGACCTCAGACATTTAACACTTCCTAGCTGTGTGACCTTGGAGAAGTCACTTAAGCCCAAAGGCCTCAGCAAAACAAGACAAAAAGAAAAAACACTTAGCTAGGAAACCTAGATGGTACAAAAAACAACGCAGCACTGAGGTCCCCTCTAGATACAGGCCTAGAAAATACACCAGATTGATGAGATATCCAGAAAAAACTAACAGCTGAGTCCTTTCTTCAGCCAAGATTGGCATAGACAGAGAAGTCTGCTGATATTGAGAACAGGGATATCCCCCAGACTCCTACTGGTATGCTGTTAATAGGAACATCTCAAGAAAGCAGCAACAAGATTAGCCCAAACTTTCCTTCCAGAAATCGGATAGAGCCCAGCCAGAATATTGAGTCCAAAGTCAGACCAAAAAAATAAATAAATAAATAAATAAATCTCACCACAAAGCTAATAAGAATGAATCAAATAGAAAGAAATAAGTATAAGATAACAAGAATAAAACAAAATCAAAAGGCCAGGGGGGAAAATAGAAGAAAATATAAACTATCATATAGCAAAAACAACATGGAAAAGAGATTGAAGAGAAAAAAATCTAATTGCTAGACTGAATGCCATGAAGAACAAAAAAAGATTGTTGACATTATTTCAAAAAAATCTTAACCATATCTCTTAGAACTAGACAACAAAATGGAAAAACAAAAAAAATCTATTTCCTGAAACTCCAAAATAAAAACTCCCAGGAACATCACAGCCAAAATTCAGTTTCCAAGTCAAATAACAACAACTTTGAGAGACCAAACAGATCTTGGTCTAAGAATTAGTTTGGGATCACATGATTTTTAGCAACTTCCACTATAAAATAGGAGTGCAGAATTTGGAATACAATATTCTAAAAGGCAAATGAAATGGACTTACAGCCACGAACATTTTATCCAGAAAAATTACAAGGGACTGAGTATACGGATCTCCCATGTCCAAGCATTCCTAAGAAAAGCCCATAGCTTATATCCCAAAGAGATCTTAAATGAGGGAAAGGGACCTACATGTACAAAAATGTTTGTGGCAGCCCTTTTTGTAGTGCGAGAAACTAGAAACTGAGTGGATGCCCATCAGTTGGGGAATGGCTGAATAAGTTATGGTATATGAATGTTATGGAATATTATTGTTCTTTAAGAAATGACCAGCAGGATGATTTCAGAGAGGCTTGGAGAGACGTGAACTGATGCTAAGTGAAATGAGCTGAACCAGGAGATGATTATACACCACAACAGCAAGACTATACGATGATCAATTCTAATGGATGTAGCTCTCTTACAATGAGATGATAGAGGCCAGTTCCAATGGCCTTGTGATGGAGAGAGCTATCTACACCCAGAGAGAGGACTGTGAGAACTGCGTATGGAGCACAACACAGCATTTTCACACTTTCTGTTGATGTTTGCTTGCATAGTTTTCCTTCTCAGGTTTTTCTTCCTTCTTAAATCTGATTTTTCAAGTGCAGCAAGATAATTGTATAAATATGCATACATATATTGGATTTAATATATATATATATATATATATTAAACATATTTAAATGTACCTGCCTGCCATCTAGGAGAGGGAGTGGGGGAAAGGAGGGAAAAATTTGGAACAGAAAATTTTGCAAGGGTCAATGTTGAAAAATTACCCACGCATATGTTTTGTAAATAAAAAGCTTTAACAAAATCACAATAAATAAATAAGTATTGCACAACCCGCCCCCCCAAGAAGAAAAGAAAAGCCCATAGCTCTTGTCAAAACTCTGCAGTTCAAACACAGAAGGTTAAAAGATATATAAAGAAATAAACATGGATGAACAAAGGAGACTAAAAATAAACTGCTTAAATTCAAATATGGGGAATCATACATTTGTCTCCTCTTAGCTCTATCATCATCAGGAGTCACAGGGGGAATAATTAGATAAGGCCTGGAACTGGCTCTAGTATGTCTTGATGATCTTAAGAACGGAAACAGGGAAGAGACATGCAGAAGCATGGGGGACGGGAAGGTTAGGGAAAATGATCTCACACAATCAGAAGTACAGAAGCAGTTATCTATACCAATGGACAGTAGGGAATTGTGGGGAGGAAAAACAGCTGACTTTTCGATCTCATTATCATCTGTTCAGATTAAAAGGAAGAATACACACAGACACAAACACAACCAGATATGGAAATATAATTCATTCAATAGGAAAACAGAAATTAAAGGGGAAAGATGAGAAGGGGTTTAGAGGGCTGGTAGGGAGGGATTAATCCTAAGCAAAGCAAGTCTAAGGATGCACTAAAATATTTATAACCTTTTTTTTTGAGGGGGGGGCAGGGAAGGGGGAGTAGACAGAATGGGCATCTAAGGAATTGTCTTATAATTTGAATCATGGATGAACAAGGTTCCGGCAAACAAAATGATGAACATTATTGTATTGAAGGAAATCATGAAGGGGATGGTTTCAGAGAAATCCGGTAAGACTTTTATGATCTGATGATAAATGAAGTCAAAAAGGAAAACAATTTATACAACTATAGCAATATGGTAAAGGCAAACAACTTTCTCTCTCTCAGAAGGGAGCTATTTCAGGAGAAACAGAACGTTAAGTAACACTGCCAAGATTCTAGGGGGTAGCTTCCCTATTTCAATGTGATTAGTTTTCAACTGTAAATATTCCTTTAGGTATGGATACTGGACTTGAGAATGACAATTTTATGTGTGTGAGAGACAGTAAGGTTACTCTTGACCAAGTGCTGGGAAAATCAGTTCTCCCCATGTGCTTATGACAAGTTTTTTCAAAGGAACTCGTCCTAAAAGATTTATGAACTGAGGAATATATATATATATTTTTAAAAGACAGGTAAAGTCAAACCCTTAAGACAAATCAAAGAATGTAAGAGTGTGTGTGTGTGTGAGAGAGAGAGAGAGAGAGAGAGAGAGAGAGAGAGAGAGAGAGAGATGAGCTTATAAATTTTCTCCAACAGTCCTGAATATCTTGATTTGAGCCTAGGTATTCTGGCAAAACACTGGCTTTACAGTCTAGGCATTTCATTTACTCTTTCCATGCCCCCAGGAAACTCTTCTAAGGCAATAAATTGAAGAGATGGTGATCCTATTTCCCCACCTCATAAATTTCTATACCAAAGAAATCATGGTCTCAGTTTCTTTGTTTGTCCCTAATTTCTAATTGCTTATGCAAGATGTAATATAAGCCACATTCTCAACACAAATAAACATGCAATCCTAAATGGAGTTTTGAAAAATTCATTTTACTGCTTATGCTTTTAGTTCTCATGCCTGTCATAATATAAACATGTAGCTTAATTCGGATTTAATCTGTTGAGCACTAAATTTGCAGTTTCTTGTTCCATGAACTAAAATAGCAAAATTAACAGAAAACACTGTGATGACAAGAACTGACTACTAACCCAGTCATAGTATGGACTGCACCTATCAAATTTCTTTATTTAATATTAGATAGCAATATTATCTTATTACAATTAACCAGCTAAATATTTAGATGTTTTTCTTAAATATACATTTCAAAGTCAGAATCATCAACCATTGAAAGAGCTCGTTTCTAATGGATTTTAAAAATAGAGATACAATAACTAGACAAATCTATTCAGAAAGGTAAACAATTCTCAGAATTTGTCTGATTCCTAGTAACTCCATTTGAGGTTTTGACAAAAATACTTAAGAGTGATTTGCCATTTCTTTCTCCACTCATTTACAAATAAGGAAACCAAGGTAAACAAGGCAAACTTTTCCAGGGTCATACAACTTTAGTTAAGGGTCTGAGATCATTTCTGACCTCAAGAAAATGTTTTTCAGACTCCAAATCTGACACTCTAACCTTTGGAACACCTAGTCACCCAAGATTCCTATTTGTGTATTACAACAGAATACAGAGATTCTAGTCATATGTTACAAGTAGAATCTTGAATTATTTTTAAAAGTACTTATCAAACTATATTACTGATTCTTGAATAGTCTTAGAATTAGAGAATTAAACTCTTAAGAGAAAATAGTAATTCCATTCTGATTAACGGTATGTTGGGGCCTGTAGGGGCAGATTAATTAGATTTCATTGGATCTAAGGCATTCCTCCAGTAATGAATATTCCCTCGAGGGGGAAGAGCAAGGGGACAGGAGAAGAATCAACAGTATTCTATGTTACCCGATTAATTTGGTAAAGAAGGAAATAATGAACAAGTTTAAAAGACTACACTTCAAGGTTGTTACCTAAAAAGCAATTCCTTAATCCTAAATTCTCAAAGAAGCTAACCTACTAAACAAATTCAGTCAAGGCTAAATTCCAAATCAGATGACCAAGACAAAACCTTGGGTAAAAATTATAAATCCAACATAAAACTTTTTCTCTCATTCCATGCAAAGCCTTCCTTTGTCCAAACCAAACTTTCCTTTTCCAAAAGGTTAACTCCAGCTCAGTGAATAATTTCAACTGGATATAGACAGACTGAATTACCCAAAGGTAGAAACAAATTTAATCCTCTTGAAGGTCATTTGTATTTTGAAAAGAATGCTTATTAAATTACCAGAATTTCTCACTGGTAGCAAATGTAGTAGATATTTCTTAACAAGGAAAGTTGTGTCCTTCAATCTATTCCTCAAGCCATTTACTCTCTCTCCCTTCTCCCTTTACCTACTCTACCCCAGAATGAAAAACTGATGAAATCAGTATAGTCGTTCCCTTTACCTATCCCTTCCTAAGTAGAACCCACAATACTTTGAAAAAGCACAGTACTACCATAAGGAGAAATGATTGTGTTGGCATAAAATCAATGAGTCAGTAAACCTGTATCCAATTTTTAACCTACCAGAAAGTCCAGATGGAAGACTGCCTGCAAAAGTCCAAAGGACACCAACAGTAGGAAATAAGCACCAAGTACAGTTCGATTTTTAGATTAAAAAACTAAAAATCCCCTTTTAAATGGATGGCATAGTCATGTGTTTATTCCTGGACTATAGGAATAAAGTTGTAATCTCAAACACCACCTACTTCAAAATTACGGATTCTTAATTTGGGTTCCATGAAAAGATTTCAGGGAGATTTGTAAACTTAGATGGGGGGAAAATTACATCTTTAAAACTTTTTCTTCAAATTGTACATGTTTAATATATATATAATTATTTGCTGTCTGAGGGGAAAGAGACAGAAAATTTTGGAACACAAGGTCTTGGAAGGGTAAATGTTGAAATGTTTGCAAATACTTTGAAAATAAAAAGCTATTTTTGAAATAACAAGTTGAGCTATAACTACAAAGTTGCAGTGGTTCCATTGTCTTGGATGAACATTTCCCCTTCAGTTCCTTCCACCATCTCTTCATTAGCATTTAAGTACTTAATGGGTAAAGAATTTGTTATTTACTAATATTCTTTTGTTTCTGGGATAGATTTCCAGTTTAGGATGTAAGCCTGTATTTCCTTAGACAATAGGAGAAAAGGTCATGGGGAGCAGAGGGCTTCTGCATTAAGAGTTTACATAATCTTGTGTTATACAGTTTGCTCTTTGCATTCCTCTACAGACAATTTATCTGTTGGGAGTTGCCCTTTATAAATTCCTTTTTTTGCTTTTTTACCTTGAGAATATCTGATTTTAATTTGGGTAAGGGTCACTGTACCAAACAGTTTTGGGGCTCATCTAGGATATTTCCTATTTGTGAGGGGTCTCTTCTGTATCGAATTCTTGGGCAGGTGCCCTCTGGAGAGTTCTTCAGTGATTCTTGGATTCAACTCTGGAATTCCCACTTCATCGGAAATTCCCAAAGAGAGACACTCAGAAAATACAAAAATGGAAATGAGCTAGCAAAGATAGAGGATTAACTTGGTTCAGGAGATAAGCCAACTGAAAAAAGTTTGAAAGTACTGTGAACCTTGGGAAACAAAGAATCCAGGAAGGGCAAGCAATTGATGAGGGAGGGAAGAGATTTTACGTGGTAAAGAGGACTTTCTCTTTGCCAAGAACTGGTGAGCCACCTGGGTGGCTGGGATTGGAAGACTAAGTCCAGAAAAGACTCCCATTTTTCTTTAATATTGAGAAATTCTAAGCAGTTGGAGTCGATAAGGACTCTGCCATTTTCCCGTGGTAAAATCAGGTGAGTCCTCCATCACAAATCTAAATGTAGCTGGCTAATCTAAAGTCCTGGGGAGATAGTCGTTTAGGAAGCATTGAAATGAAGCACCAAAATGTATATGGATTAAACAGTTATTTTATTAGGGCAAGTGCAAATTCAAAGGGGACAACCAATTATACATGCAAAGTCATACAAAACATCTCTATGCTGGAAAAAAAAGTAAATAAAAATAAAGTGGAAAAAAATATGCTTCAATCGACACTTATAGGTCACCAGTTTTCTCTTTGGAGAGAGTTGGATAGTTTCACCATGATTTCTTTGGCATAGTTATGAATCAATGTATTTACTGATTATTATCACAACATGCTATCATTGTGAATAAATATTCTCTTGGTTCTGCTCACTTCATTTTTCATCAGTTTATATTATTCTCAGTTTTTTCTGACATATACGCCACCATTTCTTATTGAATAGTTTTCCATTATATTATTCAATCACAATCATACCACAACTTGTTTAGCAGTTCTGACTGATGAGCAACCCCCTCAACATTCAATTTTTTGCCACCACAAAGAGTTGCTATAAATATTTTTGTATATAGATTCAATTCCTTTTTAATTGATATCTTTGGGATACAGCCCCAGTAATAACAGCAAAGGAAACAGTTTTATAGTTCTTTGTGGACAGTTTCAAATATATTTAGTGTGCCTATTTTGTCACATCCTCTTCAACATAGTCAATCTGAGTGGTGTGAGGTTGTATCTCAGAGTTGTTTTACTTTGCATTTCCCTAATCAACAGTAATTTAGAAAATTTTAAATGACTATAGTTAGCTTTGATTTCTTTTTTTTGAAAACTGCCTATTCATATCCTTTGACCATTGGAGAAATGAGACTTTTACTAGAGAAGGGAAGGAAAAAAATCCTCTTTCCCCATTTTTTTGGTTTTCCTTCTCTTTTTGGCTGTGTTGGTTTTATTGATGCAAAAACTTTAAAAAATTTTTGGTACTCAATTATTCCTGTTACCTCCTATAATATCTCTTGTTTGAATGTGAGCTCTTCTCTTATTCATAGATCTGATGGGATTTTTTCCAATTTTTTCCAATCACCCTCTTTGTCTAAATCAAATATCCATTTCTGAACCTATAAGGTGAGATGTTGGTCTTGTTTTCCAGTTAAGCTTCACTGATGGAGTAGTTAAGTCCATGAACTTGTTCCCACAATGTCATAGAAAATGACTTAGAAAATGTTAAATATCAGTTACAAGTTAGTGAAAATAACAATGTATCTTCCCCCTCATCCCCCCCACCCCATGAAGTAAACTGTGAAAGCTGTCTCTCAAGATGGAGACAGTGTTGTAAAAATTGAGTGAATGTCGGCTGTGTCCCTGGGCCAGGTTTCTTTCTCCAGAGATCATGTGGTTTACAAGGAGTAGGACCTTTTTTTGGTGAGATTAAGTTGGGGCCATTTGGCATTTAAACTCCCATATAAGGTAATTTAGTAATCCTAAAGATGTGGTTGGGTTGAAAGTTTTTCCTCATTTATGACTTAGAATGTGAGGTCATTTGTCCTGGATAATCAGGGCAAAGATCCAGCTTATACTGAGTGTTAGCCCAGGCCCTTATATAATTCCTGTCTGTTAACTGGGCCTCTCCTTGTCTAATTGCTTGTGAAGAGGGAGATGCCCCTTTTCAATCTTATGATAATAAAATTCCTTTTTTGTGAGAAGGCCTGAGAAAATCTGTGGTTACCACAGACACATGCCACAAACAATGCTGTCCAATAGGGTAATTCAGGGGTTCTCAAACTTTTTAAATAGGGGCCAGTTCACTGTCCCTCAGACTGTTGGAGGGCCAGACTGTAGTAAAAACAAAAATTTTGTTTTGTGGGCCTTTAAATAAAGAAACTTCATAGCCCTAGGTGAGGGGGATAATCATCCTCAGCTGCCACATCTAGCCCACAGCCATAGTTTGAGGACCCCTGGATTCAATACTGATTCTGTTGGTCAGGAAGCTGTAAAACTCCATGATGGGAACTGCTCTACTCCAAAACTATACCTCTAAACCATAGTAATTAGCAGATCAACCTAATTTTTTGCTTCTCTTTCCTACAAAATTATCGCGATTCTGACCCTTGAAATTTTAGCCCACTTCAATTAGTGTCACAATTATCCCCTTGATTCAGACTCTGCTAGATTTCCCTGGAATTAGCCTGCTGTCAAGCAGCATAATTTCTTCTTGCTGATGCCTCTTTGCTAAACTCCTTTGGAACTTTAGCCCTAATAAATCTTTGCCCCTTGATTCTTCAATTGTTCGAATTCTTTTGCCAAACCCGTGACAATGACCAGGGGAGACCCTAATCTTGTTGGGGTGTCTTTCTCCTCAACACATGAATCCTTATGAAATGTGTCTATGGATGAAGGGAGAATGGATACTAAGTTAGTTTTCTAATCCTTGTTACTTTGAAAGAATGAATACTTATATAACCAAAGAAAATTGAAGACTGATTCTTTTGTCTTCCACAGGCAAGAAAAAGTTTGTGAAAAAGTTGTAAGATCAAGGGGAAAAAAGTATCATACAACTATAACAGTAATAAATGTTAAACTCTTAAACATTAGGTACTTTATGAAGTTTATTATTTCTAGGGTTAACAGGCATTGCTCTAAAAAAATTTCAGATACTTAATGACTTTAGTCTTATTTATTATATCATTAATTTAATACAGAAATCACTTTGTATAATCAGATACTTTATGAAGACTAAACCTAGATCATTTAGGACATGGTTATAAGTCCCATATAACTCATCGAGGGAGAAAATGTTTTTCAATTTCTTTTACATCATAAGAATGCACTAGATATTGTGTGATGGAGGAGGGACAAAGGTAAGAGCTCTGGGAAGTCTGGCAAAACTGTACTGAACAGACATCTGATCCACCAGGTCAAATTTAATGGAACCTGGACTCAATGGCCTCAAATGAAGCTTGTAGAGAATGACAACCTAAAGAAGAAAAAGAAATGTAATCTAGAATTAAGATAAGTGATCAGGACAAAGCTAAACAGTTATCTCATTGTCAAATGCTTCCTAATTATTTTCCCTAAAGGATGAGGAATAAGTTAAAAAACAAACACCACCCCCCCCCCAAAAAAAAAATCACCAGAAGGCTATCAGTTTGATAAGAGGTTTATTCATTTTTACTTAAAAGCAAAAAGGTCAAGTTTATCTCAGGGTTATATCCAGGCCAAGAATTAGGGTAAGTTAGCCTCTAGTCTGAACCCTAGTATTTTGTGCAAAGACATATTCATATTCAGAAGTTCTGTTTCATACAGCCACCAGGGAACTGATAGCAAATAGTCTGTGGGCCAAAACTGGACTGAAGTCATGGGAAACCTAACCAGACTGGCAAAAAAATTATAATAGCTATTTGTAGGATAAAATTATGGGAATTATAGGAAATATTGTGGAGATGTTATGATACCCATCTCTAGTTCTGCTGATATTTTAAGATAAAGGACTTCCTCTTGGGAAGTAGCATTCTGTCAATGTTAGTGTTAGTATAAAAACAAATGGAAAGTACCATTGGAAATCCAAATTAATAGCTGTTGTAACATTGAAAATATCCTAAAGTACTCTCCTATGGAGCAGGATCATATGCTTCTCCGGATTAGAAAAATTAAAACATTTGAAATTATAATTTAAAGGAGAAGATAACTGTTGAATCCTCTAAAGGATTCAAAACCAACCCTAAAATAAAAACTCAAACTCCAATACTTATTAAGCCTCCAAATGAAAGGCAAAAGGTGGTGAGGTTATAAAGACAATATAACTTGCTTCAACTGTTATGTAAGTTCACCCCTCTTTCTGGAAGAGGACCAATGATTATGATCAAGAAGATGAGGTTTTTAGACATGCAGGTGAATTGGATTTAAGTGAGGCAGAACTGTGCAAAACCAACAGTCTCATTCTTATGGGAGGTCCCATGGTAACACACAAATCAGGGAAGAGTTTGTCTGAAGTGACACCCATTCAGTGGCCTAGTTTGCCTGGACAAAAATTAATCTGACTTTCAGGCTGGAAAAGAAACAATTGCTATTTACATGCACTTCAGAGCCATTAAAGCCATAAAAGGTACTTCTAAGCTAAGTGAGAAGGTGTGGAGGTGTGCTGTGTAAAGCCAGTTCACAAGGGATATAAAAACAAGAGCGGAATTTAAGTACAAAGATGAGAAAGCAAAGACTTTAGAGTAGGAAAAATTATCTTCAATATATGTCATATATAGGTAGTTGACAAAGAACAAAAGAGACAGCAAGAAGGGATGAAAAATAATGTGGTTTGTTTAAGATGCATAATGAAATGGAACACTACAAAATAAGCTTTACTTATAAAGTGGCAAATCAAGTGCAACAAACTCCAAAATGGGCTGTGCCAGATACAAAGACAAAATCAGAAAACCATCCCTGCCCTCTAGGAGCTAAATTAGTTAACAATGTAATCTGAGGAAAAGAATATCCAAGGAGATCAGGAAGGCTTTTGTACTAAAGAATTTATAAGAAGTGAGTGTCCACACTGAAAGAATGAGTAAAGATATCACTAAGAAAGCAGACTGTGAGCAGGAGCAGACTGGTGTGTGTATATATTACATGTATATATATATATATATACACACACACACACACATATATATATATACAGCTTTCAAGAACCACCTATTAGAACAAAAAAGAATGTGAAAAAATAACACTTCGAATAATGTGATAAGGGATATTTTGTTTCTGCCATGGATTAATGAAAAGCACATGTATTGTAATAGTCCTAACATGTATTATTAGTGTGTTTGTAACAAGTATCATCTATGAGATCAGAGCACATGATTAATTAATCAGGGTAGTTTGATTCTCAAGACAACAGCAGGGAGTAGATTCTATTATTATTCCTATTAAAGAGGAAAGAGTAAAGGTCTAGAAAGGATTAAGTAAGTGGCTTTTCCCAGATCAAGTGCAGAATTTGAATTCAGGTATTCTTTCCTTAAAGTCCAGAGCTCTACTTATACTACAAAATTTAAATCTGGCAGTCAAAACAAACAAAAAACCCAACTCTATAAAGTGGGAAATATTTTAACAAAATAAATATACAACAGTCAACATCCACCTTATAGGGATCTATTTCTATTTGAGTTTGACACTACTGGATACAAATCAAATGCTAAGTGTAGGGAATTGGGGAGGGGGAATAGTGCTGGAAAGAGATAAAGGATGTGAGAAAATGTTGGATCTTCAAGGGTGGGCATCATTTTCAGACAAAGCAAGAGAAAAAGATTTTAACCATGCAGAAACAAATAAATACAAGGAGAAGAGCTAGGGAGAGAATTTTCCCTTCTCAGCCCAATCTCCTCTAATTATTCCAATGCTCCAGCCAAACAAAACTGTATCATCCCCCAAAACATTTCCATCTTTATCTTCCTTAGGCTAGTCCCGATACTTAAGAGTTCTCCTAATTCCAGAATTCCTACATGCTCATTATCCTCAAATATGCCTCTCTTCAAATCTTTCCTAAATAAGTTCAGAGTATCCTTCCAGTCATCCAGGCACTAAATGCTCAAATCCTTATTCTTACTAACCCCAACACACACAACAAATTGACAAATATTGTCAATTCCCTAACAACTCCAGATATACCAAACTTTCCACATACACTTCTATTGCTCACATGGAGATAATCCTCGCTGAGACTTCTCGCCTAGAACATTAATAGCTACAGCCTCTCAAGAGGGCTCCCTGCCTCAAATCTCCTTCCCTCTTCAATCTAATCTTCATTCACATAATTGCCAAAGGAATATTCCTAAAGCACAAACGAGAACATGCTCATTACCATGTTCAATGGCTTCTAGTGACTTCCTATTGCCTTTAGGATTGAACATAAATTATATATATTTTAAGCATTTAAAGCCTTTTACAACCAGACTCTAGCCTATTTTTTCCAGGCTTCTTGTGGCAAACTCACAATGTAATTGGAAAATATTTTACAAATAAATAAAATACAAATAATGTTAACCTGTGGTTTTCTAAGTAATTATTTAGCACAGAGGGAGCATGACACCACAGTCCCAAACTTATACATAGTTACACATGTAGAACACAACAGAATACAACAAACAAGCTCTCTGGATCCTGGAACTGCCTCATTTTTGCCTGGTATTCCATCTCTTAAGGTATCTGATATGTAATGAGCATTTAATAAATGTTGTTGATAGAATTTGGCTGTAAGTCTCTCCAGGAAACTTAATATTCCTTTCCCCCCTTCTTCATAGAGACTTCCTAATTTACGTGCTATATTGATTTGCATGCCTGTATTGATTTGTATTTTCTTATTGGACCATGGCATCACCTCCCTGATGAGAATGAAAAACAAATACAATGTTATAAACAAAACATGCATTTAAATGCTTGAATATCTATTTAGATCAAGGGAAAAATTCAAATTAACATATAGGTAAAATAGAAATTATTCAAAAAGCAACTTAACTATGAGTCAAAAAAGGGAAGATAGCATCAATGGTGATATAGAAGAATGAGGCTTTTATCTTATTGAACTCAAGATTCTCTAACAGAGAGCTAGCCCTCTGATATGTACTGGCCAAGTGATGCAAACAAGTTAATTAAGCCTCATAGAATGTGCCCAATCTGTACCAATGAAATTACAGGCCTAAACCCTATCCTAATAGAACTTATCTTCTCACCAGAACCACTGTAAGGAGCTATCTACATTTTATCTCCCTCATTGGATTGTAAACTCCTTAAGAGTAGGGAACTGTTTTCTGTTTTTCTTTAGCTCTCCAGGCTTAGCACAATGTCTGGCACATAGTAAGCACTTAAATACCTATTGACTGACCAGAAGACAAGAAGAATCATGGTATAACCACACAAGTAACTAACTACTTTAATAAAATTATAGATGAAAAAAGTCTTAGATGACTCAGCCCAGTTCCAAGGGCTAAAGTGTGGAAACATACCAAAAATAGTAAAATCATCGTGACCCCCAAATTATACAGTACTTTACAACTTACAATACACTTTCCTCACAAAAATCCTGAGAAATGTAAAAAAAAAAAAAATACCTACACTACTTTTCCCATGTGATAAAATATGGTTACTATTCATATTGGTTGAGTAAATGAATGGAGGGTTTGAGAAAAATTTGGCCTTGGTAAAAAGTATAAACTAATTATGTAAAAATAAACAAGCATATTCATCTCATTATCATATGGATTTGCTTTGTTTTTAATAAATGGTAAAAACTATACATGTACACCTACCCCAAGAATTTTCTTAAAATAATTTTCTTTATGATTTATCATCAGCAAATGATTTATGACTTATGATTTATCACCAGGGTCACATAAAATTTGAGTGAAAAGGGGGAAGTTTAAAAAGCCCTATTCTAGAACATAGCATCTCTAAGCAGGCAAAAGAAAGTTTAACAATGTCCCGAGATGCAACAGGGCCTCTCAAGTTCTATCCCACCTATCACTTCAGGACAAATCACTCAATTTCTCAATTTAAATTTATAAAGAGATTAAAAATTTTTAAATCCCCATAAAACGTACTTTTACTCTTTTCTATTAATTCATGTGAGGAAATATGGTTTATTCTAAAATTTTGGATAATTAATTCAAGTTTCAAATCTTATCCTAATTTTTTATTTCAAAAGCTGCTCAGGTCATTATTCCACATCTGACCAAATGTAATTACTCCCACTCCCTAGACTATTTCTTTCTTTCTTTCTTTTTTAATTTATCTATCAAATCTCTTTTAATATATAGCTTTTTATTTACAGGTTATATGCAGGAGTAATTTTTACAGCATTGACAATTGCCAAACCTTTTGTTCCAATTTTTCCCCTCCTTTCCCTCCCCCCTTCCCCAGATGGCAGGTTGACCAATACATGTTAAAATATGTTAAAGTATAAATTGAATACAATATATACAGCTTGTCCATATGTTTGGACATGTCCATACATATCCAAACAGTTATTTTGCTGTACAAAAAGAATTGGACTCTGAAATAGTGTAAAATTAGCCTGTGAAGGAAATCAAAAATGAAGGCGGGTAAAAATAGAGCGATTGGGAATTCTATGTAATGGTTCTTAGTCATCTCCCAGAGTTCTTTCACTGGGTGTAGCTGGTTCAGTTCATTACTGCTCCATTGGAACTGATTTGGTTCATCTCATTGCTGAAGATGGCCAGATCCATCAGAATTGATCATCATATAGTATTGCTGTTGAAGTATATAATGATCTCCTGGTCCTGCTCATTTCACTTAGCATCAGTTCATGTAAGTCTCTCCAGGCTTTTCTGAAATCCTCCTGCTGGTCATTTCTTACAGAAAAATAATATTCCATAATATTCATATACCATAAAATTTATTCAGTTGTTCTCCAACTGATGGGCATCCATTCAGTTTCCAGTTTCTGGCCACTACAAAGTGGGCTGCCACGAACCTTTTTGCACATAGAGGTCCCTTTCCCTTCTTTAAGATCTGTTTGGGATATAAGCCCAGTAGTAACACTGCTGGGTCAAAGGGTATGCACAGTTTGATAACTTTTTGAGCATAGTTCCAAATTGCTCTCCGGAATGGCTGGATGTATTCACAATTCCAACAACAATGTATCAGTGTCCCTGTTTTCCCACATCCCCTCCAACATTCCGCATTATCTTTCCCTGTCATTCTAGCCAATCTGACAGGTGTGTAGTGGTATCTCAGAGTTTCTTAATTAGCATTTCTCTGATTAATAATGACTTGGAGCATCTTTTCATATGGCTAGAAATAGTTTCAATTTCTTCATCTGAGAATTGTCTGTTCATATCCTTTAACTATTTATCAAACGGAGAATGGCTTGATTTCTTATAAATTAGAGTCAATTTTCTATATATTTTGGAAATGAGGCCTTTATCAGAACCTAAAACATTGAAAAATGTTTTCCCAGTTTGTTGCTTCCCTTCTAATCTTGTCTGCATTAATTTTGTTTGTACAAAAACTTTTCAATTTGATATAATCAAATTTCTAATCTAGTTTAGACACAGACATCAAGAAGAAAAAATATTCTGTAAATAATCATATTATCAGATGGAAGAGACAGATTACATACTACATAGGTTTCTTTAAATCCTTTTGGGTCTTGGATCCCTTTAATAAACTTCTCAGAATGTTTTCTAAGTCCATAAAATAGAACATACAGAATTGGCAACTAGGTGGGCACAGTGTCTAGAGTGCTCTACCTGATTTCAAATCCAGTCCCAGATTCTTAATAGCTGTATGATTCTGGGTAAGTCACTTAATTCTATCTCAGTTTCCTCATCCACAAAATGAACTGGAAAAGGAAATGTCAAACCATTCCAATATCTTTGCCAAGAAAATCCCGTTGTGAACAAAAAAACAACTTACCAACAACCACCTCTGAATTGGTATCACTCCACCCCATCCCACCCCCAATCTGGTATCTTCAAAAATGCTTGCTCAATCCATTCTTCCCACATGGAATACCTTCTTCTTTTCACCAATCATGTTATCCCCTTCTTTCAAAAAGGGAATTTTAGAAGCAGTTCGTGCAATGAATAGAGTATTGGTCCTGGAGTCAGGAGGACCTTAGTTCAAATCCAGCTTCTGAAACTTAACACTTAACTAGCTATGTGACCCTGGACATTTCACTTAATCCCAATTGCCTAGCCCCTCAAAAAATAAATTGAAGGGAATTCTCTGAACGTACAACTTCCCTATATCCCTCAATACTCTGTGAATGAACTTCATTTATACTCAATCGTACTTTGCCTTATACTTAAATATCCAGACATTACTCACAGGGATATACTTCCTGTTACTTTCCTAAAAACAATACTAGCTGCAAACTAGATAAAAAATTTCAACTCTAAAGAACCTTGTTTAGCTTTGTACTCTTTAAAAGTCTAAGAGCAAATTATCTCTTAACAAGACTATGAACCATTACATAGAGGGTTTTATACCTTGAATGCTCAAAAGTAACTTGACAAAGATGTGACTCTTTTCCAAAGTACCCCAACAGTCTCAAGTCTTCAACTGCTGAGTTCCAGTATACTGTATACAAAGAAGTGTAAAACAAAAGGAAAAAACACAGACCACCACCAATTCTGTCCTTACAGAGCTTACAACCCACTGGCAAACTATAACATATACACGAGTACATATGAGGCAATCTAATAAGGGACAACAGGAAGAAAACAATCTTACATACTGCAAACTGCAAGATAAAACCATTTGGGAAGAATCACTTAATAGAAGGAAAAAATGAGTAGTTATTGTGTGTATATAAGTATATCATGAAGCAATAACTGTTTACTGATATTTAGAGAATTTTAAAGTGCTGACAGCAAAAGGATTTAATCCTCCCAGAAAAACTGTGTTTAGAAGTCCAGCATCTCTCAGACAGATCAATACCAATAATCCTTTTAAAAAGCATAAAGATAAAACATGACTTAACGGTTTATTTTAGTCTATTTAAATTTAAAATTATAGGTTAATTGGGATGAAGAAGTGGAGCAAGCAAAATGCTGAAGCTATCATGACTATCAGAGACATGTGATACATATAAATTGTTTCCCAAACTATACTCCATATGATATGAATAAAAAAATCTGAAGAAAGATTTTAAGTATAGTAGTTTTTCCATCTAAAATGTCATACATAAAATTCTATCAAAAAGTCACTGTTGAGTATTGGTCTACTTGCCATCTAGGGGAGGAGGTGGGGGGAAGGAGGAGAAAAGTTGGAACAGAAGGTTTTGTAAGGGTCAATGTTGAAAAATTACCTACGCAAATATCTTGTAAATAAAAAGCTATAATAATAATTTTAAAAAGTCCTGAAAATCTGCAATATATATATATATATATATATATATATATATATTTTGTTTAACCTTCCTCCCCCCACCACCAAAAAAAAAAAAAAAATCACCATTGGCAAACTTCTGGATTAGTCTTTTTATCTTGCTTCAAAAATCCTTCCTTTCTCTCTCTATATATATCCCACATAAGGATAAATACCCAAACTCTCTCCTCCCAAACAAGTATTTATGAGTCATGCCAATCAATGTCCTTTAAATCTCAAACAAAGTGTTCCTTGGCAAAATTAATCTGAAAAATAGTGATATAGTCCCATTTCTTTATTTTTCAGAAGGGAAAATAATTCCAGTCTTTGGAATGAAATAAAATAAAAGGTTAAAAAAGAGTTTCTTACCTTGGGCTTTCTTCTGTTAAAAAAAAAAAAAACCCAAATAATTTAGACTCTAAATTTTTTATTTTTGCACTTTCAAACACAAGGAAAAAGACCAGAAAGCAAAGGAAGTGCATTTCAAATTCCAAATTTAGTGTTCTAAATACTGTGATATTACAATATTACAGCTTTCTAAAGTCTCAATTCTACAGGCTTCTTAAATTAGCTTCAACAGCATAAACTAAATGACTAAGAGGTAGTATTAATAAATAAACACAAGTCAAGTGCTTGCCTTTGTATACAGCACTGCTTCAATGTTATGAAAAGATAAGTCTAGTAAACTGCCTCGATTACTTATACTTGGTGTAAGGTTCTATTACTTCCAACTCCCAAATAAAAATCTGCATGAAAATTGTGGAAATATATTTAGAAAAATTACACGTTTAACCTATATTGGATTATTTGCTGCCTAGGGGAGAGGGGAAGAAGCAGGGAGGGTGAAAAATTAGGAACACTGATTTTTCAAGGGTGAATATTGAAAATTATTTTTGCATATATTTTGAAAAAGAGAAAGCTATTATAAAAAATAACACACAAATAAATAACCACACACACACCCACATAAGTGAATGTATATGGTGTACATGTATGGACTCCAAAGAGAAAAGGTTTCTAAAGTGGTGGTGATAGGGTGACATGAGGGTAAGATAGATAAGAATACAAGTTTTCTCACACTTTCCAGGGACTAGCCAACATCATGAGGAGTCTTCATTTGCTATCATTCATTTTTCCACTCTATTCATTCCATCAACTAGTATCCTATGCTATGAAAATTTCCAACCTCTCTAGCCTTCTGCACCAAGCAATATCTCCAAATTTATAATCCAATATCAGTAGCAACCATGCAGGGAAAAATTCTTCCATCTTATGCCTCTAGCAGACATGAATCCCATCCCTATTATCTCATCAATTTTCTAGATCCAATCAGGAGGCTCCCAGGTAGCAGCAGATAAGAATCCCTCTCCCTCAACTTCAAATCATCTCTCACAATGACACCAAATGAGTGTCCTTAAAGCATAATTCTGACCATTTCTCAAAAGATGTGCATAGCCTAGCTCTAATATTAAGTTGAAGTCAGGATAGTCTTGAAGAATGTCCTATTGTCCCCTCCATTTCTCCAATCCAATAAAAAAACTATTATGGTGATAAAGATGCTAAAGACATAAAGTCAAAGAAGAGAACACCAAAACAAAATGTTCATATTCTTCCCTTTGTATCCAACACTGATTCAAAGCAATCTAGTAAACGACTTTGACTACTTGTTTAAATATATTTGCTCACCCTCACCCACAACTACCCCCCCCAAAAAAATTGTCATCTCCATAAGGATATTTCCTCTATCAATATAAATTGCAAGTTATCCATATCCAATTTTGGGACTCCAAAGCATCTACAAGCAAAGCCTCAAGGAAAAATGAATGTTGGGTACAAATTCAAATAGAATCTTTCAAGGGATAGAGAGTTTTAAAAATATAATTTTTAATAAATAAAATGAGAGCCCTTGGGGGAAAAAAAAACCTATAAAACAAATGAGAATTTGTTTTAATTAATTAATACCTTGGCAGAACGATACAAAACCTTATCCAAAAAATAAATTTCCTGAAAACTAGGATGGATCAGAAACTAATGCTTCCATGAAAAATGAATATTAAAACAAAGTCAAGATACTGAAAAAGTAAAATATAGGTCTCTCATAGAAAACAATTAACCTGGAAAACAGAAAGGGGAGATTTAAAAATCACTGGAATACATGAAAGCCATGACCAGAAGAGTCTCATCATTTCAAGAAAGAAAACTGTCCCAATTCCCTTAGAAACAGAGGGCAAAATAGAAATAGAAAAACTTGACCAATCATTTCCTGAAAGAAACTCCAAATCAAAAATAAATAAATAAATTAAAAATTAAAAAAAAATTAAAAAATCATAGCCAAAATCCAAGTCACGGAACACTGCAAACAGCCACAAAGAGGACCAGAAGAGTCATAGTCAGAATCACATGTGACTTAGCAGCCACCCTATAACGGATGGAGTGGAGAGCTTGGAATACAGAAGCAAAGAATACTGGTTTACAACAAAAAATAACTGAGTGGAGACTTTGGAGTACAAACAGGATTAGAGAAACTAAATTCTTTCTTAAGGTAGTAAAGAGTTTAAACTTAGGGAGTGCTCATCAATTTGAGGGCTGGCTGAACAAATTAAGTTATATGTAGTGGAATTATTACTGTGCTCTAAGAAATGATGAAGTTAATTATTTCAGAGAAACATGTGAATACTTGTATGGACTGACACAGAAAGCAGAACTAGGAGAACAAATTATACAATGAAAACAACATTATGACAAACAACTTTCATCAGCCTAATAACCAACTACAATTCTAGAAGTCTAATGAATAAGCATACTATCCACTTCCTGATAGAAAGGTGAAAGACTCAAGAATTTGGAATCTGACTTTTCCCCTATAACTGAAAATTTGTTTTGTTTTGACTATAATATTTGTAAGAGATTGCTTTTCCTTTCTTAATTGGAAATGGGTGAAATAGTGAGAAAAATTTTTGAGGATTGAAAATAAATTTTTTTTGAGGCCATTGGAGTAAGTGACTTGCCCAAAGTCACAAAGCTAGTTAAGTGTTAAGGGTTTGAGGACAAATTTGAACTCAGGTCCTCTTGACTTCAGGGTCACTACTTTATCCACTGCCCCGCAATTCTTTTTTTTTTTTTTTTTTTTTTTTTAAAGAATCCTTAACCTCTAAAAACAAGAAATATGAAGAATTCAGAGAACCAGGGAGAAAAATGATACAGGAAAATACAATAGCTACAATATGAACAAAAATAAAAATAAAACAAAACTGAACAGTGTTGAAAACAAGATTAAAAAGAAAAGAATCTAACTTTTGGCCTGATTTTTCTTGTATAAAAAGACAACTATGGAAATATGTTTAAAAGAAATGCACATATTTAATCTATGTCAGATTATTTTGCTGCCTTGGAGAAGGGGGAAGTAAGGGTACTATCAGTCTTTTCAGATGAAGAAAATTCTAAAAAAAAATCATATAAAAACCTACTTGAAACGATGAACAGCTTTAGCAAAGTTGCAGGATATAAAACAAACCCATCATCACTAGCTGTATAATCACTCCTAGCTGTGTAATCATGGGCAAATCACTTAACCAATTGCCTCAGGAAAAAAAAAAAAAAACAATTATTTACGAGTAGGCTGAACTAATATAATAAAAATGACAATTCTACCTAAATTGGTCTACTTGTTCAGTGCCATACCAAATTGCCAAAAAATTATTTTATAGAACTAGAAAAAAATAGAAAGAAAATTCATCCGGAAAAACAAAGGTCAAGAATATCAAAGGAATTAATGAAAACACACACACACACACACACACACACACACACACGATGGTGACTTAACAGTACAAGACCTAAAACTATTACAAAGCAGCAGTCATCAAAACCATTTGGTATTGGCTAAGAAATCGAATGGTGAGATCAATGAAATAAGTTAGATATCTAGTATTGAATAAACTCCCAAACTCCAGTTTTTGGGATAAGAACTCACTTTTTGACAAAAATTGCTGGGAAAATAACTGTAACTGTAAATAATGTCATAAACTCAGCATAGATTTACAACTCTTACCCCCATACCAAAATAGGCACATCATTTGGGCATAATGACACCATAAGCAAATTAGGAGAGAAAGGGACAAATTACCTATCAGATCTATGGAGAAGGGACGAATTTATGATCAAAGAAGAATAAAAGAACATTATGAAAGACAAAATGGACAACTTTGATTACATTAAATTAAAAAGGTTTTGCACAAGTCATGATAATTGTGGAAATATGTATACAAGAATTGTATATAGTTAACATATATTGGATTATTTCTTGTCTAGGAAAAATGGTGGAAGAAGGGAGAGAAAAAAAATTGAAACACAAGGTTTTGCAAGGGTGAATGTTGAAAACTATTAAAATATTTTGAAAATAAAAAGCTTTAAAAAAATAAATTACAACTTAAAAAAAGGTTTTGCATAAACAAAACCAAAAGAAACAAGATTAAAAGGGAAGTATGAAGCTGGGGAAAAATTTTTTTACACTGTTTCTGATAAAGGTATCATTTCTAATATATATAAAGAACTCTGTCAAATTCATAAGGATTTAAGTCATTCCCTAACTGATAAATGGTCAAAGGATATGAACAGGCAATTTTCAAATGAAGAATTTAAAGCCATCTATATATAGTCATATGAAAAAAAATTTTAAATCACCATTTATTAGATATGTAAATTAAAATAACTCGAGGTACCAGCTCATACTTCTCAGATGGGCTAACATGACAAGAAAAGATAATGATAAATATTGGAGGGGATGTGGGAAAACTGGGACACTAATGCATTGTTGGTGGAGTTATAAAATGAAACAACTATTCTGGAAAGCAATTTAGAACTATGGCCAAAGTGCTATCAAACTGTGCATACCCTTTGATCTAGCAATGCCATTACTGGGTCTGTATCCCAAGGAAATACTAATGGAGGAAAAAAGACCAACATGTGCAAAAATGTGCAATAAATTGGAAAATTAGTAGATACTTATCAACTGGGGAATGGTTGAATAAGTTGTGGCAGATGAAGGTAATGGAATACTGTTCTATTCCAAAAAAATGATGAACAAGCTGATTTTAGAAAGGCCTGGAAAGATTTACATGAATCGATGCTGAGTGAAACAAGCAGAACCAGGAATACATTATACACGATGGCAAAAATGTATGAATATCGGCTATGAAAAACTTGGTTCTTCTCACTGGTTCAGTGATCCAAAGCAATTCCAATAGATTTTAGATAGAAAATATCCTCTATATCCAGAAAAAGAACTGTAGAGATTGAATGTAAATCAACACATACTATGTTCTTTTTTCTCCCCTCTTCCATGGTTTTTCCCTTTTGTTATGATTTTTCTCTCCCAATGGGTTTTCTCTCCCATGATTCAAAGCAATGTGTATCAAAAACAAATAAAATTTTAAAAACCTATATCAGAATATTTTGCCACCTTGGGAGAAATGAGAAAAATTTGGAACACAAAGCCTTACAAAAATGAATGTTTAAATCTATCTGTACATGCCATTTGGCCTCCCTTCATTGCAATAGTGGGAGACTATGAGTATGCAATATTGCATAGACTGTCATGTGCAGTCACTGCACTGATTTTGCTGAAGTGTCTTTTAAAAAGATGGCAAGAAGCATATATTGGGAAATGAATGAAAAAAACAAAAGGCAATCAGAAAATGATTAGTCAATAAACAAGTCTGTATTGATGTTCAATGTGAAGTTTCTAATAAAACATTTTATAAATAGGGAGGAAAGTTTAAGCAAAATAGACTGATTATTACTCTGGTTGCTACCTACCAGACTTTTACTCTGTAGCATGACAACTATTTCCCAAACAGTTTCAAGTTAGCTGTGCTTGATGAATTCAAGTCATCTGATCAGAATGAATTACCTCCTTAGGTCCTGAAAGAACTGGCAGAAATGAATGCTGAGCTACTGTCAGTTACTGTTTGTCCATCGTTCTCAAAGAGGACCATGACATCATCAGGGAGGCGATGCCATGACATGCAAGTAAGCTGAAGGGCTGTGCAAGGTCACCTGCCTCACTTTATTTTCTAAAATCAGCTGGGTCCAGTGGCCAGATATAGTTCAGGACAAGTGAAGATGGATGGAGTAGATCATCTTATCAGTAATATCTGAAAGATCACGGAGGAGAACACATTCCACAAAGATTGCAGAAGGATAAATGTCTTGACTTTTAAAAAAAGGATAGAAGAGGATTATAGATTTTGGGTCAGTGAGCTTGACTTCATTTCCTGTGAAAATTCTAGAAAGAATTATCAGAGATAGTTGCTAAGTATTTAGAAAAGAAAATTTGTGATTATAAAGAACCAGAATGGCTTTATCAACAATAAATCAAGTTGGACTTAACTCGCAGTATTTTGACAGGACTGTTGCCCAGCTCTATCTGACTTTCCTTGCCATGTTCTTGGAAAGATACTGGCATGATTTACCATCTCCCTCTCCAGCTCATTTTAAAGATAAAGAAACGGAAGCAAATAGATTTAAGTGAATGGCCTAGGATCACACAGCTAGTGTGACCAGATTTTTGCTGGGGTCAGATTTGAACAAAAAGATGAGTCTTACTGACTTCAGACCAGGCACTCTATCCACTGCACCACTTCGATGCAGACTGACAGGATTACTAACACTAGTAGATAAAGAAGAATGCTAGGGACTGAGCTTGCCTAAATTTTAGCAAGTTTTCGGTAAAGTCATCTCACATGTTTCTTAGAAAGATGAAGAAAAGATATGGACAGATTAGATGCTAATATAATTATTATTTTTTATTATAGCTTTTTATTTAGAAGTTATATGCATGGATAATTTTATAACATTGACAATTGCCAAACCTTTTGTTCCAATTTTCCCCTTCCTTCCCCCCGGCCCCTCCCCCAGATGGCAGGTTGACCAATACATATTAAATATGTTAAAGTACAAATTAAATACAAAATAAGTTTACATGTCCAAACAGTTATTTTGATGTACAAAAAGAATCGGACTCTGAAATAGTATACAATTAAGCCTGTGAAGGAAATCAAAAATGCAGGTGAACAAAAATAGAGGGATTGGGAATTCTATGTAATGATTCTTAGTCATCTCCCAGAGTTCTTTCGCTAGGTGTAGCTGGTTCAATTCATTCCTACTCCATTGGTACTAATTTAGTTAATCTCATTGCTGAAGATGGCCAGGTCCATCAGAATTGATCATCATACAGTACTGTTGTTGAAGTATATAAGGATCTCCTGGTCTTGCTCATTTCATTCAGCATCAGTTCATGTAAGTCTCTCCAGGCCTTTCTGAAATCATCCTGCTGGTCATTTCTTACCAAACAATAATACTCCCTAATATTCATATACCACAATTTATTCAGATGCTAATATAATTAAATAGGTTCAAAATTGGATGTATGACAGGTTTCAAAGGGACAGTGTCAACATGAAATTAGGTCTCCAGTGGTAGTGAGGGGTGATCTAACAAAGAATCACCACCACCCCCATTCCTCTAGATTTCATACCAATATTACCATTCATTTTAACTTTTCTTCCCTCTAATACTGAGCAGCTAGTTGGCGCAGTGGAAAGAGTTCAGGATCTAAAGTCAGGAAGACACACCTTCCTGAGTTGAAATCTGTTCTCAGATAAAAGCAAAAAATCAAGCTCTCCAGACTAAGTAACTACACTGCCCAATCTAAAGAATCATTTTGCATGTTTCACTAATTAAAAACTTTTTGTGGTTTTCTATTGTCTACTGAGTAAGATATGCTCTTGGTCCCAGTATTCTAGAAACTCCATCATTCTAGGATCCTAACCTACCTTTTTCATATCACCTTTTACTTCTTGAGAAACAAACCAAAACCATTACTTTACTTTCAATTGTAATCTTTTTTACACACCACCCCCACCACTTCTACTTATAAACCCTATGCATTATTTGATGCCCAGTTCAAATGCTATCTCCCTTCATTTAGTCTTCTCTTATTAGTCCAGTCAAAGTTGTCTGACACCTTAATTCCTATTGATAAATGAGTCATAAGATATGAAAACAAGACAATATTCAAAGGAAGAAATTTAAGTTATCAAATACCCGAAAAAAGTGCTCCAAATCATTAATAATTAATAGGAAAATGCAAATTAAAAGAGGAACTCTTAAGTTTTACCTCTGGCTGCTGAGCAAAGCTGACAAAAATGAAAGATGACCAATATTGGAGAGACTAAAGAAAAACAAGTATATTGATGCACTGTTGGTATAGTCATAAATTGGTTCAGGCAATATGGAAAGCAATTTAGAACTATGTCCAAAAAGTCGTTCAGAAAAAAAAAAAAACTGGAAACCAAGGGGACAACTAAACAAATTATGGTGTGGAAGTGTAATAAAATACTACTTGTCATAAGAGATTATGAAAAGGTCAGTTCCAGTAAAACTTAGGAAGATGTAGATGATTTGATGCAAATCGAATTAATTAGAACAATTTACACAATAACCACACTATGTAATAAAAGGGGGGAGTGCCAATCATGATTCCAGAGACTTCTTAATGAAGAATGCCATCCACCGCCTCTGATAGAGATATAACAGAACAAGGTTCTCAGTGGTCTCACTCACTGTCATCTTTTGGACACAATCATTATATGGGAATTTCTTTTGCTTGACTTATGAAAAAAAAATCAGTATTTTAAAAATTTCTACAAAGAGGATTTAATTTGTGACACATATGTTTAACTATCTTAACTATTTTTTCCAAGTATAAGGCAATATCTCCTTTAGCAAAGAATGAAAATTCCCAGAGACAACATATCTTTATTCCCTATCCCCACAACCCTCGATGACACATTCTTTTTCAAGAGAAATCAATTCATCTATGAAAAGCTTAAGATCTCTCAGCATACCTATTCACACTGTAACAAAATTACAATCAGTATGCTGTGTAGAAGTTTGCCTAAAGATGAGAACATTATAAATTTATTCAACAGAAACAATGTGAATGTCATATATATGTTGTGTAATGGTCTGTTAAAGGCAAAAATTGTTACTACCATTTGCTGTCAAAATGCTACAATTTCTAATAATTAATTCTAATAGTCCAGGGACTATTCTTACTAGGGGAAAGTAAAGTGCATTGAATGCTGCTGGTGCTATCTACTACTATGTTAGTAGTTACCTTAGAGTAGTCACCTCAGAGATATTATAGTCCAATATCAGAGTCAGATCTACCAGCAAGAAGAGATCCAAATTATTAGTGGAAAAACAAGCTCAAGCTGAGATTAAAATAATACTTGGTAACTGGTATAAATATTTGCATGAAAATTAGGAGAGCAAGGGATGAAGTTTGTTAAGATCGTATATTTTAAGATCAGCACGAGACAGGAATTCAGGTTAGGGGAAAATCGTCAGTCTTTATTCTCAGTGAAGAAGGATCGGAGGTGGAAGAGAATCGGCGATAGCAATGTGTGCAGCTGAGTCAAGAAGCTAGCTCGACCAGCAGCCACACAACTAGCAGCTCGGAGTCTCGAACTCAGCCCAATCTCTCCCAGCTTGTCTTCTTCCCTCTCTGCCTCCACCCACCAAAATCATCATTTCCTATACAACACATCAGGACTTGCAAGGAGAGTGGGCAGGGACCATTCTTAATCCAATCATGTATATTAATAGAGTATAGCCCAATTACTATCTAGCCTCATGTACTTGGGACCTCAGTGCATCAGCTCAAACCTCAGCCCATAACAGAAGTTTATCTACCTGTCAGATCTTTAGAAAAGGAAGAAATTTATGGCCACAAAAGAAATAGAGAACATTATAAAAAGCAAAATGGATAATTTTGATTATATTACATTAAAAAGTTTTGGCACAAACAAACCCAACTTGGCCAAGATTAAAAGGGAAGCAGAAAACTGGGAAACATTTACAGCCAGTGTTTCCAATAAAGGTCTCATTTCTAAACTATATAGAAAACTGACTCAAATTTATAAGATTGTAAGTCATTTCTCAATCGATAACTGTCAAATTTCATTAAATTTATTAAATTGAAAAATTACCAACAATTTTCAGATGAAGAAATTGAAGTCACTTCTAATCATATTAAAAAATACTCTAAATCACTACTGATTAGAGAAATCTAAATTAAGACAACTCTGAGATACCAATTTACACCTCTCAGATTGGTTAAGATGATAGGAAAAGATAAATTATAAATGTTGGCGGGAATGCAGGGAAAGTGGGACACTAACACATTGTTGGTGGAGTGATGAAATGAGCCAATCAAAAATCTGGTTGAACAATTTGGACTATGCTCAAAGGATTATAAAACTATGCATACCCTTTGATCCAGCAGTGTCTATATTGGGGTCTGTATCCCAAAGAGATCATAAGAGGGAAAATATTTCTGTAGTGGCAAGAAACTGGAAACTGAATGCCCTTCAGTTGGAGAATGATTGAATAAAGTTATGATATATGAATGTAATGGAATATTATTGTTCTATTAGAAACGATTAGCAGAATGATTTCGGAAAGGCTGGGAGAGACTTGTACGAACTGATGCTAAGTGAAATCAGTAGAACCAAGAGAATATTGTACATAGCAATAAGATTATGTAATGATCATTTCTGATACACATGGATCTTTTGAAAAATGAAGTGATTCAAGCCAATTCCAATAGTCTTGTGATAGAGAAAGCCATCTGCATCCAGAGGGAGGACTGTGAGGACAATATGGATTGCAAACACAGTATTTTCACCTTTTTTTGTTGTTTGCTTGCTCCCCCCCCCTCTTATTTCCCCCCACTTTTTGGTCTCATTTTTCTTGTGCAAGTATGATAAGTGTGTAAATACATATAGAGCAATTGTACATGTTTAACATATATCGGATTACTTACCATCTAGGGGAGGAGGGGAAGGAAGGGAGAAAAATTTGGAACACAAGATTTGCAAGGGTGAATGTTGAAAATTAACTTTGCATGTATTTTGAAAATAAGTTGTTATTCTTAAAAATTTATTTAATTAAAAAAAGAGAAATTAATATTGAAAATTATCTTTACATGTAATTGGAAAAATAAAATACTATTGAGGGGAAAAAAGAAATCATGAGCAGGGTGATTTCTTACATTAACTGATGTTGTGTGAAATGAGCAGAACCAAGAGAACATTGTCCACAGTAATAAAGATTATGTGACAATTAACTGTGAAGGACTTGGCTCTTCTCAACAATATGGTGATTCAAGGCAATTTCAATAAATTCAGGATGGACAATGCCATTCACATCCAGACAGTAAACTATGAAGACTGAGCATAATATTTTCATCTTTTTGCTTGTGTTTTTTTTTCCCTTTTGATCAGATTTTCTTGCACAATGTAACAAATATGAAAATATGTTTAAAAGAATTGTACATATTTAATCTATATCAGATTGCTTACTATCTTGGGGGAATGGGAGAAATAAGGGAGGGAAGGAGAAAAAATATAGAACCAAAAGTCTTAAAAAAAAAAAAAAAAAAAAAAAAGAATGTTGACAGTGAGATGATTGTCTTAGTTCCAATTGTTCAGTGATAAAGAAAGACATATACATCCAGAGAGAGGCCTGTGGAAATTGAGTATGGACCACAACATAACATTTTCACGTTTGCTTACATTTTGTTTTTCTTCTCAGGTTATTGTTTTTTTTTCCTTTCTCTAGATCCAATTTTTCTTGTGCAGCAAGATAACTGTGTAAATATGTATACATATATTGGATTTAATATATATATTTTAACATATTTAACATGTATTGGACTACCCTGCCATCTAGGGGAGGTAGGCCGGGGGGGGGGGGGGGGAAGGGAAAAAACTGGAACAGAAAGTTTTGCAAGGGTTAATGTTGAAAAATGTTTTGTAAATAAAAAAGCTTTAATTTAAAGAAAAAGAATGTTGAATACTATTTTTATATATATGTTGAGAATACTATTGAAATTTTTAAAGAATCCAAAAACTTGTATTAAAATGATATTACTAAAACTTCTCTTAAAACTGCTTCTAAATGAGCAAGAAGATCAAACCTAGAAAAAGAATTTTTTTTTTTAAATGCTGTTTTTCATTTATTAACCACCAACATAGCAGACACTAAGCTAAGTGGTGGGAATAAAAAACTTCAAAGGAATCCCTATCCTCAAGGAATATACTAACACAACTTACACATATAAGGAAATCTTAAAAGAAATGCTAGAGACAACTAGGAGGCACAATATAGAACGCTAGGCCTAGAGTCAGTAAGACCTGAATTCATATTTGAGTCCAGCACTAGTTCTATGACTGGAGCAAGGCACTTAACCAATGTTTGTCTCAATTTTCTCATCTGTAAAATGGGGACAACAGGATCTAGCTCAAACAGTTGTTGTGAGGATCAGTGGATCACATAGCAAGCATTGCATAAATATTAACTATCATTATCATTATCATTATATTAAATTATATATTTGTTATAATCTGGTGAGGGCTCAAGTAATTGGACAATATGGAAAGGCCTCAGTGAGGTTAGGACCTGAGGCTTGTGTTTTAAAAGCTAGAGATCTATAATTCCAGACCAGAGGAACAATTTGTGCAAAGGCACAGAAAAAGGAGAAACAATGTCACAGATAAAGAACAGGAAGCAGACTAGTTTGCCAAAAGCCTAAGTTACTGAAGAGAAGTTATTATATGCCCAATAGAGGAGTCTGTAGTTCATTGTAGGGGCAAACCACTAGAATTTTTTTTTTTTGGGGGGGTAGTGTCTTAATATAAAAAATAATAAGTGTTTTGGATTTGCTAAATTTGAGATGTCTATGGAATATCTACTGAGAAGTTGTCAACCACCTATGGAATATTTTTCCCTAGACATCCTGAAGACACTTCAAACCCTTCATCTTCCCCTTCTCTTCTGAACTTCCCAGCCCTTCTAGTCACTGAGGTCAGAATCATGCTCAGTTTTTCCCTCCCACATCCTGTCAATCCTCCATTCACGCAATCTCTGGCATCACTTCCCTTCTTCGCTTACAGAACTAGACTCCAGGTCCATATAACCTATTACTACACCTATTATAAATAGCCTTCTGTCCTGGGAAGCTCCAGTCTATCCTTCACATAGCAGCCAAACTAATATGCCTAAAGGGCTGGTCACATAACTCTTGCTCAAAAGTTCTGATATTCTTCACTGTCTCAGATAAAAAACAAATTCCTATTCAACATTTAAAGTCCTACACAATTAAACTCCAGACTGTCTTTCCAATATACTGCGCATTATTCATCTTCACCATTCTACCTATTAATAGCTATAATAATAGATAGGATTTATATAGCACTTTAAGGTTTGCAAAGTATTTCACATGTTCTCTTATTTGTTCCTCACAACTCTCCAAGGCAAATGCAATAATAGCATCTCCTATTTTAAATGAAGCTGAGAAGTTAAGAGTTGCCCAGGGTCCTGCAGCTAGGTACTACCTAAGGCAGGAATTGAATCTAGGGCTTCCTGATTCCAAAGTCAGCCCTATCTACTGTACCATCCGACTGCCATGACATTCCAGCCAAACTGATCAACTTGATGATCCTCACATACAGGATTCCATTATTTTTCTCCATGTCTTTGCAGAGGCATGGAATATCATATCTCCTTATTTCCACCTTCTCAGTGCTGCACTCCAGTTTGAGGCATGTATGTGTACATGTAATTCCCCATCCATCTCAAACACAGGCCTCTACCTCTTCCTCTCCCTCCCCCTCCTCCCTCCCCTCCCCCAGGAACCAAAGTCAACATCTGGTACATATATGGTGCAATGGATACAGTGCCAAGCCTGGAATCAGGAAGACTTATCTAGTTCAAATCTGGCATCTGACACTTAATAGCTGTGAACCTGGGCAAGTCACTAAGAAAACTCCAAATGGTGTAATGCAGAGTTAGATACAACAGAAGTAACCAAACAACAAAAAATTATGTACCTATACAGTACAGTATTCGTTTGGACTGATGGGGAACTGGAGCTCGAGAGAACAAAGATATGATATACAGATCAATCATCTGCAGAGGTAATTAGACTCACAGGCTGCGCCACCACTAAATACAAAGAAAAAGCAACAGGACAGAGTTCTGAGGTATATACAGTGACTTGAGGACAAAGCAGAAACTGAGATTGATGGTCCAAGAAAGGAGACTGGGTAGTGTGCACAGCAGACAGATTAGGAGAAAAACCCAGAGAGCAGTGTCAATAAATGAAAATCAAGAAAAAAAGAGAAGACCATCTGGGAGGGGATAATGTTAAACAATGCAGAAAGGTAAAGAATGAGGAATAATTAAGGCCACGAGATTTAGCCATGAGACCCAGACTGACAAAATTTACTTCAAGTATTTAAAATATTAAAGAATAATGAAAGTTTATGCTGAATCTGGAGTCGAAAATCAAGAATATATTACTATTTCCTGTTTAATGCCATTCCTCTCAAACTATAACTACAACCCATTTTTACAATTTTCACTATATTGATTATATTCTCATAGGTATTACTGTATGTTTTTAGATAGTTTGTATGTGTTTGTGTGTGTCTTGCTCCCTAGATAGACTAGACTGCAGGATCTGAGTCACCCTCCCTTAGCACCAAGCAGTACAAGTTTCAACACACTGCCAGCACCCAGTTCTCCTTCCCAGCTTCTCCTTCACTGACCTGAATTCACAGAAAAGTGGTTCCATTTGAACAAAGATCAGCAGCAGCAGCAGCACAGCCCAGGGAGAGCTCTTTGGAACAGTTTACTGAGCGCCCTGAGGCAGATTACTTACTCTCCCAGGTTTGGCAAAGCTGTTTCCCACTGACAAAGAAGCACTAGAAGGGAAGAAAGCCACAACCAAGCACTGTGACTAATCCTCAAGACTGCAAGAAGCTTCCAGTCTACTAAAGGATAAAAACAAAAACTAAAATGGATACAAATACCAGAATCTGAACACAAAGGACAATATGTAGGCAATTTGGGACAACTGAGAACCGTGGCCCTGAAATTAGGAAACTCTGAGTTCAAATCCTACTTTAGAGACTTAAAGCTCCAGAAATCTCTATCTGTTGGACAAATCTTTTAAACTCAGACCTTGAGTTTCTTCATCTATAAAGGAAAAAATGTGTACAATAGTCCTGAACAGAACTGTTGAGGAAAGCATTTTACAACCTTTAAGATACTATAAAAGTATAAGTTATTAACATTTTCCATAGTTACATATTCTCTTGAAAACCGTAAAGATATAAAAATAGTTGTTCTCTTCCATTCTTAAAAACTAAGTAAAGGATAAATCAAATATGAATTTGATTAGTTCAATAGCTATAGAGTAGTTATCATAAAGAAAGCAATGCCTTACATATATTTAGAATAAATTGTTTTTCTTGTGTTTTCAATTTAGGGGGAGGGGGCAGGAGGAAGAAGTTTAGGGTGAATGTAAGAAGGTGGATTTTGACTGATCAAAATAAATATTTTTTTAAAAAGCAACAAAGCAATTAGGACAATTAAAAAGAAGAAATCCCTGAGAGTGAGGGGGAGAAACATATTTTTAATATAATAGCATGAATACAAGTTAAACCATATGTAATTTACTCATTATTTTGGAGAATTCCTAAAGTGGGCATTTGTTTTCATCTTGTTGACACAATTTTGCTGTGTCCATGGAACTTACTGCTTGGCACTGTGCAAAGTGAGAAGCAGAATCAGTTAGATTGATCTCCACAGCAGTGGTGACATCACTTTTTAAAAAAAACACATAGCAGAGGTCCTTCTGTCCTCTTGCATGAAGTAAATAATTTGCAATAAAGTAAGAAACGAAACAAAATTTTAATTCCTAAAATGAAATATTTTGAAAAGTCATTCTTAAAAGTTGCTTCTGAAAATTGCAGCCCAAAGTTGAGATCTCAAATTTAAATATATCTTTGTAAGGAGTAAAAAAGTTCCAAATTCAACAAACATTTCTTTGACCTGTTCATATGTCATATCTGACATCCCACTCACCTTTGATTTGTAGCTCATACAATTAAGTGCAAATGGTAACACTTTGGAGAATTTTAGGAGAAAGAGGGCACACTATTTTCCCTATTTTCAGTATAAAAAGTGGGAAGAAAATCATGGCAAGAAAAGTGAAAATGTGGGGGCAGGTAATTTTGAGATTAACACATTGCAAAATGTTACTGCAGCAAACTGCAGATGGAAGAGCAAAGAAATCTATTTAAAAGGAATTAATAGATAGTTTGATAATCCAAAGAAATAGAACTGAGAATTCAATAACAATGTTATATGAGATAAGGCAATAGGCTTTGGAATACAGGGTCTGAGAAGAAAAGAGGCACTTGTTTCTAACCCATAAGACTTTCAACAGAAGATGACATCAGTGCCAAGTAAACTATTGTTTAGCCTTAATAAGAAGGAAGCCTCCTCCTAGCTTCCATTGCCAGCTGTTGGCTCCTTAGTTCAGTATCCACGAAAATTTGTCATAGCTCTATGTTTAAATTATTTTAGATTGTGGACTAATACTGGGATCTCCTTAGCTGTTGGGCAGTTTTCAGGAGGTACAAAACACAAATTTCAGGTCAGATCACTGTTGATACCTCAAGTTATATTTTGCATCAATTTGCCTGATACATAAAAATGTAAATCACACCTACAAACTTTAATTTACATTGTTTCCTTCAAAATTTGGTACATTCTCAAGAAGGGTAAAATCCTCAAATTAAATAAATGGCTGGGTTGGGAGAGGGGAGAATTTTAAGCTATTTATTATTTATGTTTGTTTATCTGTTTTTATTTTGATTGCTCCCATTTTGTAGGCAACTCTGATTCAATGTCGAATGGCTGAGGGGCTTTATGATCATAAGGTTTCTAAGCAAAATCAAAGTTAGTAAAAAAAAAAAAAAAAGCAGAGAAAATAAGCACCACTATTTGGAGGCTGTTTCAGATATAAAAGTGTTCCTTCCTTAAGTAATTGCAAACAATCATATCAGATAAAACAGGATCAAAATGCTGTTCTTCCAAAAACAATATTTCTCTGATCTATATAGTCTCATTATAAATCTCTCAACAAAAATCTTTCTTTGGACTAAGAAAAAGAAAGGAGAGCTATTGGCCTTTCACATGGGCAACATTTTAACAAATGGAAAATGTAGCTGATAGGCTATACCCCAAGTGTGCAAACTCAATCACTTCAGCTAAAGAAATCAGGAACCTAGCCTATAAGTAGTGAAACTGTTTCAAATCTGTCAGTAAGTACATTTCAACAAATGATTAACAAGTACAGAGTAGAAAAAAAATTGTAGAAATGTTTTTGACAAAAAAGCATGGCTAAAACAACAAAGGAAAGAAATATTACCTAATCTCCCAAATTAAAGCTTTACTTTAAGCAATAACTGAAGCCCTAGGGGATAATTTGTCAAAGGTACACTGGAAATATTAGTTTCTTTCAAAATTTAACTTACACATTTCCCTAATTCATCAAATTCCAATTATAACCTAAATTATTATGTCAAGTTTTTAACCTGGATTGATATGAGTAAGAAAAAAAATTTAATAGCTATTTTCAAGCTATATGTTTACATGTTCCCCTTTGGAGAATAACAGTTTGTATGTTTTCAAAGTTTCGTCATTTCACTGCATATTCCTATTCAAAGTTATTCCATACAAATTCTTGAAAACAAAAAATGTCATTTTCAATCTGGAGAACAGTATCTGATAGCAATATTCCTTTATAAATCTAAGGAAGACTAAAAAGTAATTTGCAGACAACAAAAAGCTGGAATTACTATTTCAAATTAAATTTCAAGTTACTAAATCAAGTAAACTAAAGAAGTTAAACTACTTCTTTTCCACAAACCTATCTTGTGCTTTTATCTAGAATCTCCCCAACACAAAAATAATCTCTAGTTATAAACAGTCTCTACTTATAAACCATTCTTTAAAGCCAAGTAAATATTCGAACATGTGTGTGTACACACACAAGGAGATTTTAAATATTAGGCAGCTTTAAAGATAACCTTCTCTTGGGGAAAAACCATTCAAACTCAAATTATTCATCCTCTTGATACAAGGTTCACTGCTCTCATCAAGAAATATTTGAACACCCACTACAGGCAAGTTACCCCACTAACTAACTACCAAGTTCTCATATACATCTGGAAAGACCTCAGTTCTCTAAAAAGAATACCAATCAGGACAGACTTTATTAATCCACGGATGACAAGTCATGTGTTTAAATCAGCTGCTAATGTCACAAGGAATAGACAGTATTTATTCTCAGTATCCAAGGAGAAGATGACGCTTTAAATGGGAGCAGGAACATTCAAACACACTAAGATCGTTCACTCTATCTTTATTAAAATTCAAATTATAGTAGTATAGGTAAGCAGGTACAGACGGCCAGCTTCCAAGTCTCACTTTATCTTGTAACAAAGGTAAGTATCCTGACAGCCCTCAAGTGCTCCTAAGTTAACTGGCACTATTACAAGGGTGTACTTGAAGTAGCAACTGCCCGCTGAGTTAGTGGCTTTAGCAAAGAACTGTTCCTTGCAGTAGAAGAGGCTCTACAAAAGCTTCGCAAAAACATCAGACAGCACGAGCTTCAGGATTCTATTCAAAATGTCTATTTTACCTGCTACACTCGGCAGGATGACCAGAGAAAGCTGCTGCCCAAGAGCACCCACCCCAAGCCCGAGCTCTACAACTTCACCCACCGAAGAGCCACGACGCCGGAGCACCTGGGGATCACAAAGAGCCGTCCCGCCTGCTGAGGGGTCTCCCCAGTGCACAAGGGCAAGCACACCAGCCACATGACCCGGACTGATTCAGCTTGACTCAGGTGTTCGGGGAAGCCTCTCCCAAACAAAAGAATCGAGTTTAAGAACTTGATGAGCTCGCAGCCTTGACACTCGTGACAAATCCCGCACACCCGATGCAAGCGGGGCAACTGTCACGGGGTGCTGCCGTCTCGTCGCCGCTCCCCCTCCGCGGACCACCGGCTCCCCGTCGCGGAGGGGCCGCCGAGGCTCCTGCCGGCGGGACGCCAGGCCGACATTCTGCCCGACCTTACCTCCGGCTGCACCGAGCGCGGCGGCCCCCCGCTTCCGAGATCCTCCCCACCCGCGGCACCCAGCGTCGAATAAACACTCCCAAGGCAGCCGGCCGCACCGGCCCCGTCCCCGGGAAAGAAGGGCGAGCCCCCGGCCCCGGAAACTAGCCCGTCCCGGAGCCGCTGCTTCTGAGCAGGGCTCGGACCCCTCCCACGAGGCCCCGGACCCCCCGCTTCACTGCCCGGGGAGCCAGCGCGGCAGGACTCCCGGCCCCCGGGCCAGGACCTTCGTTAGGCCCCGGCGCCCGGGGACGGGAGAGAGAAGGGCGGAGGGGCCCGGGGGCGGGCGGACAGGCGGACGCACGGAGGGGGCAGCTGGGCCCACGGCTCACCGCGGGCGAGAAGGCGGGAGGCTCCTCCGGAAGCTCGGGAGCGGTGCCGGATGCGTCTCGAGAGCTCGGTGAGCAGGGCAGCAGGGGAGGGGACACTCCGAGTCCACTCGATGGGGCTCCTTCTCCTTCACCTCCTCCTTCTTCTTTCACCACCGCCGCCGCCGTCGCCGCCTCGGGCTTTATGGCCAACACTAGAGCTCCGCTCTCACTTCCGCCACCGCCGCCGCCCCGAGCGGAAGTGCATGTCACGAGACCCTCCACGCCAGGGCCCACCCCGTACGTCCGTACGCCTGACACTAACCGGGCCCGGCCGCGCTGTTGAATCACGTGAGTGAAGATGGCGGCCCCCATTCTTAGACCAACAGTCTAAGGGGAACGCCATGTTGGACCCCAAGCTGACCTTCCCGACTCCGCCCCGGAGAGGGAGAAAAAGGAAGCAATGACAGATTCTCCTTGTAAGTGTCAGTGTGATGGCTTCCCCTCGCCACGACAGAGCCCAAGGGTAGGATTCTCCCTCGGGGCTTCATTCATGCATTTTGTCCAACGAGGATTTATTAAGCTCCTACTGAATGCCAGTTCTAAAGAGGTTTCACGGGCAAGCCATGTGACTCCACAAATAAAACATTTATTTAGCACTTACTGCATGCAAAGCTCCGGCTGTACACATAGAAAAAAACAATTCCTGCCTTCTTTTTTAAAAAAGGAATAATATTTTGCCCACCTGCATTTTGGATTTCCTTCACAGGCTAATTGTACAATATTTCAGAGTCTGATTCTTTTTGTGCAGCAAAATAACGGTTTGGTTATGATACTTATTGGGTATCTAATTTATATTTTAATATATTTAACATCTACTGGTCATCCTGCCATCTAGGGGAGGGGGTGGGGGTGGGGGTAAGAGGTGAAAAATTGGAACAAGAGGTTTGGCAATTGTTAACGCTGTAAAGTTACCCATGCATATAACCTGTAAATAAAAGGCTATTAAATAATAAAAAAAAATTAATAATAGCTTTTTATTTTTCAAAATACATGCAAAGATAGTTTTCACACCCTTGCAAAACCTCGCATCCCAAATTTTTCTCCCTCTTTTCCCCTATCCTCTCTCCTAAACATCAAATAATTCAATATAGGTCAAACATGTGCAATTCTTCTAAACATATTGAGGAATTTACATCCTAAGATATTCCACTGAACCTCTGCAGGTACTTTCTGGAAGGCCCATGAGCTTGAAGGGGATGGAGATGGGTGGAAATTACACTTATTTTTGCACCAGCCTCTCAATGGAAAATTCATTATTGTGAAGCCTGCCAAAGAGAGAGTCCATGACACAGAGGATTCAAGGAAGGAGGGTGGTACCATCCACAGAGATGAGGAAAGGCTGGATTTTAGGGAAAAGATGACGAATTTTGGACATGTTGGGTTTGAGGTGATTGAACACCATATGGTAGGTACTGTGCTGGTAAGTGCTAGGGAAACAAAGGTAAATAGACATTCTCTAGTCTCAAAGAACTAACACGGTGAGGGGTAGAAACAGGCTACAACATATGTGTAGGTAAGTAAGTACAGGATTATTTGAGGAGGAAGAGAGCACTGAACTGGAGGAATCAGGGAAGGGTTCATGGAAGGAAGAGATGACGCTGGCACTGAAGTGTAAAGGAAAGAGGGGGTGAAATCTAGACACCTGGGGAAACCCCAGGTCGAAGTCTACAGCAGGTAGTTGGAAAAACAGGCCTGGAGTAACTATAGGAAGAGATTGGGACAGGAGTTACCCATTTGGAAATCTGCTTTAGAAATAGGAGGTGAAGCCCTGTCCTGCATGAGATCATTAAGGGTGAGAAGGAGGGAAAGAATGTTGTTATATGACAATGCGGGTCAATGAATAAATCTCTCATTAGTGAGGCAGACTAAAAATATTAAAGAAATTCTGAAGAGGAAGAGAGACAGAGAAAAAGAAAGAATGTGGTAGTCCAGTAGTTCTAAATTTAGAGTTTTAACCAGACTTCAAAGATGCCAAGGTCATCCACTGCATCCTAGGCCATCCTGGGTCATCCTGTCTGGTCCCTGAACTGGAAGAGAGAATGAGGTCAGCAACTTTGTACAATTCTGCCTCACTTAAATCCAATTCGTGAACAAGACATCATTCTGTGAAACCACCAGTCCTCTTTGAAAAGGAAGAAAAAACAACAAATTTGGAATAGTGCTGTTTTCCAATCCTGGCTCTCCTCCTTAATATTTTAGGAAAGTATCACTGTGGACAATTCATTTAACCTCCATGGTCTATCAGTTCCTCATCTATAAAATATAAAGTCTAGACTCGATAACCAGGGGATTTCATTAGATTACCCAAATAGATGTTTAGCTCTAAATCTAAAATCCTATAAATATAGGAAGTCAGGAAAGATTCTGGGTTTTGGAAGATCTTCAATGTGCTTAAACACTTTCTTTAGGTATTCATTCGTGAGATCTCTGAGCCTTATAACTGGTGGCCAGCCTACTTTCTTCCTTTCTTCCTCCTTTCTTTCCTTCTTCCTCCTCTCCCTCTTTTCTTTCTTTCTTCCTTTCTTCTTTCTTCCCTTCATTTCTTTCTTTCTTCCTTCTTTTCTTTCTTTACTTTCTTTTCTTCTTCTACTCTTTCTTTCTTCTTTTCCTTATTTCTCCCAGACTAGAAGTACACTAACCACTTAAGAGCCAGTAGCCTAGAGGTTCACTATGTTTGTGCCACTTAATACAGAAACCAATCAGCTATAGCCCTACTTTGGCTCAGAACTCCCAAACTCAGGTGATCCATTAGTCTCAGTCCCCTCAATAGTAGGGACTACAGACCTGTACGACCATGCCCAGCCCTATTTCCTTTCCTTTTTTTTTTCAGTGATATATCTTATGTCACTTAAAAAAATTTTTTTTTCTGCATAGTTCATCACTGGAATCAGGCTGAATTTTGCTTGTGCTTGCTATGCAGCTCTCCCTGGTCCTTGATTCAAGGTTCTTGTTAAGGGGCCAATATGACTTTACACGATTTATAAAGTTTTGGTTTTACGTGTGTATTCAAAAACATAACTAAATTTGAGGTAAAGGAACATCCCCAGAGCATGTTAATGTAAGTATGTTTGTGCTGCTGTTCATTTAAATCCTCTAGATTTTCATCCCTATATCTTTCCCCACCTCTCAGAAATCTGGTTAGATTTCTCTTCTCATCATATCATGCTCTTGTCTTCCATCTTGGCCTTAGCTCTTTTTTTTTTTTTTTTTAAGGGTTTATCTTGGAGACAAGTTTATTTAATTTTTTTATATAGCTTTTTATTTATAAGATACATGCATGGGTAATTTTTCAGCATTGACAATTGCAAAACCTTTTGTTCCAATTTTTCCTCTCCTTCCCACCACCTCCTCCCCCAGATGGCAAGTAGATCAATACAAGTTAAATATATTAAAGTATATGTTAAACACAATATATGTATACATATCCATACAGTTATTTTGCTGCAAAAGAAGAATTGGACTTTGAAATAATGTATAATTAACTTGTGAAGGAAATCAAAATTGCAAGCAGACAAAAACAGAAGGATTAGAAATGCTATGTAGTGGTTCACACTCATTTCCCAGAGTTTTTTTCTCTGAGTATAGCTGGTTCTATTCATTATTGAACAAACTGAACTGATTTGGTTCATCTTATTGTTGAAGAGAGCCATGTCCATCAGAATTGATCATCATATAGTATTGTTGTTGAAGTATATAATGATCTCCTGGTCCTGCTCATTTCACTCATCAGTTCATGTCAGTCTCTCTGGGCCTTTCTGAAATCATCCTGCTGGTCATTCATATACCACAATTTACTCAGCCATTTTTCAGTTGATGGGCATCCACTCAGTTTCCAGTTTTTGTTGGCCTTAACTTTTCACGACTCTCCTGGAACAGCCTCTCTCTTCTCTGTTTTGCATTTATAAAGCATACCAATTCTTTTCATTGAAGCCAAATACCTGGTTTGTAATAGAGAGTTGGCATTTAATTATCTGCTGTCCTGACTTAGAAATCTCAGGTATGTGCTCCTGTCCTTCCATGCTAGAAACTTTGGTCCATCTAGGGAGATATCTAAAAACTAAATTAAACTTAATAGAATCTGTATTTACAAATGTAGAAGAAATAAAAAAAAGTTGCAGAAAACAATGAGTTTAGGAAAGCTTATCCAAGAGTAAGTTGGAAGTGGCCTACTGTAATTGCCTAAAATATCCTCTACCTTACTTGAATTATTTAATTTCATTTCATTTCTGCTTTGTTGTTTGCTGAGGTGGGAACTGGGAGGAAGACTCAGAGAATGTTCAGGTGTAGATTTATTCAGGATAACAATCATCTTCTTTTTTAAAAAAGTGAACATTTCTAGAATGGTGGGTATTTTTAGATCATTCAGTCTCACATTAGAATAAATTAGTTCAATCAGTTTGTTTTTCCTGTAATATGTAGATGACAACAATTACACTAAGGGACTAGGAGTTTCCTAAAGATGGGGAAAGGAGCCTATAGTACTCTGGAAAGTAGGGCAGATTTAGAAGAGATGCCAGAGTGTGTGTTAAAAAAAGATGGTGCAATCTGTACTGGACCCTTTGGACAGGAAAGTGGGAGTGCTCAAGGCAAAGTTGGCATATTTCAAAATTTTACCCCGTTTCCAAGAGAAGAAACTTAGAGCTGGAAGAGACTTTAAAGGCCAATCACCTAATCCAATCACCTAATTCTGTAAACACTTAAGTCCCATAAACACTTAAGTCCCATAACAGGTTCAAAAACCTGCCACTATACAATCCTGATAAACTTTCAGTGGAATAGGGAAAAGACAATTCAACATGGATTTGAGAGACCCTGGTTCAAACCCTACCTCAAATAATTCCTAAATGTGTGACCCTGGGTGACTCTCATAGTTAACAGAACAAAAGTCTTGGAGTCAGAAAACCTAGAATCACATAGGCCTCAGATACATATGAGTGACCTTCCTACTTTTCTGATCATACATCTCTTCATCTTTTATATCAGTAATAGATTTCATTGTGTATATACTAGCAATAAGACCTTTCTTTTGGGAGATTGTTAAGTTCCATGATTGGGAGCTCTAGAGGAGCTTGATTAATTGATATCTAATTGATTATTTATTATTGATTGATTAAGAATTGATTAATTCTTTGATTGATTTTTATTAATTATTTAATCAATTGATATTTAAATTAGTTGATATTTAAAGAATTAATTGATATTTAAAAGATGGGCAAGTGACAACTTCCCAGAAACTCAGTTTCCCCATCTATGAAATGAGAATGATAATTAATAATAATAATATCTACTTGCCCCAGGATGCTGTTGTGAGGAAATGTTAGAGTGCTCTTATTTGACAATGATTTCCTAACTCCATTCCTTTTGAAACATAAAAAGGATAAAGTTCTGGATAAAGTTCTGACCTCAGGGAAAAGATTCTTTCTCTCTTACTCCCACATAACTTGGGTTCTTGCAGATCTAGACTCAGAAAAGACAGGAACTCTAGTAAAAAGCTGTCAGCTCTGCCCACCGATCCCTTTCTTTCTCTCCCCAGTTCCTTTGCCCACAACCCTTTCTCTCCAGGTAGAGTGAAAGGGTTCATTTCACTCCCCTGATCTTTGAAACACTATCTCACACTCTCCCTACCATGTGTTTCCATACTACTGCCAAGATGTATTACTTTCCATCCCCTGTAAATGTTCTGCTCTCACCCTCTCCCACTTTCTGAGCGAATTGCTCAGCTTTGTTCCCTATGTAGGCAACACCTCTCCTCCCCCAACTCTGCCTGTTGAAATCTTACCTATCTTCCCAACCCTACTCCAATGCTACCTTCTCCTGACCCTGCTAGTAGTCAGGAGTTGTCTTTCCCTGACCTCACAGAACAAATCTTCTGGACATCTTGCCTATGTCTTATATCTTTTACCATTTTGCCTTATAATTCTTTCTGTATCTGTCCTTATCATTTTTACTAGGTTGTATACTCTGGGGAGATATTAAACATAACCTCTACCACACAGACCCATATATACAGAAACAAACACACATAGATGCAATCCAATAGTGAAAAAAAATCCAATAGTGTGTTACACACTAGGATTTGTCTCTCATTTTCCATAATGACAGTGAAAATATAAATTTGATCTAAATGTACATATTGACAAGTCACAATATACAGCTTTTTCCTCCTATATAATAAGATATAAAATCCTGAGCATCCAATCATACTAAATGTACAAGCCTCATAACTATTTAAATTAGATCTTCATAAGTTTTAGCTAAGATACATGTGAAACACTAACTAGCAATCATTTAAATACAATGTGAAATGAATAATTTCTTTAAAAAATATAACACTATTAGAACAATCCTGAAGACATTCCAGCGAACATGAGTTTGCACATGGTAACTGATGGCTTGACACGTTTAATGTATTTAATTCTCATCTCTAAGTAGAGCTCACAAGCTTGATTCCAACCTTCCCCTTACATTCTCCTCTTCCGTCTTCTCCCTTCTTTTGCCCCCCACATACTCTGTACTTTTCCTGGACTTTGGCCCCCCCCCCCCAATAACCCACAGATGGTGGAATGAGTTGACATCCCAACAGGGTCATAGCCTTACAAAGGGAGCAGACCACATAATTGGCTTACCTCTGAAGCCTTTCAAATTCTGGCCCTCTGCTTCCCTGGGCAAAGTAACTCCCTTTTCCTGCAGTTCCTGAAAGGAGTAGGGGACTCAATTCCATCTGATTCGAGATCAACTCAATTTGCTTCAGTAGGAATTTGTTCCTCTCCTGCTATGGGACAACAACATGCTAGGGGTATAAGAACTAAAATAAAAAAAAAATTCCCACCTTCACGTAGCTTACAAGCTTTAACTTGTGTCTGGATGGCAACATCCAAAACTGGGAGGAATCAGGAAAAATTTTTCATAGGACATAACATTTGAGCTAACCTTGAAAGCAGCTGGGAATTCAAAGAAGCTTAGGTAGGCCAGGAAGCATTCTTAGTATCCGATGTAAAGGTCCAGAGATAATACAATGACCATATGTGATTTCAGAGGATGAATGCTGAAACATGCTCTTATTGTATTACAGAAGAGTGATGAATTTAGTGTACAGAATGAGGTACTTGTATTTTTGTGTACAGCCATTCGAGGAATTTATTTTGCTTGACTATAAATATCTGCATCAAATGCAGTCAACAAGCATTTATTAAACTCCTACTATCTGCCAAGCACTGTGCTAAGTGCCAAGGATACAAAGAAAGGAAAAAGACAGATAGTCCCTGCCCTCATGGAACTTAAAATCTAATGGGGGAGACAATATGTAAAAATACAAACAAGAGAAATGACAGGAGAAAATGTAGAAAATCAGCAGAAGGAAAGTCATGGTATTAAATAAAACATTCAGACACGAATCCATTTTTGAAGCAAAAATGGAGATGTGGGGGTTAACAGAGACCTATTAGGCTGTTTCTACTTCCTTATGGGGGTGAAAAAACTGCTTGACCCAGAATGATCACTGGCTTTCAAGCCAGGGTCTAACTGTCACTTATTACAGGATGATATTAGGCAATAGATCAATTTGCAGGGCCTCAATTTTCATATCTGTAAGATGAAAGGTTTAGCTTGTAAGTGTGAAGTAAGAGTCAACAAATATTCTTTTTTTTTTTTTCAGTAGATTAAGGAATGGAAGAAAAAGAAAGTAGATTTCTGTTGATTTCTTAAATAGAGAGGTAGAGATAAAGTACTGGATATGAAATGTAATATGAACTTCCATTTGAGGTCACTGTATTAACAGTTTTGTTTAAGTGTTTTACTTTGTTACAAAATACTTCACAAAGCAAGAGTAATCTTTAAATGTTTGTAATGTAAAAAAAAATAATAAAACAAAGTGTTAAAAAAAAAAAGCAGAGGATGGATATGAAATGTGGGATACAGGGAACAATAAGGATCCCAGTTTGGTTGGAATGCAGAGTTCCTGAAGTGGTGATAATGTGTAATCAGCCTAGAAAAAGAGGTAGGAGACAGATTGCAAAAGTATTTCATTGTAGGGCTAGAACTTGGCACAGTGCCTCTAGTCTTTTTCAGGCTAAAAGTTCCTCTGATGAAGAATCTGGTGACTTTATTGATCTATTCAGTCACCTCAGGCTCTGTTCAGCCAGTACTTAGTAGGTTGCTTAATACTTTTTTAAACTGAAAATCAAATTGAGCTGTCCAGCCTGACTACCTCAGCACTTTAATTTATGACAATAATGGTATAGAAGGGAAGCCACATACAAATGCTGAGAGCCAATGGATCTAAGGGACAGATCATACTATCTTAGAGTGAACAATTTCATTCAATTTTGAATTCAACAAGCATCTATTACATACTTCCAATATGCTAAGCATGAGGATACAAAGACAAATTAATCTCTTTCCTCAAGGAGGATCTCCTAGAATGTGGGACAAAGGAAAAAAGAGAGATTGAGTTGGCCAGATGAATATGATGTGTTGGAAAGACCTTATGCAACACCAGGCTTAGCCCATAGAGGAGGACTTTCTTTCTAATAAGTGGAATCTTTGATTCTCTATTCTTTACTCCTAGTGAAGTCCTTAGATGCTGCTGTTGAATAATTGTTTTCATTTGTGTCCAACTCTTTGTGACCCCATTTAGGGTTTTCTTGGCAAAGATATTGGACTAGTTTGCCATTTTCTTCTCCAACTCATCTTACTGAGGAGGAAACTGAAGCAAACACAATTAAGTGACTTGCTCTGGGTCACACACCTGTTAAGTGTTTGAAGTCAGGTTTTAACTCATGAAGATGAGTTTTCCGGACTCCAGGCCCAGCACAGTGCCTCCAGTCTTTTTCAGCTGCACCTGGAGAGAGAGAGAGACAGAGACAGAGACAGAGACAAAGACAGAGACAGAGACGGAGACACAGAGAGAGAAAGAGAGAGAGACAGAGACAGAGACAGAGAGATAGATAGGCAAACAGAGAGAGAGGAATAGTGTGGGTGAGAGACAGAGAAACAGAAAGAAAGAAACAGAGATAGAAACAGAGTGCAAGAAAGAGAGGCATAAAGAGATAAAGGCAGAATGAGGGAGGGAGACAGGCAAAGTCTGGGTGGGAAGCATCCAAAACTGGGAGGAAAGAAAAGAAACAGAGAGATAGGGGGAGACAGAGAAGAGAGACAGGCAAAAAGAGAGAGGCAGAGAAAGGAAGAAAAGAAGAAAAACAAAGTCTGGGATATAGGGAAGCCAGCTCTTCAGAGCATTTAATTACTCATAGCTACCCACACTGGAGAACATCACGTGAGATGGAACTCTCCTCAGGGTGCTTAGAGAAGACAAAGTAGGAAAAGGGGAGGGAAGAAGAAAAAGGGTGGAGGAGCAAGCACATAACTGCTTAAGATTAATAGTGCTGCTTTAGTTGAGGGCAGTGTGGTAAAGTGGAGGGAGATAGGTCTTGGAGTTACAGTTCAGTTCCTTCCTCTGACCATAGTTCACATCTCCAAGAACAAATAACCTCTTCTCCTACTGCCTTGAAGCTATTCTCTCTCAAAACTGAAAGTTACAGATGAATTGGCTTATCTTCCCTGCTTTAGGGAGTTCCCTCTTAATGAAATCACAGGTCAAAAGCCCAGAGAGGAGGAGGCAATTTCCAGTCCTCTAAAAAAGAATTTATTCTAGATCCTGTGGAAAATCTATATTGATGGCTGAACAAATCCAAAAGTAAAAGAGCTCCAAGTATCATTTTGAGGATACCAAACAACCGGGCCGGCCGGCCCTCATAAGCAAAATTTGTCTTTGTGTTCTCGTGTTTCTCCTTTCCCTCTCTCTGCTTTCCCAGTCATTCCTTTTAGGCCTGACTAACCTCAGAAAACCTTTATTGATAAGAGAAAAGGACTCTAGGAAACCAAAATTTTTCCAGTCATCAAGATTATTCTTCAATCTGAAGGCTTTGGGTTGCAGAATTTAGAACCTAATTGGGAGATAAGATATATATCCATTCAGTTACTGATCTGAGTCAGATTTCTAGAATACCAAAATCTTTTCTTTTTTTTTCATTTAGATCTCTTCTAGTTAGGTACTTCTCCCTTCTTGATTTATAGTTTCTTGGGATCCAGGCTATAAATAATCCAGGCTAATAAATTATTATTGTCCATAATCCTTATAAACAGCCCAGTATGGATCTCTTCCCACTAAGTAACTTCCAATAAGTTTGAGATTTGTAGAATACTTTCTTCACAATAACTTTGTAGGCTTTGGGACCATAATTTAATTCTTTTCACCTTACCAAATGGGTACTAAGCACTAACTATATGTCAGGCACTGGGCCAAGTTCTGGAGATGCAAAAAGAGAGTCCCTGTTCCCAGGGAACTTACAATCATTCAAATGAATATATATTTTTAAAAAAGCTTCATATGGAATAGACAATAATTAAAAGAAGGAAGGCACTGGAATTAAGAAGGCTTCCCACAGAAGTCTTATATGGTAACACACAGCTAGTAAGAGTAGTTTCAAATATACTCATTTTTTTTTAATTTAACTTTTTTTGTGTGTGAGACAATTGGAGCTAAATGACTTGCCCCCAGGATCCATGTTAAATGTTCATGTTTAATATCTGTGGCCGGATTTGAAATCAGGTCTTTCTGACTCCAGGGCTAGTTAGGTATTATGTTATTAAAGATGAAAGGGGCCTTAGAAACCATTTAGTTCAACCCCCTCTTTTATGAAAGAGGGATTTGAAACTCAGAGAGTTTGTGGCTTGACCAGATTAGGAATCTAGGTTCTGACTCCAGGATCAAGGTTTTTGAAAAACAATTAGTTTTTATTTTATTTTATTACATATACTCTGTTTCCTCTCTCACCCTCGACCCTCAGTAGTTAATGTTATTTGTCATGAAAAATAATACAGGAAGATATTCATAAAGACTTACTTATAGTGCCATCCAAAAGGTAGATTTAAAGTTGATCACACATTGATGATATGGTCAGGAATATGAAATAAAATGAGATGGGGGATTGTGTCTATCTAATGCATCTTTACCAAAGATTTCATCTTTGTCTCTGCCCCTTCTTTTATCTATGTATCCCTGGACCTGAAGTCAGTAAATTTTGAGTTCATATTTGGTCTCAGATACTTACTAGCTGTCATCCTGGGCAAGTCACTTAATTTTGCCTCAGTTTCCTCAATTGTAAAATGGGAATAATCATAAGGTTGTTGTAATAATCCAAAGTTGTTGTGCAGATCAAATAAGATAATAACATAATACCTGGCACATACTTAATAAATTCTTGTTTTCTTCCTGTATGAGAAATAAACAAATGAATGAACAAAATCTTGGGGTTAAGCTAAACCAAAAGGCTTCAAGCCCAGAGAGTTCTTTTTTTCCCCCTGAAGGACAGTTTCTAAAATGATACTGAATGAATAAAATTTATCAAGCAAGTTGCTATGAGAAATTTACAATTTTAAGTCAAATAATGACTGGAGAAAAAGACATTCAATAGTGAACAGGACAGATATTTGGCTACCTTAGCTCTTTTAAGAGCTTGAGTCCTGGGACTAAGAATCTGTTCTAATCTAGATATGATTTTCATTAATGTGGAAGGATTGTTTACTGGGTGGTAAATCTGGTACTAAACTTTATGTAGACATATGCAGACATACTGGTTCGTGACAAGTAACCACACAGTATAGGGGAGGCTCTCTTACTGGTTTTAGAGATATTCAAAATGGCCCATCTGCTATAGCTACTTCTTGGTCTCTCTTTGCTTTAACTGGTGACATATAGATCCTGATGTAAAGGGAAGGTCTCAAGGATTCCTCTCTCTCTCTCTCTGAGACCTCGTGATCTCTAAGACATGGTCTTTAATCTTTAGTCAAAGCCCCAAATTCTTGGATTTTGCAGCCTGTACAGCATTGATGGTCTGAAAAACAAAAAGTGATCTTTGGTAATAGCTTTAGGGAGTCCAGCCTGGCAGAAGGTCTCACCCAATAGTTCATCCACTTCTAAACATGAATGTGGTGGAACCAATACTATATAGGAAATGAGCTGAATTAAGAGCCTCATTCTCTTCCTCTTTACCCATCACCATTGAGTTGGAATAAGGTAGATTATGCCCCTGAGGCATTGGGGAAAATATCCTTTTATAAAAGCCAACGGATATTAAGTGGTTAAATGAAAATCAGATCAGTTCCTAACTCCTAATAGTAAAGTGACCCAGATCATAAGGGTTATAACTCCAGGGGAGCTATAGCAGCCTATCTCTGAGAGAATGGAGGCAATGGGAAATCATTCCACTTAATTCTATTAGGAGAAAAAGAAGGGTCATAAAAGAGCAGGATCTTTGTGTAGGGTGAATAGGGTGATGTTAACTGATCCCATAGAGAAAAGCAAAGCTTCCCAATGTTTGTACAGAATCTGTTTTCTCTGCCAAGAAAAGGATCTTTGCCCTGGAAATGAATGAATGAAAATTAAGAATGGGAAGCCAAGATAATACCTGAAATTTGATGTAGTAAAAAGCACATTGGTTCTGTAATTAGAGAATCTGAGTTTTCAATGAATCAACCAATAAACTAAATGATCAAAAGATATGAACAGACAATTTTCAAACAAAGAAATTGAAACCATTTCTAATTATATGAAAAAATGCTCTAAATCACTATTGATCAGATAAATTCAAATTAAAACAATTCTGAAGTACCACTACATACCCCTCAGATTGGCTAAGATGACAGGAAAAGATAGTAATGAATGTTGAAAGGAATGTGGGAAACCTGGAACACTAATACATTGTTGGTGGAATTATGAACAGATCCAACCATTCTGGAGAGCAATTTGGAACTATGCTCAAAGGGCCATCAAAGGGTAAATACCCTTTGATCCAGCAGTGCCTCCACTGAGCCTGTATCCCAAAGAGATAAAGGAGGGTAAGGGGCCCACATGTGCAAAAAAGGTTTGTGGCAGCCCTTTTTGTAGTGGCAAGAACCTGGAAACTGAATGGATGTCCATCAATTGGAGAATGTCTGAATAAATTGTAATATAAGAATGTTATGGAATATTATTATTCTGTAAGAAACAGCCAGCAGGATGATTTCAGAGAGGCCTGGGGAGACTTGCAGGAACTGATCCTAAGTGAAGTGAGTAGAACTAAGAGAACATTGTATATAGCAACAAGATTATGTGATGATCAATTGTGATAGACATGGCTTTTTTCAACAATGACATGATTTAGGCCAATACCAATAGACTTGTGATGAGAAAGCCATCTGTATTCAGAAAGAGTATTATGGGAACTAAATGTGGATCACAACATACTATTTTTACTTTTGGTTGTTGTTGTTTGCTTGATTTTTTTTCTCTTTAATTTTTTTCCCTTTTGATCTGATTTTTCTTATGCAACATGATAAATGTGTATGTATATATATATATATATATATATATATATATATAAGTATTACATATATTTAATATATATTGAATTACTTGTTTATCTAGGGATGGGGGAAAGGGAGGGAGAAAAATTTGGAATACAACGTTTTGCAGGGTTAAATGTTGAAAACTATCTTTACATATATTTTGAAAATAAAAAAGCAATTATGAATTAATCAATAAACAAATATTTAAGTGACTTACTTGTTTATAACAAGTTAAACAACTCTTTATGTGACTGGGGCATATAGGTGTTCAGGAGATTAACAGTTCTAGTATGAGGACTTGCTAAGCCCTTTTCAAAGCTGCTCATTCACCTTTGGCATACAACTCTTACCTGGGGCTCCAAGAAGCTATAGCATGTATATCATTCACATCCTGGTAAAACTATCTTGGTAGATGAGGCAAACCAAGTTGAGGGTAACCAACAGGCCTGAAACCTATGAGTGAGTTAGGGGAATGTCTACCACAAACATATGAAGATATCCCCCAGTGGAATAGAAATGGTACAGTTTTACCTACTTGAATTCAATTCATGGGCAAGTCAAGATATCACACCATCCTCTTTCCTTAGACCGTGTGGTCCCAAAAACAACTTGCAATTTTATTCTGTTTTCATTGTCCTTTTCAGTTCTAGGTACAAGAAGTGGAGTCCCAGACCCAGGAACTTTGAGGATCATGAGGATCTTGGAGCTCAAAATTTCCTTGTCAGATATTACAGTCAACCTAGGAGCAGAGTCCTAGCAAGTCAGGTTGCCAAGGTGCTGGTATAAGGGAAGACTTCTGTATTGCAGAAATAGATTCCCAAATACACACACACACACACACACACACACAAATATGTATATGTAAATACTATACATAGACACAAATATATACTATATATAATACACACATATATAAACATGCATATATATATAATATACACATATATAAACATACATATATGTATATATATTTGAAATCTTTAAATGCAAATCAGAGGTGACAGGAATCCACTAGAGCTTTTAGAGCAGGGAAAGTCCTTGGGAAGACATTTACTTTAAGATTATCACTTTGGTAGTGATGTGGAAGGTTGATTGGAGAGGGGAGAAGCTTGAATCATGCCTCTGCTCTTTATTAGTGTCACTTAATCTCTCTGGCCTTTGCTGTCCAGATGAGCCTTCTAAAGGAGTACCCTGAGGTCCTTGCCAGTTCAGAATCCTTTAACCTTTATAGTAATCTATATAAATGAAAGAATTTGACCATGGAAGGAGTCTAAGAGAATAAGGGCCTGGTTTCCCATTCTAGCCCAAATACTCACCACCCTTGTAATCTTGAACAATTAACAACCTTTAAGTATCCTGGTTTTAATAACTCCGGATTGTATGTGCTATTATTATCCCCATTTTACATATGAGGTAACTGAGACAAACAGAGGTTAAGACTTGCCCAGGCTAAGTCAACTACTATATGTTTGAGTCCAGCTTTGAACTTCCTAATTCCAGACTCAGCATTTTACTGTGCCTTATGATAATGGAGGTTATGAAATTGAAAATATTTTGGGTCTTATTTTTTAACAGTATGATTACCTTACATTTTAACTATAAAGGCACTGTTTTGTCTATTATACTTATTTTCTTTTTAAGGAACTTATTTTTATATTTTTTAATAATAGCTTTTCATTTTTAAAATACATGCAAATAAATAGTTTTCAACATTCACCCCTGTAAAACCTTGCGTTCCAAATTTTTCTCCCTCCCTCCCCTTCCCCTCCCCTTAGGCAGCAAGTAATTCAATATATGTTTAAAATGTGTAATTCTTTTATTAATATTGGTTTCCACATTTATCATGCTGCACAAGAAAAATCAAATGAAAAAGGAAAAAAATAAGAAAAAAAAAGCAAGCAAACAACAACAGTAAAAATACTATGTTGTGATCCACATTCAGTCCCCACAGTTCTCTCTCTGAATCAGATAGCTCTCTCCATCATAAATTTAAGGAACTTATTAAAGACTACAATTTTATCACACACATACACACACACACACACACACTCCATTGTAAAATGAAAATAATAATCTTTATCCTGTCCGCCACACAGGAGTATTTTGAGGATCCAATAAAAGAATATAGGGATTGGTGCTTAGAAAATATTGGAATAAATTCTGTTCTTTTAAGCTGTCATTATTATTATTACTTGTTCTGTCTTTTTTTAACAAGACAAAAACCAAGGTAATTTATTTATCATCACATTTATAGGGAAATATGGAATAGGTAGGAGAGGGATATAATAAAATACTTGTTTGACAAATGGGAAAATTGAGAAAAACAAGCAAAAAAAGAATGTGAAATGGCTTCTGCAAATAAATGAAGCTCCATGGGCTAAGTTCCTTAGCCCATTAGTGGCTTTCTCAAAGCCACTAACTGACTCATCTATTAATATAAGGTCAGCTCTATTCTCCTCAAGGCACAATTGACCTAAGAAGTGTCTACAGGGCAGGTAGGTAATGCAATGGATAAAGCACCAACCCTGAAGTCAGGAGGACCTGAGTTCAAATTTGACTTCAGAAGTCAACTTAACACTTCCTAGCTGTGTGACCTTGGGCAAGTCACTTAATCCCAAATGCCTTAGCAAAAAAAAAAAAAGTGGCTACAGTTTCTAACTCATGTCTCAGATAGCCACCTTTACAAAGAGTCAGAATATTTTGTAGCAGGTAGGCAATTAGCATATATTAAGCACCTACTAATGTGTCAGGCATGGTATTAAATGGTGGGGATGAAATAAAAGGCAAAAGATAGTCCCTGTCCTCAAAAAGCTCATATGAGGGAAACTACATGTTAACAATTATAAATGAACAAGATGGTTACAGGATAAATTGTGGATAATTAATAGAGGAAAGGCTCTAGTTTAAAGGGGCAACAGGAAAGGCTTCCTGTAGAATAGGAGATATTATCTGGGACTTGAAGGAAGCCAGGAAAGCCAGGGAGAGATGAGAAGTGAGAATATTCTAGGTATAGGGGACAGGAGAAAAACTAGTAGTCTGGTAATAGAGTGTTTTGCTGGATTTAAAGTCAGAGGTCCTAGGTTCAAATGTCCCAGTGGCCTACATTACTTCTCACTCCCCTCCCCACCCCCTTTCCTCTCTCTTTCTTTTAAAAAATAATAATAACTTTTTACTTTTCAAAATACATGCAAATATAATTTTCAACATTCACCCTTGCAAAACTTTGTGTTCTAAAATTTCTCCCTCTTCCTCCCTTCTTCCCTCCCCTAGACAGCTAGTGATCTAATATAAGTTAAACATATGTAATTCTTCTAAACATCTTTCCACATTTATCATGCTGCACAAGGAAAATCAGATCAAAGACCTACATTACTTCTAATAGCATCAGTTTATTTATCTATCAAATAAGAAATTTGGATTAGATCCCCTTTTAAATCTTTTGCCATTGCTAAAATCCATGATCCTCTGGAGAACTATTGTCTGGGTTCTTTGTTCCCAAACCCTCAGAATGACTGAGAGAAAAGGATGGGGAATCAGAACCCAATTTCCCCAGAGTCTCAAATCAGTCCTACCACTTCTAAGTCCAGAACATGATGATAACAGTATTATAGTGTGAGCATTCCCCGAGGCTGGAGAAGATGCCTCAGTATTTGACATGATTTGGGTTCACTGAGTCTTCTCCTGCTTATCAGATACATGACAGCCCTCCTAGTATCAGGGCAAACCCCAGATTTCAGCAATTCTGGGCCACTTTGATTTCTCTCAGAAAATACCAAGAGTCTACAATTTTCTAAAAGAGGGAGCTTTGAGGTTTTCTTTTTGGGAGAATAAAAACAGGCTTACATAAATCTCTTGACATCTGATTCTCTGCATGCTCTTGGAGAAGTGAAAACACTCACAATGAACTTCTTCCTCTTCTCTTGGTTTATTCCCAACAACCAGTTCCTTTTCTTACCGTGCCATATACTGGCCAATTACCGACGAAAGCTGGAAACCATAACTTCTGGCTTCCTAAGCCTAAATATATACAGACTTGGTCACCACCCTTCCTACCATGCTGTGTCAGTTTTCTGTTCTATATCAAAAGGAAAAAACAAAGCAAGACAAAACATTCTTTCTGACCTATAAGGAGCAAGAAGAGATATTGATTGGCCTGTGGGGCATCTCCTCTTCAGTTAACTGAACATGAATTCATTTTCCCCAGAAACCAGAAGGGGAAGTAGAATTTGAGTGTGGATTAAGGATTTCAAAACTTGAGTGAGAATGAGACAGAAAAAAAAAAATCCTACAGGCCACAGACTCAAGAGATAGAGCTTCCACAAGGGGTCTGAAGAAAGCTACTTGGTTTATTAGTCATCTGTAGATCCTGGGGGGCAATAGTTCTCCAAGTGTGATCTCTGAGACCCTTCAGAGGGGCCACAGGGTCAAAATTTTTAATAATATTTTTATTTCTAAAATTAAATAATAGATGAAACTATAAAATATAAAAAGGCATGGCAATAAATATTCAATAGATGTAACTCACAGAAACAAAAACACCACAAAAATTATAACAATTTTTAAGAGAGAAAAGGAGTTCTGGGACCCCATAGTTTGAGAGCTGCCAGACTAAATAAAGTAAGATCCTAAGAAAAGTGCAGCACAGAAATGGCTCTGCTGCTTGACAGGTTTAACCTTAGATAGGTTTGTTGGAGTAGAGAGGATATATATGGGCAAGGACCTCCGGGTGTAAACATAGTCAAAAGATAATGCTATTGAAAATGTTCCTAGAGAAGATAGAAGGAGAGATAAATGGGAATGAGGTATGGAATGGAAGTTTTGAGAGATAACTCTTAGAAAGCAGGTAAAGGAAAGGGACAAAGCTGAAGGGCCTGGGAGCAGAGGTCTAGGCATAAAATGGTACTCGGACTACTGAAATTTAAATCAACTGTCAATGATAGTGAAATTAATCTGTAGGAATAAAAGGTGAAAAAAATTGCAAGAGAAAAAAATTTTTTTGATGTAGAAAGAATAACAGATTTCAAACTATAATTCAAAGCTGTTGTCATCTAAATGATTTGGTACTAGTTTGAAAGTGGAAGGTTAAAAAAAAAAAGAAAGAAAGTGAAAGGTTGCTCATTGGACCAGATTGAATAGACAAGCAAATAAAGATGGTATCATAGTGTTGGATAAACCCAGAGATTCCAACTACTAGGATGAAGTCTTACTATCTGACAAGAACTTTCAGGAAATTTGATAAGCAATGTGGATGTATATATATAAGCCCCAAAGGGATAAATAACTTAGACATAAAATGTGACATTATAAGCAATTTAGAGGAGCAAGGGAAAATTGCCTTTCAGATCTATGAACAGGGAAGGATCTCAAAACCAAAACAGGAATAGAAAAGATCATGAAAGAGAAAATGTATAATTTTTATTGCATAAATATTTTTAAATGCAAAAATACATTAAATACAGCTAACATTTGAAGGAAAATATTTAACTGCGAGGAAAAATCTTTGCAACAAGTTTCTCTAATAAAAGTCTTATTTCCAAGATATATGTAGAACTTATTTAAATTTATAAAAATAAAAGCATTTCCCAATTGATAAATGGTCAAAAAATATGAATATAGATAGCAAGAGAAGAAATTAGGTAATCAATAACTATGTAAAAAAAAAGAAATGCAAATTAAAACAATTTTTAGCTTCTTCATACCTGTCAGATTGGCAAAGATGACTAAAAAATCACAATTGTTGGAAGGGCTGAAGAAAAACAGGCATACTAATCCAGCTATTCTAGAAAGCAATTTATAACAATGTTTAAAAAGTCACTAAACTGTATATATGTGCTGTTTGGTCCAGAAATATCATTATTATGGATGGTTATGTTGTATTTCAAAGAGATTTTTATAAAAAGAAGAGGGCTCATGTATAAAAAAATAGCAGTTTCAATTTTCTTTTTATAATGGTAAAAAACTAGAAACCAAGAAGATAGCTGAACAGAAGATAACATAACATGCTTTCCCAGAGCTGGACCCGGAGTAGCTCCTATTAGAATTCCCAGGTACCTGAGGGGTTTGTTGAATGTCTTTCTTTACTCTCATTTATTTGAGCCCCCATTTGTTGGGAGTCAGGGACTAGAACCTAGTTCCATATAAGCATTTAATACAAGTTATCTTTTTACAAAAAAATGTTTGGGTTTTTTTTCAAAATTAGAGTTAAAACAAAATTTTCCCCAACACATCATGAAAATTCCTGCCCTCTCCCATCTCCCTCCCCATACCATCTTGGTCTTTGGAGTGGATTAGACTCGTAATTTAGCTCTTATCCTACAAAGCTTTGGTCCCACCAACATCAAAGATGGCATTTCTGCTGGATTAGTCCTCATTTCAACTTTCACTGGCATGAGTTGAGAAGGATGTTTCCAAAACCCACTCCATCTTCTTTGAGCTTTTGATGCTGGGTCGGCTACAACATCTAGCCTAGATTCTGGCTCCTGGATTCCTGTGGCTTACTCTCCTTCCCTCAGAGATTGGAAACTCTACTCCCTGAATGGAAAAGAGCAAACAACAAAAATCAAGAGGGAAATATTTCTTAGGAGACATCTAGCTCCAGAGAAAGAAAACTTTTAAGATCTTTGCCCTTACCACATAGTCTCTCATGGATCACCCAGCTCCCTCAAATGCAAATGAAGCAAAGAGAGAATCAGCCAAGACTGACTCAGGCCTCTATGAAGCACAATAATTTTAGCTACACAGCCAATGGAAAAAGGCTATTCCCAATCACGTGACCAACCCATTGGAATCAGTTACATAATTCCACATATGTTCCACAATTTCTCCACTGCATTTCCCTTACACATCATGATTCTTCCAGAAGCAATTTCCCAGCATTCCTCATAGACATCTCAGTCGTAGAAATGCCATCTGAGCAAGGTAATTTTATTTGTACATATGCCAATTTAAAATAAACCAATGATAACATAATGAAGGCCAGAATCATTCATGAGCAAAAAGCTTTGAAAAATTTCATATTGAATTTATTACATTTTATTGATTATCATATTTTAAAAGAAACCAAGCCACATTTCATAAACACTACTAGTTTAGTGTATAATCATTTTTCTACTACATATACAGAAATGCTTGTTTTATTTGAATATTTAAGCTCAGAATAAAATAAGAAACTAAGAAAATTAATATCAAATGTCAAAGAGGCTAACAGTAAATACAGAACTTTGAGTCAAGAATGGGACTCTCTCTTCAATAGAAGCTCAGAAAGAGCTGATCTAATGAAAATTTGTAATGTAGGGTGAAGGGATTTTGGCTTCTTCTCTCCTATCCTTGGTTGTCAATTTTATTCCCTTTTTCCACTCAAGCTCCCCATTCTTAGTGGAGTTATAAATTCTCACAAGCTTGTTAGAGTTGGTTCCAGTCCAGAGGTGTGCTGGAACCAGCTCTAACAAGCTTGTGAGAATTTATCATTTTATAAACATGGCTTGAGCTCATCTGGAATGCAATAGAATATTCAGAGAATGAAGTCATCACCAGCCTGGAAGGACTTAGTGACTTTAGGCAAATAACAACAACAATAATAACTGGTTTTTATGTAGAGTTTTAAAGTTTGGAAAATACCTTACATATATTATCTCATTTGAGCTTCATAATAACCCTGTCAGCATCCTTATGTTCTTCCCCTTTGATGGAAAACGTGCTTTCCTATCTTTCATTCAAACTGAGGTTTAAATAACTAATGATAGCTCTGGGTGTGATAGATTTACATTTTAACAAAGGATGATTAATACATGCTTATGGAATGAATTCATCCTTTAAAAGGATAAAGGTGTAATGGTAGAATTTCAGGCACCAACTGATTATTAGAAAAGACTTTTTTTTTAAAATTGTGACTCTTTGGTTCTAAAATAACATGTATTAAGTGCTGATACTATCTATTATTTTTGGTTTTCATGTTAAGAAATGAATTAAAGTAGCTAAAAATAGTCTCCTAGTTGTATTGGAGATAATGAACCCACTAAGTTCCTACTCTCCTGGGTCCCCTACCAAATTACTTTTCCTTGATAACTTATCTATAAAATGAGCTAATTCTCATGGAACTTATAATTTTTAGTTATAGCCACTGGGCACATGGTTCAATCTCAAAGAGTATTACCTATTTATGTGAGGGTGATAAAACTGTCATTCATTAAAGATTTTGGAGTTATATACTAGTGATAACATTGTACAGTAGCATAGCCACAGAGGCCAAAGATAGAGGTATTTCCTCCAAGGATACACACACACACACACACACATATATATATATATATATATATTTTTTTTTTAGCAATACTCTTTGTTCTAGCAAAAAGAATGAGACCCCATGAATTGTGATGTCACTGAATATATTATGACTTATGAGTAAAACACAAACAAACAACAATAGCAACAACAAAAACCAGAAACTGAAGTAACATTTAAAGTGTATGACACCAAGAAGAATGACAAATATAGGAAGAATTTGGAGAAATTTGAGAAACTTTATATGAACTGATGCAAAGTAAGCAAACCCAGAAAATTATTTACATGACAATCATGAAAATGTAAAGGAAAACAACACTGCAAAAACTCTTATCTCTGAACAATTTAGAGACCAATCAGTTTCCGAAGCCTTGATGGTAAGTATGTCTCCTCCTTATTGGCAAAGAGATAGTGGTTAATAGTTTTTTCATTTGATTTCTACTCAGTTACTTCTAATTGTAAATAGGGGGTTGTTTCCTTCTTAGTACTTATTTCCCCAGCACCTAGCAGAAGTACCTGGTATATAATATTTGTTGATTGATTACAATTCTAAATCCATAATCCTGTGATAGGTTCAGAAGAAAATATTCATTTTTAGGCCCAGTTCTTGTGTTAATTTGTTTTCATGAACTAATTTTCTTCTTGCAAGGGACCGTTCTGTTGAGGGTAAGAAGAGTCACTGGAAAATAATATAATATTAATAAAATAAAGGAAAGATGTATTAATAAGACATCTAAAATGTCTTATTCACTCAAGCAGTATTTATTGAGGAATTATTATCTGAGGCATTAGAGTAGGGGTGGGAGAATACAAAGAATAAAACATAGTTCCTACTCATATGTAGCTTAGTCTAGAAAGAAAAAAAATATCATCTTTGCCCTTGTAGAACAAACCTGGGCCCTTAGTACTCATATTTACTCTCAGGGGAATAGCTGAGGCTATACCAATAGCTCCAGTATGTCCAGACATCCATAATTCATGCTTCAAAACCTTCCTGTCCCTAGGCAACCTAATTAGGTCATTATAAATCAACCATCACCACCCCTTCCAGGTGTCAGTGCTCACTGCCTCCTCAGGAATGAATCCTTACTTAGTCACAACATCCTGGTTTCACAAGGTCATCCACACTAGGAATGGAAGTAAATCTCAGATATTGTTGAATCTGATCCCTTCCTTCAGACAAGGAAACTGAGGCTCAGATATATGAAGGGATTGGCAGAAAAATTGGCAGAGCTGGGTATCTGAAAATCCAGTTCTCTTTCCACTTAATCATGTGTGTCTGTTGTGTAAATGTGTGTGTACAATTCACATTGTAGGGTTATAGATAGATAAATAGCTGTGGCGGAGTAGAGCAGGAGAAGTGGAAAGAGACAAGGGAGTCTGCTTTAGCATTTTTTCCTATTTTATCCTGAGTTCACAGGAATGTTTTGTACTTGAGAAAGTCCAGAAGCACAACCCCAGCTAGACATTGTTTTCCCTAAATTCTCCAATCCTATCAAGAGAGTATAATTAAAATTTCTTAATCTTCCTCTTTTCTGAATATTTCTTAATTCAAACATATACTTTATTAATGAATCCCAGATCCTTATAGTTAGTACTTACTTCATTCATATCTTATACTTCAGTCTCATATTTCCAGAGGCTTAAAAGTCATTGCCACTTTAACATCTCATAGTTAGTTAGCTTCAATTATCTAATTAACAATAACAAGGGGGATTTACATTTTAACAGTAATCAAAATTTAATCTAAAAGTACAAATCTCTAAGGTAGAATGCCAGGTAATGGGTAAATAAGGTTCTTTTTGGTTGGGGTCTACTTGAGTCCTGAAATCACACTGGGTAAGTCCCCAAAATACCACATTTAGTATGGGGTCATCTTGCCAGTAAATGCAGTGAAACAACTATTGATGCATTTCTAGGAGTATATTTCCAAAATTAAATTTGTCATCTTCATACCATAAACCTTCCCAATATGCCTTGTTTTTTCGCCAGCCCCTCATACTAAATTCCTATAAATGTATGTAGTAAGTAAATGCAGTGATAAAAACATTTACTATATATACTAGGAAGATAATACTGGGAAATAAGGTAAAATCAGTACCTACTCATGAACATAACTTCAGGATCACAACTATGAGTAAAAACCAAGAAACAGAGCTTTCTTTGGAAGTGTCATAAGGAAATAGCTAATTTTTTTTTTAAATTGATTTTAAAAAAGATGAAAATATTTTGGAACCTAGGAATTCTTATTAGACAATATATCATTCTTTGTTATCTTAGTTTTCTTCTCATGTACTTACCAAACCACAGAAATTGTTTCTCCATCTCCTAATTCAATCCTTCAGATTCACAAAGAATTCCCTAAGCTTGGTATACCAGTTCTAGAAAATGGATTAGTTTAAGTTTCACAGTATAAGTTTCCCAGGTAGCTATAATGATGCTGGATTTTTATTTCTCTTATACATCCATTTCACCAATTCAACAATATTTATCAAATGCCTACTTAGTGGTAGACACCATCATAGATTTTAGCAGTAGAAAAGGCACAAGGCTTGGACCAGTAATTTAATTGGTACTGGCTGGGATTGTCATCTGTAGGTAACTTACAGGTGTGAAGATTCTTTTAATCAATACAGATTAGTACCTTGTCTGAAATTTATAGTCTAGCACCCTGAGAGGGGAAGTGATTTGCCCAAGAGATCAACATGTTAGCCAATAACTTTCAGGTCTGCTTTTTATCTGTAGTACCACATTGCTTCTGTAGTACCTCATTGCTTCTTCAATAGATACTGACAATATAGAAATGAAGTAGTACCTGCCCTCGTGTAATTTATATCCTTTTAGGGAAGACATTATTTACACACACACACATCCCTATTCATCTGTAAAATATATACAAAATAGATATCAAGTAATTTCTTATATTAATTATTCACTGGCTAAGTGCCACAGTGGAAAGAGTCCTTAGTCTGGAGTCAACAAAACCTGTGTTCAAATCTGGCCTCAGACATTTTACTATATTTTACTAGCTGTCTGATCCCAGGCAAGTCACTTGAGGAAGGAGTAGATTTCGTAAATGAAGACAATGGGAGCCAAAGCATAGAAAAGGGAGATGGAATGGTATTTGAGGAAAACAAAATGTCCAGTGTGAATGGGCATGAAGGGGAGTAATGTACTTTAAATCTGAAAAGTAATTTAAAATCAATTTTAACAAAGATATATTTATGGAAAAGATAGGAATAAAAATTCAAGCATTCCTTCCCAAACCATCAGAGCATGATCTCCTCTGTATCACCTTGCTTCCTAGGGAGAGTGGACTCGAACTTTAAGGAAATGCTATAAATCATTTATTCCTATCAAGTTCACTTACGAATGCAGCAAGACAAATGGGCAACGTTGATCCCTTGGATTGTATGACTTGGGTTGTATGTAGGACCTGGGCTGCAAGGTCAAACACTTAGGCTGAATTCTGGTCAGTATTTAGGTTATGCTGATGAACTAGTCCCAGATGTCTGCAAACTCTACCATGGATTCTAGCTCTTGGACTTCTCTGGTGGATTTAAAGCTCACAAAGTTATAACTAAATAACTAGTGTCTCTAATAGTCATTTATCTAAAGCAGGAAATAATAAGCACAACAGAGACAGAAACAACAGTAGGTTTTTGTGCTGATGGTTTCATGTCAACCCAGATAGGAAGAATAGATTGCTGGTACTATTTCTCCACCCCTGTAGGCTTACAAGTTATTCCCTCCTCACTTGAACACAACTAAAGAGGATTTAGAATCTCATTCCAGTTAGTTAGTGCCCTTTGAACATACACCCAGAAAATCTGTCCCTTCACCACAAAATCCCTTGACATGTTCCAAAGTCCACACAGAAAATTGCATCAGATTGAGTCTACTGCATAAACTCATAATGACTGAGCTCTCACAGACCAGTTCACCATTATGCTTATTAATATCCTTGAGGGTTGGGTCCCTCAAAGATAGCTGCTAGTTCTAGATTCTAGGATAGTCTGTGGGTCTGCATTCCTAAAACTACAACTCATGAGCCATCCTCAACAAATTACTTCCCATTAACAGTTAGCCATTAGAGAAAACTAGCTCAGAGTAAAGGTATTTACAAAGATGATTTACAAAATGCTAAGATTTACTAGCATAATAAGAATAGTAGCTATAAAATGTTTTCCCCATAAATCTAGGGATCATTCTTTCACAAATATATACAACAAGAAAAAGGTGAAAATGCTTTGCTTTGATCCATATTCAGCCTCCACAGATCTCTCTCTGGATGTGGATGGTATTTTCTTTTTTTTCTTTTTATTATTATTATTATCATTATAAATTTTTTATTTATAAAAAATATGCATGGGTAATTTTTTAACATTGACCCTTGCAAAACCTTCTGTTCCAACTTTTTCCTTCCTTCCCCCACCCCCTCCCTTAGATGGCAGGTAGTCCAACACAGGTTAAATATGTTAAAGTATATGTTAAATCCAATATATATATATATTTATACAGTTATCTTGCTACATAAGAAAAATCAGGCCTAGCAAAAAATAAAAAACGTGAGAAGGAAAACAAAAATGCAAGCAAACAATAACAGAAAGAGTGTAAATGCTATGTTGTGGTTCACATTCATTTCCCACAGTGTTCTCTCTGGGTGTACCTGACTCTCTTCATTACTGAACAATTGGAACTGGTCTGAATTGTCTCATTGTTGAGAAGAGCCACATCCGTCAGAATTGATCATCATATAGATTGTTGTTGCCATGTATAATGATCTCCTGGTCCTGCTCATTTCATTCAGCATCAGTTCATGTAAGTCTCTGCAGGTCTTTCTGAAATCATCCTGTTGGTTGTTTCTTACCGAGCAATAATACTGCATAACATTCATATACCACAATTTATTCAGCCATTCTCCAATTATTGGGCATCTACTCCGATTCTTGTTCCTTGCCACTACAAAAAGGGCTGCTACAAACATTTTTGCACATATGGGTCCCTTTCCCTCCTTTAGATCTCTTTGGAATATAATAAGCCCAGTAGAAACACTGCTGGATCAAAGGGGATGCACAGTTTGATAACTTTTTGAGCATAGTTCCAAATTGCTCTCCAGAATGGTTGGATGTATTCACAATTCCACCAGCAATGTATCAGTGTCCCAGTTTTCCCACATCCCCTCCAACATTCCTCATTATCTTTCCCTGTCAGTGAATGGTGTTTTCCATACCAAGTCTATTGGAATTGCCTTTAATCATCACGTTGTTGAAAAGAGTCATATCCATCACAGTTGATCACCACATAATCTTGTTTATTACTGTGTACAATATTCTCTTGGTTTTGCTCTCTTTGCTCAGCAGCAGAGCTGACTTTCTTGCCTACTCTTCCACTATTTTTTAAACATCATCCAACCACTGTTCTTCAGCAGTATTTCTCCTTTTGTTGAGGGGATTTGGTTAACTTCATGTTTCAAGAGGCAATATAGAAAACACACTAAATTAGACTGACCTCTTCAGATTTCTTTGCTCGCTAAAAAGATAGTGTTAGGCACTGATACTAAGACAACAATAAAATACTCCCTGTCCTCAAAGAGATTACATTTTATTGGGAAAAATAGTATGCACAACAAAAAGTAAATGCAAGATATATACAGAGCAAATACAAAGAAATTTTGAAGGAGGACTACTACTAACAATGTTGGGGATCAGGACAGGCTTTCTAAGACACTTGAGCTGATCCTTGAAGATAACTTGAGGTTCTAAAAGAGGAGAAAACAAGAAAGGTAATTATTCTAAGAACAGCACACAGGCAATGTAAAAGTAAGAAGAGACCACTCAAGAAAAAGCAAATAGTTCAGTTTAGCTGGTGGATGGAATATGGGGGAATAAAGTATCATAAGCCTGGAAAGACAAACCAAAACCAAATTGAAAAGGGCTTTAAATATCAAAGAGAGGAGTTTTCAGACTAAAGGAAGACTGAGAGCAGGAAGGTGAATCTTACAATGATCTGCATGGAGTGGGGAATATTATGGTACCTTATACTCAGAGATTACCTTTCATCTCCTCTGTATATATCTTGTATGTACCCAATTATTTACATATTGTGTTTCTATTAGGATGTGAGCTTCTAGTGCTCAGAGAAAGCACTAATAAATACTTACAGATAATATTAACTAGTCTGTTTTCCCTCCTAGAAGAGAAGGTCGAGGAGATCAAGCATTGCCCTTCTATTTCCCATTGACTGGAATGAGGAAGACTGAGTTCAAATTCTTCCTCTACCTCTATAGTTTTTGTAAGATTCAAATGGGATAGCAGAAATAAGGATTTTTTTCATATAATCATCAGGTACTATTATTAAAATAATAAGACCTTTCCAACTTTCCATCTTAGCTCACAAAACTGTTGTGGGGCTAAAGTGACATGTGAATGAAAACATCCTACTTGGTCTAGCCATCTCATGTTTTCTCATTCTCTCTCTCTCTCTCTGTCTTTCTCTGTCTGTCTGCCTCTCTCTCTCTCTCTGTCTCTCTGTCTCTCTCTCTTTCTCTGTCTCTCATTTTCAACTCTTGTTTTCTAAGTAATTCCTTTCCATCTATTTATTTACCTAATTTTAAAAAAGAGGAGGGGCTTCTCATTTTTTTTCCCATCCAAGGATTAAGAGATCTTCATCTCCATTACCAAAACTAATCACACACTCACTGCCACTAAAAGGGAATATGTCCCATTCTGTTGGGCCTGCTGCCAGCTCAGCTTCTGCAACCATCATCCAGGAGAATACCCCTGGTAGTAATGTGACCTGGAAACTACCTCTACAGATGTTTCAGCCTCCAACCTCCATAGCATCCAAAGAATGTTCTCACCACCAAAATCTTTGGCATTATCAAAAGTCTCAGTGTCAGAAATGGTGTAATTTTATTATTGGGAATGACACTAATCAAAATATATTACTATCTGCTTTGCTTTTGCATCTTTTCTACCTCTATTAAGATGAGGGCTCCTGCCTTTTCTATTTATATCTCTAGTACAGTGCTTTTATATAGTAAGTGCTTAATAAATAGTTTTTCAATAATTTATTCTTTCATTTATTCATCCATCTAAAATAAATCTCTCTCCTTTTCACAATAAAACTTTTTGAAAGAGTTGTCTCTGCCCTCTCTCCTTTGGTAATCTCATACACACCTACAGCTTCAACACTTTTTTTTTTTAGAAATAACAAACTGTACATTTTTTGCAGTCTTAAAAACATTAATGTGTTCAATGGGAAAATATAGTTTGACAAAATCTTGTTTTCATTTTCATATACATATACATATAGCTTATATGCATATATAAACTCACAATATCCTTAATTATATCATAACAATTGGTAGTTACAAGACTAAGTTGAAGACAAAAAGCAATGCAATATTTTAACATATTACAAATTCTTTTTTTGATAGAATTTTTGGACAGTTTTGGGGGAAGGAGAGAGGTGGTGCATTAGTCAAGATTTTACTGAAGACTTTCAAACAAGTTCTTACTTAGAAAATAAAACTGGCAAATTCAACAATACTCACCAGGAAATAAATTAGTATACTGGAAAAATGCATACAGATAACTTGATAATCAAGAAGACCTCTATATCATGACAACCATCACTTTCAATTATTACTGAAATCCTAGCATTTTAGGGTTGATTTCCAACAGGAAATGAGAACAATATATCCAGCAATTTCCATTTAGAAAATAGCAAAATTCAGGGTGGTTATAAACTGTCAGATCACGAATGAACAACAGTCCACAGAATATTCTATGATATTTAAGACATAAATATAATGCTATACCAGAATTAGAATTGTAATTAAAATATAATTCCAAATCTAATGTACTGTCATTTTTCAGATCATCTGAAGAACTTTAAGCACTAAATGGCAAAGAAAGAAAGAAAGAAAGAGAGAAAAAAAGGAAGGAAGGAAGAAGGAAAGTAGGGAGGAGGAAGGAAGAAGGTAAAAGAAAGGCCTTTTTCTAACTTAGTTAAAAAAAAAAAAACAACTTCATTATCTCCTTCCAACCCAAAGGCAAAATTACATTAAGGCAAATTATTAGTTCACATTTAAATTTTACTGTTACATGTCCAAAATCAAAATCTTAAGTGATGCAAATTAGTAGATGATGAAATACTGAAAATACTAAAAGACAGTTTTGAAAATTAATCTCTCCTGATAGTACAAAGAATTGTGGTGCTTTTGTACTGGCAAATATGACATCTTAACAGAAAATGGAATATTTTACTGCATTTCAATGTCAAATAAAAGACTTGTTAGGGAAAATACTGCTATAATAATCAAAGCACAAAGAAACCCCCCAAAATTCTGCATGTGTAGCAATTTTTTATTTATGCTGAATTATATATTTATTTTAAGCAAATAACCAAAAATAAAAGTATTTCAGTAAAACATGACATCCATTTGGATTATCAAAGAATAACTACTCTATTCACCGACTCGTAGTTCTAGGATTTTCATGATTTGATTTGATTAGCATCAATACTTTTTAACATCTACACAGTTGACTGTCAAATCAATATCTTTAATCTTTCCCTTCTAAGCTTAGATTCACAAAATGGAGCTCAATTTCAATATGCTCAAAACTGTGTTTGTCACCTTTAATTATTTTCCACAATCTCATTTACAAATGTCTTCTCCTTTCTATTCCCCATTGCTACTATTATATTATAGGTCCTTGTTACTACCAGCTTGACAGAATACTGAGATGGGACATCTGGAGCTTAGCCCCAGGGTACTGGATTCAGAGGTTGCTAACAGCTTTTGTAGTCCACCTAGCAGAGAAAAACAATAGAGTTTAACTTCTAGTTAGGGTGAGTTCTTCTTCTGCCCTTCTGAGGGTGAGCGTCATACCACCTGCCCTGCAGCATGAAAATTCTTGGTTAGGTTCTGCAGCCTGAGCTATTACCATAGCTGCCCAACAGGTCTTCCAACTCTGTCAGATTCACCTTCCTCAAGCATTAGTCTAGGCATGCCTCTCCACTACTCAAAACTATTTTATGGTCCACCACTTCTTCCCTGATGAAGTTCAAGCTAAAAGTGAAGGAGGAGGAGGAAGAGGAAGAGAAGAAGATGAGGAGGAGGAGGAGAAAAAAGAAGAAAGAAGGAAGGAAAGGAAGGAGGGAAGGAGGGAGGAAAAAAGAGAAAGAACTTTGTGGGGAGAAAAAAAGAAACAAAAACTCTAATACAATGATGAATCTAGAGTATCAATGATTAAGAATGCTCCCACTGAAAGGGACCCACATGTGCAAAAATCTTTGTGGCAGCCCTCTTTGTAGTGGCAAGAAACTGGAAACTGAGTGGATGCCCGTCAATTGGAGAATGGCTGAATAAGTTGTGATATATGAATATTATTGTTCTGTAAGAAATGACCAGCAGGATGACTTCAGAAAGGCCTGGAGAGACTTACATGAATTGATGCTGAGTGAAACGAGCAGAACCAGGAGATCATTGTACATGGCAACAACAAGACAACAATGATTAATTCTGATGGATGTGGCTCTCTTCAACAATGAGATGATTCAGGCCATTTCCAATTGTTCAGTAATGAAGAGGGTCAGCTACACCCAGAGAGAAAACTATGGGAAATGAGTGTGGACCACAACATAGCATTTCCACTCTTTCTGTTGTGGTTTGCTTTCAGTTTTGTTTTCCTTCTCAGGTTTTTTTTTCTCTTTCTAGATCTGATTTTTCTTTTGCAGCAAGATAATGTATGGATTGGATTTCACATATATTTTAACACGTATTGGATTACCTGCCATCTAAGGGAGGAGGTGGGGTAACGAGGGGAAAATTTGGAACAGAAGGTTTTGCAAGGGTCAGTATTGAAAAATTACCCATGCATATATTTTGTAAATAAAAAGCTGTAATAATAATAAAAAGAATGCTCCCACCCCATGACAGAAAGATGATGGACTAAATATACAGAACAAGACATACAGTTTTATACATGACTAATCTAAGAATTTTTTTTCAAGACTGAATATTTGTTACAATGATTTTTTTTCTGTTTCTGTTTTTTTTTTTTTTAATGAGAATGTTGTAAGGAGTAGGAACAAGAAAAAGAAATGCATGTTGGTGGAATTGTGAACGCATCCAACCATTCTGGAGAGTAATTTGGAACTATGCTCAAAAAGTTATCAAACTGTGCATACCCTTTGATCCAGAAATGTTATTACTGGGCTTATCTCCCAAGGAGATATTAAAGAAGGGAAAGGGACCTGTAAGTGCAAAAATGTTTCTCCCAGCCCTTTTTGTAGTGGCTAGAAACTGGAAATTGAATGGATGCCCATCAACTGGAGAATGGCTGAATAAATTGTGTTAAATGAATGTTATGGAATATTATTGTTTTATAAGAAATGACCAACAGGATGATTTCAGAAAGGCCTGGAGAGATTTGCATGAATTGATGCTGAATGAAATGAGCAGGACTAGGAGATCATTATATATTCAACAACAATACTATATGATGAGCAATTCTAACGATCGTGGCCCTCTTCAACAATGAGATGAACCAAATCACTTCCAATAGAGCAGTAATGAAGAGAACCAGCTACACCCAGAGAGAGGACTATGGGAAATGAGTATGAACCACAACATAGCATTTCCACTCCCTCTGTTTTTGTTTGCTTGCATTTTCGATTTCCTTCTCAGGTTATTTTTACCTTATGTCTAAGTCCAGTTTTTCTTGTGCAGCAAAATAACTGCATAAATATGTATACATATATTGTATTTAACATATACTTTAACATATTTAACATGTATGGGATTACCTGCCATCTAGGATAGGAGGTAGGGGGAAGGAGGAGAAAAGTTGGAATAGAAGGTTTTGCAAGGGTCAATGCTGAAAAATTACCCATGCATATATCTTGTAAATAAAAAGCTGTAATTAAAAAAAAAAACAATAAAAGAAAAAGAAATGTATTTGTAGTGAAAATTAAAAAAAAAAAAAGAGAAAGAGTCTAGTTCCAGTCCTACCTCTTCTGTGAAGTTTTCCCTTACTGCCCCAGCTAGAACATCTTTTCCTTTTGGGGGAACATCTATAACAGTCATTGTTTATATCAAACCATTTAGGCATTTAATCATAGACCATTTTCTGCATGCATGCCTTTAAGTATCTGATGGGCTGTCATGTGGAAGAAGGATTAGCCATGCTTTGCTTGGCCCCAGAGGGCAGAATTTAGAAGCAGTGGGTGGAAGTTGCTGAGAAGCAGATTTAGACTTGATGTCAGAAAAAGCTTCCTTCTAATTAGAGCTGCCTAAAAGTAGAATGAGTTGCTTTGGGAGTCCAGGGATTTCCCCCATTACTGAAGGTCAAGTAGAAGCTGGATGACCACTTAGAAAGCACTTATTAAATGTTTTCGAACTGAATTAAACTAGAAGTTGTAGTGGGGGAATGCCTGCTTAGGCACTGGACAGATTAGCTGTGCTGATCTTCCAGCTGCCAGATTCTGTGATGTCCCCCAAATAGAAGCTACTATAGGTTAAGTATAGTGCCTGCACCATAAATCTCTTGTGCCTTGGTGTCTAACATATAATAGAAACTCAAAAATTTCTCAGATTTAAGGTTCAGGAAAGTTAGTTTGTTTCCTCTCCTGGCACCACTTACTAGTTGCATGACCTTTTTTCCCTTCTTGAACAAAGTTTCATCTCCAAAATAAGGATCATCAGAGTAGACAATTTCTAAAACCCTGTTCAATTCTAGAATCTCAAAAGCATTAATGAAACATATCAGATAAAATCTCTGGGTTGTCAAACATCTATAAATATTGCTACTAAATAATGTGATTAATCTTTTTCTGAATCAGTACTAAGTACCCAAACTACATCAGTAAACCGGGATAACAGACAATAGAGAAGAAAGAAATTTTAGAAACATTGCAAACAGGATTCTTCTTAAAACTGAGGCTGGATTAGTTATTGTTGTGGTGGTTTTAAATATTTTGATTCTTGAGAATATATTAGTTGGTAGATATTACCAAACTAATTCTGGACTCACTCTCTCAAACTGCAACCCTACTTCTATGGATTGGTCCTCAGAGATTTAATTGACTAATCTTTTTCAGGGTTCTAAGGGTAACACTGTAGGAGGCTCCTGCTACTACTGTAGCCCCATTGATATTCTTCCCAATAATAATCTGCTAGTAGATTTTGTTTTTTAACAAGGTAATTTACTAAGATGGTATAGTAAGATTTATTGCTATGAAACATTTCTCACAAAAATTGGGGGTACATTCATTCTTTCACAAATATGCAGAGATGCATGGGAAGAATAGGCTTAACCATAATACAATGGCAGTGAGGCACACATGTAGGATACGCAAATGCAACTCACAACTTCTAGAATTTTATGACTAACAAGACTGTTCTTGAGTCTACTGTCTTGATTGGGGGCAACTGTCTATTTAGATGACTGCCTCAGAATTTGTATCACTATTCTCATTTTTTTAGTTGTCTTCTATTAATCCATTTCCTTTGATCCCAGGTAAATGAACCATCTGTTCATGTTTTCTAATGAGTTGGTCAATAGAGGAAATGGAGAAAGAGGTGTAAAAACCTTGAGTTATGAAAATGAAATCCCCAGGTTTTTTTTAACTTGGAGTCTTCTACTAATAGAGTAATTCATAGAGTAATTCACTGCTTGCCTGGCTAAACTACTGAAATCCCTCTATTTAAAGCCCCCAAAGGATCAGAGTTAGCTTGTTTGGTTAATCAATTGTTTCCTTTTTGACCCAAATGAAAAGGTTCACAATCACAAAAAAATCACAGGATATGGACCATGTTTGCTACATATTCAAAACTTCATTTTGCCTTAACATTATATTAATTGGGACTAATAGGGGATGTCAAGTCCCTTCCCTTATAGCATATCTTTCAATTCCCTACCTCCAGCCTGGTCATTTCTTTCTTCTAACTTCCATATTCACATTTCCAACCACCATCAAAACATACTCCCCTAATATTCCATTGGATCATCAAGCTCAACATCTCAAATGTTAAAGAGGTAGCATGGTACAGTAGTAGTGGAGTTAAAAGACCTAGCCTCAAATTCTGCCTCTGACACTCCTTGTATGGCCTTGGGCAAAGCACTATCTGAGTCGCAGTTACCAAATCTGTAAAATAGGGGTATTGGATTAGGAAGGTTTTAAAGTGTCTTCTAACTTTAAACCTATGATGCCATGATATCCCCTTTTCAAAACTTATTTCCTACAAACTGATTCTTTTTTCTTCTTTCCGTTTTTTTAATTAAATTTTCTTTTCTTTTAAGAAAATCCCTCTTACCTTATCTTTTCCCCATGACAAAATAAGAAAAACTAAACCCCTATTACAAATATGCATAGTAAAGCAAAACAAATACTTTGGCCATGTCTTCTCCCTCCCCACCCCACAAAAAAAACAAAAAAAACAAATCTTAATCTCATCATTTCAATTAATGCTAACCTCTTATCACTCAAGTTTGAGCACATCAAGGCTGTCAATGATTTATAGAATCACAGAATCTCAGAGCTGGAGGAACTTCAGGGATCATCAAGTTCAACCATAGCTGAACAGAAATCTCTTCTAAAACAATCTCCACAAATGGTCATCCATCTTTTTCTTGAAGACTTAGAGTAAGGAAGAACTCACTAGTACTAAAGCAACTGATTATGTTTTAATATAGTACTAATCCTTAAGAAATTTTTTCTGATATCAAGCCTAAATCTGCCTCTTTACATCTATTCATTGCTTCTAGCTCTGCCAAGCGTCAGACATTAACTGTGTGACTGTGAGGCAATTCTCTTTGGCTTTGCTTGTCTCAGTTTCCTCTTTTTTAAAATGGGGCTAATAATAGAACCCACTTCCCAAAGTTATTGTGAGAATAGAATGAGATCATATTTTTAGTGGTATTTCATTTTTCCAAATACATGTGAAGATGATTTTCAACATTTGCCTTCCCAAAACCTTGTGTTCCAACTTTTTCTCCTCCTCTCCTCCCCAAGACAGCAAGCAAGATGATATAGGTTAAATGTGTTCAATTCTTCTAAATATATTTCCCTGGTTGTCATGCTGAGCAAAAAAAAAAAAAAAAAAAATTAGATTAAAAGAAAAAAAGACATGAGAAAAGAAAAAAACAAGCAAACACCACCACAAAAAAGGTGAAAATACTATGTTGTGATTCACATTCAGTCCCCATAGTCCTCTGTCTGGATGCAGATGGCTCTCTTCATCACAAATCAGTTGGAATTGCCTTGAATCACCTCCTTGTTGAAAAGAGCCAAGTCCATCATAATTGATCATCACATAATCTTTTCATTCTCTTGGTTCTGCTCACTTCACTTAGCATCAGTTCGTGTAAGTCTTTCCAGGGTTTTCTGAAATCAGGCTGCTGGTTGTTTCTTATAGAATAATATTCCATTCATATAACACAACATATAACACAATATAATCAGCCATTCCCCATCTGAGAGGCATCCACTCAGTTTCTAATTCCTTGCCATTACAAAAAGGGCTATTACAAAATTTTTTATACATGTGGGTTGTTTTCCCCTTTTTATGATCTCTTTGGGATACAGACCTAGTAGAAACACTGTTGGATCAAACAGTATGCACACTGTTGTGTGGCCCTTTGGGCACAGTTCCAAATAACTGAATAAGATCATATTTGTAAAAGATTTCACAAACCTTAAAGTGATACATGAATGCTAGGTATCATTGTTATTAATAGTAGTAGTAATACTATAATTAATATTAAGGAGAACAATTCTCTTTCAAGGGAGTCTTCAAATACTCGACCACTGTAATGTTTCTCTCCTCTGTCAAAATATTTTGGAGATACTTATTTCCCAGAGCTGAGGCCCAGCAAGCAGGCTGTGTCCTGAGCTTGGTATAACAATGAACTTATGCCCTCAGGATGACATCACTCTCTGGTCAAGTGTACTCTTTGGACCAGCACCAGGTGTCCACTGAGGGATTTAATTCCCCCTACTTCCCAGGGCCATCCATCACATGTTGACAATCCCTGCTTGTAATTGATACTGTACTGTAACTGTCACAGAATTCTGGTTCTGAAACTCAGAGTGGCCAAAATCCCCAAAACTTAAGACGATGACTCTTCCCATAGGGCCAAAGAACACTTCTATTGTCCCAAGAAATAACCATGAGAACTATCTCTAGACCTAAGAATGATTGTGTTGCCGACCAACCTATTACATGTATATAATAAGTGGTTCCAGCATCAGCAATGTTAAGCCTTCCTTTTTAGAAGATGCACTTCTTCCTGAAGGTGTTGTTTTCCTCATTCTAAAATTAATTAAAATTCTTGTTCTGACTCTCCTGTCAGGATCTACTTTCTGTGACTCTAACCACCCACAGGATAGATAGAGGCTGGTTCCGGCCCAGTTCAAACTCTCCTCCCCACCCAGCCTTTGATCTTTATCCTCTCTAACTACATACAATTAACATCTACATTCTGATTATTTTCTCAATATCACTTCACATTCAATAATTTTTCTCTATTCTCATTGCTACCATCATAGTTCAATGGAATTCAATTCAAAACTCATAGTAGAGACAATCTCTACATTAGCTACAAAAAGGAAATAGGTTCTGTCCTCTAGAAGCTTATATTCTACTGAAATGGAAGAGAAGAGGGGAAGAAAATAAAACTGTAAGCAATTACAAAGTAAATACAAAGTAACTGCTTACTAGAAGATGCTTCAGATGAATCTTGAAGGTAGTTAGGGATTCCAAGAAAGTGAGGTAAAAAGGAAAAAAATCTAGGCTTGGGGGACAGTCTAGAGAGGGTTCAGCCTCTTCTACCTAGTCTACAGAAAGTTTCCTAACTGGGTTTCTTTGCTTCCTCATCTAATACATCCTTTATGTTGCTTGCTTCTTCTAGATTAATTTTCCCAAAGGATCACAGAATTTAAAATAGAAAAAAAAAAACTTTATAAATCATGCATTTACAGGGGTTTCTATTCTAACCTGGAGTCTGGGAGCTGATTTTTAAAAATATTTTTATAACTGTTTTTCCTTTTTCTTTTCTTTCTTTACTTATTTCTTCTTTCCTTTCTGTCCCTGTGAGCAAGCTGATAGCTATATTTCTTTTTTTCCCCCCAGGGTGTAACCTTTTTATTTAAAGTTTCGAGTTTCAAATTCTATCCCTCTTTGGCTCCCTCCTTGCCCTCCTCTCTCCCTGAGATGGTAAGCAGTTATAGGTTATATATGTATAATTGTTGAAATATTTCCATATTAGTCATTTTGTATAAGAAGATTCAAATAAAAGAAAAAAATTAAAGAAAGTGAAAAATAGTATGCTTCAGTCTGTATTCAATAAATATCAGTTCTTTCTCTAGAGAAGGAGAGTAGGCAGTCCTTGGGGACTGTCTTAGATCATTATATTGCTGAGAATTACTAAGTCATTCACAATTCTTAATTGAACAATGTTATTTTAATATTGCTTTATTGAACAATATTATACACAATGTTCTCCTGGTTCTGTTCACTTCACTATCCATCAGTTCATGTAAGTCTCCAAGTTTTTCTGAAATCATCTTGGTTGTCATTTCTTACAGCACAATAAAATTTCATCAAAATCATATACAACAGTTTGTTAAGCCATTCTCCAATGATGGGCATCTTTTGAATTCCAATTCCAATTTCACCACAAAAAGAGCTGCTATCAATATTTTTTTTTTTCACAAATAGGTTGCTTTCCCTTTGTTTGAATGACTTTGGGATACAGAGCTATGATGTTATAGTTCAATATAACTGGTTTCCTTTGCGATTTTATATATTTTATTTTATGCATTTAAAACACGATTCCAAAAGGGTTCTAAAGTTTCTACCAGACTGCCAAAAAAAAAAAAAATCCATTAAGAATCCCTTACCTATTCTATCTCCTTCATTTTGCAGAGGAGGAAAGAGGCCTAGAAGAGTTATAACCACTTGTTGGAGATCAAAGAGGTATTACTGTCCAGGTATAGATTGGACTAGAATATTTCTGAAGTTCTTTCCAACTCTGAAATTCTGTGACAAAGATCTCTAATAGACTTCCAAGCCTTCTGAGAACAATGGTTTTCACTTTGCACATTCTCACAGAGAACTATCCAACCTTCCATCTCATGCTGGATTATCTTCAATTTCTGATTTGTAGAATAAATGTTAGCAGAATGGAAGAACCTTGCTGTTAAGGAAGGCGTCTGTGGCAGCCACAGGCTGACAGTTTAGTCAGGAAGTTAGAGGGACTGTTTGTTCTCACACAGTGAGGTTTCAAGCTTAAGCTTATTATGTCCTTCCTGGCAAATAGGGTGAGGACTCCATCTGGGATCCTTTATTCTTTCAACACATACTTTATGAATGCTCATTATGGGCATGGCATTGTGTCAGGCAAAGTGAAAGATACAAATAATAAAAATATGAAGAAAGATTTTGGAATCATTTGCCAAAGGGATGATAGTTGAAGTAATGGGAATCGCTAAGATTGCCAAGAGAGAAAGTGTAAAGAGAGAAGAAAAGAAGATGAAGGAGTTTTTTTAGAACGTCAGTAAAGCGGAGGAGGGGAAGAAAAGAAACTATCAAAGAACATAACAGAAAAAATAGATGGAGGACCAGGAAAATAATGTGTCCTAGAAATCAATAGAAGAGTAAGTTCCCAGAAGGACAGAGTGGGTCAATAAAGGCAAAAGAAACAAAGATCAACAATGCATAATAAACTTGGTTGGCAGCTCAAGGAAACCCACGGGTCTAGGATAAATTCCTTCTCCCACCAGAATAGGAGAGACTTGAGTGAACCTATTTATAGATAGAAGGAAACAATCCAATGGAATTTGGAGATATGAGAGAAAAACAGAGACAACTGATGGGGGGAAAAAAAAAAGCCAGAGAGGTTGAGATAGAAGATTTTTAAAGAAACACTCCATCTGAAAATATAATAATAGTTATGATAATATATTGAAGCTACTACAAGTTTATATTAAGAATAGCCAGCATGTATTTTAAGGTTTGCCAAGTGCTTTACAAATACAATCTCTCTTTAACCTCACAACACAGAGAAGTAGTTGCTATTAGTAAATGTTTTACAGATATGGAAACTGAGGCAGAGTTGTTAATGATTTGCCCAGGATCAGTTGTAGTTAGTGTCTGAGGGAAAACTTGGAACTCGAGTCTTCCAGATTCCAGGTCCATCGTGCTCTCTCCAATGGCACTAACGATCTTCCTCTTGTTCTCTGTTATCCCGTATATGAACGTACATATAGATAAAAGTATCTCTAAGCAGGAGGTAAAGTTGACTCCTAGAAAAAGTCCACCCCTCCCCCCCAAAAAGATGTTGAGGTTTAAAATCCAGCAGGTTTGGAAAACTTCCTGGGTGATGGATGCATGACGGCTTGTGAAGAGAAGGGGAGTGACTTGGGGGCTTTGCTAATGTCTGAGCGCCGCTCTCGCAATGTCACCAGCTTCTCCCCTCAAATCAGAACTGGGATTATTTGTGAGGAATGGCTTTTTGGGGTCAGGGAGGGGCGATTCAGGCCGTGCAAATATAAAAGACGTCAAAAAACTGATTTAAAAACAAGCTTCTGGGTTCCAACAGGTGGGCAAGGAATGGCAAGCGTGCTAATTGTGCCCTGGCTCAGTAAAGATGGGATAAATACAGATACAGAGGATTTAAAGGTTCTCCGTCACTTCGGGATCATTATTTCATAACATCCCCTTAAAGGTGGCACTCAAGATGTTATTCCCATTTGACAGATGGAGAAACTGACGCTCGGAGAAGCGAGAGAACTAGCCCGGGTCCACACAGGACCCGAAGCCACGCCCCTGCCCGCGCCCCCGCCCCTCCTCGCCCCGCCCCTAGAGATCGCGTTTACGGAAGGACGGAAACGCCCGAGGCCACACCCTCTGACGCAGAGCGCGGGGTGGCGGACGAGCCATACTCGGGAGAGGGGAGATCTTGTGCCTACGGCGCAGGCCTCGCGCTTAGGCCCCGCCCTCTCGGCTTGGGACTCCAAAAGAGTGGGGGCGGGGCGGAGAGGGAGGCCCTAAGTGGGGGCGGGGAGGGTAAATTGCTATGCCGGCTCCACCTTCCTTGAGCTCCCGGACACCTAGAGGCGTTCCCAGCCTTTGAGACGACTAAAGACTTGTTGCCTCCGGAAGACATTTCCTCTTGGGAAGGGAGGGACGTCTCCGTACGGCTCTGCATTTTATGCGGCTTTAGCCTTACACCATTTCCGGCTTGTGTTTGGGATGATGTGGCCGGACGCTGGGAGGAGGGGGAGGGAGGAAGGTGGGAGGAGGGAAAAAGGAGGGGGAGGGATTGCTCCGCCGCCCTCTGGCGGCGGCACCAGGGACTCCAAGCTCAAATTCTCACAAGTCACCATTTCAGAGCATCAGCGCCGTCACCCCCGAGTCCTTCCCCGCCCAGGACGTCTTTCGCAGCTGGGGCGACCCCGGACAAGCTGGAAGGAGGGGCAGTAGTTTGGAACCAGGGAGAACCTTGAACAAAATCTCTCCCAGGCACTATTGATTTTTTTGTTCTGGACCCTTTTGCTGAAAAGCATGTTTTTAAATGCAATAAATAAAAGCACATAGAAATACAAAAGAAATCAATTAAGTCGAAATATCGTTATCAACATAATTTAAAATGCAAGCTTATGGACTTGCAGATTAAGAATCCTTGGTCTGGTCCGTCTATAACTATTTTCATGAAAGAGAAAATGAGTTCTGAGAGAGGAAATACCTGGTGGTAACCCCACTGCTTTTCAGAGAAGCCTAACAACAGCATCCAAGTATGTTCCCCTCCAAGGATTTCAAGGCTCATTATGCATGTTACATCATTTGGTCAGAAGCCATAACCCATTAGATGGGGAAAACTTGCCTAATGCAACCTACTGTTCTTCCTTTTTTAAAGAGAACCAATGAAACCACAAGGGTGATATCTTGACTTGCCCGTGGATTTAATTTCTTATTTTTATCTTTTAAAATAGTTTTTTTTATTTTTTCAAATATATGCAATATGGTTTTTAACATTCACCTTTGTGAGACCTTGTATTCCAAATTTTTCTCCCTCTTGCCTCCACAAGACAGCAATCAAATATAGGTTAAATGTATTGCAATTCTTCTTTTATTTCTTTATTTTTTAAATTTTATTTAATAGCCTTTTATTTACAGGTTATATGCATGGGTAACTTTACAGCGTTAACAATTGCCAAACCTCTTGTTCCAATTTTTCACCTCTTACCCCCCCCACCCCCTCCCCTAGATGGCAGGATGACCAGTAGATGTTAAATACATTAAAATATAAATTAGATACACAATAAGTATACATGACCAAAACGTTATTTTGCTGTATAAAAAGAATCAGACTCTGAAATATTGTACAATTAGCTTATTACAATTCTTCTAAATATATTTCCAAATTCATTATAGCATTCATTTTTCACAAGATTTTGAGTTCCAAATTTTTCTTCTTCCCTCCTTCTCCTCTGCTGTTCCTAAAATGCTAAACAATTTGATATAGGTTGTATATGTGCAATCATGTAGGACCTATCTCTGTATTAGTCACAGTTTTGAAAGAAGAACTAGACCAATCATATCTCTTTCTCATTATATCCTTTACCTTTCTTTTTTGTGAACTATTGCTTACTGGCAACATATAAAAACCTCCTATTCAGCATACATCATTCCCAAAGCCTTTAGATGGCTTGAACCTTTATCCCCAGGGAGAGACACCAGAACACAAAAATATTTAATTTTACAAAGTAAAATGCCACTTTAAAGATTCTCCTTTGACAAAGCATCTCACAATCAATAAGCATTTGTTAAGTGCCTACTGTGTGCTGTCACTGTTATAATCTCTGGGAGATGCAAAGAAAAGCAAAAGAGTTCCTGCCCTCAAGGAGTTCACATTCTAATGGCAGAAAACTACATATCTAAAGTATCTGAAAAGGGATAGAGGTAAAGTCCAGAAAATCAGAGCAGGTTCAGAAAGGGAATGAAGACTGGCTTACTGAGTTTTTCTCCAAAGTGGAGGCTCTTGGGGACCTGTGAAGGTGAAATTGATGGTGTGTTAAAATATGCCCCTTGAGATGAGGCAGGAAAGCCAGGAAGGAAACAAATTTTAAGCCTATTAAAATAGTACAAAACTCCTTGAAAGATGTAGCAATTAGTGTCTTAAGGCCACCAAGAAAGCCAACATAATCTTCGGCAAATTGAGAAGAAAATCCTCCTGTGAGAGGAAAGTGACAATTTCAATGAGGACATGGAATGGTCATGATGTCACAATAGAAATTTGTAATAATGGAAGTAACCAGGATATTTAAACTGGAAAAAATAAAACTTAGAGGAGAAAATGATGACTGCCTTCAAGTATTTGAAGCAAGGCTTAAATGGAATAATTACACTTGTTCTCCTTGGACCCAGAGGAAAAAACTGGGGCACAAGGGATGATGGAATAGTGAAGGTATCTGCTTAATGCAAAGAACACTTCCTGATAATTAGAGCAATCCAAAAGTGGAAGATCCTGACTCTCTAGAGAATGAGTTTTTAAGCAGGTCTTTAAGCAGGCTGGGTGGTTACTTATTTGCTGGGTTGTTGATCATGTCTAGGTTGGAATAACTGAATTTCCTTCTGACTTTAAGATTATGATTTTCCTAACTTAGACTGCCTTATTCAGTGTGAGAGATATACTGTCCACTTAGTAAACATATATTTACCTGAATTTGTATTGGATTATTTCTTTAAAATGGAAAGGTGGTATGTGTCAGTCATGAGTCTGAAGAAGAAATGGGAATGTCATTGCTTGGGGCTTCTCTAATAAGATGGGGACCAGATGCTAGTCATACTTAAAATGTTGCTCCATTGTCTTTCTCCCCCCACTGCATGCCAATATGTTTATATAGATTAAATTTGATAAAAAGTGAGGATCAAAGACAGCCTAGAAGACAAAGGGGAGCATGTGCGGGGAAGGAGATCAGCCAGATCCACTTTATTTGCAGAACTTGTATTTTTTTCTTTTGATATCTTTAGCACCTGAAATAGTACCTAGCACATAGCTGTTTAATAAATGCTTGTTGAGTTAAATTAAATTTTTATTATTGCCTACATAGAACTATACTCTATTTGGCCTTGGGATACCACCTAAAGTTTCTGAACAAAGGAATGATAGTATTAAAACATTGCACTAGAAAGGCATGCAGTGTAGAGGGGAGAAAGGGAAAGACTAGAGACCATATAGTAAGCTATTATAATGGGACAAGTGATGAGGTATAGGAAAGGAAGGAATTGAATAAGAGAATGAAAGAGTGAAAAATGACTGATATTTTAAGTCTGAATTACTAGGGTGATATTGATACAAGTAGAAATAGGGAAGTTAGGCAGTAAGACAGGTTGCCTAAAGGAAGGGAATGATGAATTCTGTTTTGGATATTGTCCATTGCCCTGGGAAACTAAGGCAACTTCTTTCTTCTCTGTTTATTTGTTTACTCCACTCAGAATGTTTGTGACATCTCAGCTGAGAAATTAATTCAACTAAAATATATGAAGTTACTAAGAGAGAGGTTTAAAATGAGATGAAAAGAGAGCTAAGGGCAGAGCCTTGGAGGAATTCCACATTTAGAGAATAGAAAAAACAAAGGAATCTTTACAAGGAGGTTTTGGAGAGAGAAGAAACACGAGTGTAGAATCATAGAAAACAAGAAAAAAGAGCATTGCAAAGGACAGGTGACATAGGTCTTGCTCTGAAGGAGCTTATAATCTAATAGGAAAGGAAAATACATACAAATAATTATGAAGCAAGAGAGGGATAGGTGCAAAGCAGAGGTCCAGACCAAATACACTGGAAAGTTTGAATAGAAAGATGACATTTTCACCCAGGGAGGAGGAGGTGATGATTGTAAAGATTGATGGAGGAAATAGTACTAGAGCTGGGACTCATTTGATAGACTATAGAAAACCACAAAAGATTTTTGGTATAGGAGTCAAATGCTCAAATGAATGTATTGGGAAGATTATTTGGGCAGAGATGTGAAGAAGGACAAATTGGAGATATGCATGGATAATTTTCAAAACTCACCCTTGCAAACCTTGTGTTCCAAATTTTTTCCCTTCCTTCCACCTCCTCCCCTAGATGGCAAGTAATCCAATATATGTTAAACATATGCAATTCTTCTACACATATTTCCACAATTATCATGCAGCACAGGAAAATCAGGTCGAAAAGGAAAAAATGAGAAAGAAAACAAAATGCAAACAAACAACAAAAAGAGTGAAAATACTATGTTGTGGTCCCTACTCAATTCCCACAGACCTCTCTCTGGGTGCAAATGGCTCTCATCATCACAAAACCACTGGAACTGGCCTGAATCATCTCATTGTTGAAAAGAGCCATGTCCATCACAGAACTGACATGGTATAATCTTGCTTAACATTATAATATTAAAGAAAACAATCACAAAAGCCTTCAAAACTGATTAATAGAATGATATTCTTGACTAGGCCTGGTTCAAGCCATTCTGTAGCTTAATCTTGGGATGGGAATGTCCTGGGATACTAAGAAGCTCTATAGCAAAAATAGAATGAAAAGGACACACTCCACAAAGAAACAGTAATGGTTCAGCTAGAGAAAGTTTCCTTTGCCTTCACATGGCATGATGTCTTATGATGATAGGAGAGGAAGTATTAGGATCTTGATATGTGGTGACATCTCGGCTGAGCAATTAATTGGAAATAAAAAATTCTGGGGAAAGATTTAAAATGTCAAATGTTCAGGAGAGGGCAAGGAAGATGCTAACTGAATTAATGAAAAATGAAGAGCTTTTTAAAAATGCTTACTACATGCCCAGAACTGTGCTTAGGTTCTGCTAGGGTTACAAATGTAAAAAGGATATTTGTTTTGGCAATTAAGAAGTAATTAGTGATTTTGGAGAGTAATTTTAGCAGAAGGCTAGGAACCAAAAAAAGACAGACAAATTGGAGAGGATTTTGAAGAAAAGAGAGGGAAAAAGAGGACTTCCAGGTTTGGCAGAGTCTTGGAGAAGGTAATCTTTTCTGAAAGTCACTGTTGTTTCAGACACTCTCTTCCTGACACAAAGGCCCTGGGAAACTATGGCAACTTCTTTCTTCTCTGCTGATTTGTTTACTCCATTCAGAATGTTTGTGGTATAATCTCAAATGTAGCCACTAAAATGCATATCAACACAAAGGTTTATGGGGCTCAAAATACAAGAAAGTCATTTTTACAAGTGAAGGCTACAAAAAGGATCCAATCTCAGAGAAAGGTGGAAGACCCTCCAGTGGGTCACCTTCCCCAAAGACCTGTCTAGTCTCTGGCTTTTAAAACTGCCCTGGATGGGGCTCCATCAAGGGGTATGTGTATGTGTAAGTGTTCTTCCATGAATCCACTCCTCTACCCTTCTTTGTCTTCATGTTTTTTCCTCTGGCAGCTTTCTTTCAGCTACTATTCCACTGATGCTGGCTTCTGGGCTTCTGCCATTCTTTGGCAGATGGTATTCTAGGGGACCAGCTGTGCAGCCCATGTGGATAGATCATCCTGGAGCCTTAAACTTCTCAAACATGTGTACATGTCACAAATATATTACAGGGTCAAAGAACCTCTTTTTTTTTTTTTAACTTTGATTTGTTATTTTCAAGGATGAAGGATGGGAGGAACAGAATTGGCTGCTTTCTGGTGCAGGCACTGGCTCAGGGAGAAAGAAATATGCTATATTTAGGACAGGAAAGATCTGAGCGTATTTAAAGGCAGAAGGAAAAGAATGAAAATCTGAGGACTAGATGGGGCAGGGAAAGAATTAAATATGTATGGGAGAGGACAAAATTGATACAGAAAAGTCATAGAAGAGAATGGGATTAATTCAATGACAGTCTTGAGAGTTTTGGTTTTAGTCTTGCTAAGGGATAAGGATCTTCTTATTTTCTGAGAATGAACCCATGGAGAAGATGTATGGGAATATAGAGAGTTTCAGAAGGAATGAGAGGGCTCCAATGAGATGATTTCTACTTTCTTAGTAAAATAGGATATGAAACCATTATCTAAGAGTGAAAGAGATTAAATTAATTTCTCTTCCCTCCTTTTTCCTCTTTCTCATGTCTCTCCTTTAAGAACTCAATGCTGAAAAACACTGGCTCTGGAGTTGAGGACCTAGGTTCAAATATTATCTGTGTAATCCTTGGCAAGTCATTTAGCCTTTGTGAACTTCATTGTGAAATGAAAGAGCTGACCTCTGAGGTTCTATCTAGATTTAGGATCCTATAACAATTTGTCCATTGCCTTCCTATCTTTTAAGGTCAAGTTCATGAAGTCTCTAATCTTCCCTGATCCCCCAGGATCTATCTCCTCTATCTCCTCTGAGTGTTCACCCTCTATCTCCTATCACAATTTTCATACATGTGAATTACCTTATTTACCAGACTAGAAACACCATTTATCCTCCCATAATAATGCAGTAGAGACATAGTAGAGACTCACCATCGTTTAATGAAAGAATCATAACACTTTAGTTTGAATCCCCAATCTGTCACTTGTGTGGGACAGTGACCCTTACCCAATGAAAAAACTAAGACTCTCAAGATTAAAAAAAAAAAAGTAAAAAGGAATTTTTTGGGGGGGATCTTTGAGAGAAAGGGCAACTCTTAACAGACAAGATTTCAGTAGAAAGAGTGCAAAGTACAAACTGCAAAACAGAAGATTTTTAGACCAGAAACACCCCCCCCTTCCCTGAAATGTATGTATTTGTTGGCTGGCTGAATGAATGTCTCTTGTCACCTTTGTCACTACCTTGCTCAGAATTCTTCATCCAATACAAGATGGCAAACTGGTTTGTCTAGATAGAAGTTTGTCTGAAAAGGATTCTAGATTGTTAGTGGACTTCAGACTCAAAATGAATCACCAAATGAGAGGCAGCTGGAAAAACTGTGATCGTAGCCTGCATTACCTTAAGGTAGTGCTCAGGATGAGACTATCATTCTGGGGTGCTTTGCCCTAGTAAGATTCCATCTTTAGTCATGAGTTCAAATTTTCTTATCACATCTTAGGAAGAAGGTGATGATAAGCTGCAGTTATCAAGAAGAGAATGAAAGGTCTCAGGTTGATTCCATGTGAACATCAGCAGAAGGAACTGGGGATGTTTAGCCTGGAGAAGAAGACTTGGGATGGGGGTGGGTGTATAAAAGCTTTCTTTAAGTATTTGTGGAAGAGGGATTAGATTTGTTCTTTTTTTGTGTAGAAGGTAGAATGAGGGGAAATGGGTGAAAGTTTCAGAAAGATGCATTTCTGCCACCATACAAAAACTCCCCAGAAGTGGAGCACTTTAAAATTGTAGTGACTCTTGTAGCCAGTGGACTCCCATCTCTGGAGAAGGGCAGATGAAGACTGAATGTCCACTGGCTGGAATTGTAGAGGGATTCTCCCTCAGATACCAGGTTGACCTACATGGCTTCTCAGGACCATATATCCAAATAAACAAGCATTAATTAAGCAACTTCAGGCATTCTACTAAATGTTGGGGCTACAAAGAAATACAAAACAACAATCCAACAATTCTTGCCTTCAAAGAGTTCAAAGACTAATGGAGACAACAAAGAAATTATGTCCAAATAAGATAGATATACTGGAGATCAATTGGAGAGAAGGTGTTATCATTAAATTGATTCTGAAAAGTCTTCTTGCAGAAGTTGAGGTTTTACTTGGGATCCCAAAGAAGTCAGGGAAGCCACTAGGCTTGACATGAGGCAGAATTTCAGGCATGGTGGACATCTAGTAAAAATGCGTGTGGTCGGGAGATGCAGTTAAAGCATACCACGTAAGGTCCTCCAAGTCTGAGATTCAGGGATTCTTTAAGACTAGCGGAGACTAATCTCCAGGGATGAGCATCCTCATCTCTGACCACCGGGCAACTCAGGTTTCTCTAACCAAACGTTACTTGGATTTTGTTTTTAGGAAAAAGTCCTAGCCCGAGGAGGTTTCCAAGCTTAATTAGCCTCTCTACATCAAAGAGTATCCCCAGCAGCTAATTGTAGCTTCACCCTTAGACTGGTTGGGAGACTCCCTAAATTTATCTAACTCCTACTTGGAACCGCTTAAGCCTCCCGGGGGTGGGGCCACTTAAGCGCAGTACGATCTGGCAGATTTCCCTCGGATTCCCGACTCCTAGCTAGGATTTTGCAGACGGTTAACATTTCCCAGAGGGATTCATGATGTTCCTTCTCTGGTTTATTTGGTTCTTCATTGCCCCAACTCCCAGATCATGGTAGCTGTAAAAATTATTTGAGAGAGATCTCTGAATATGGAATACTGCCTAAATAGTCCTATGTGTTGGTCTTATATTGTATTTTTTTAATTCAATAAATATTTATTGGCCACTGAGCATGAATACCGAAGATAGTAAGTAGGAAGAATCAGATAGGAATTACTTTGTATCAAGCACAAAATGCATGGGATGCCTAGGCTTCGGTCCTACGCAGAGGAAGGCTGAGGCTGTTCGGATGCGCTGCACCGGCTGGAGCATGGGGCCACATAGTGACGTGATGTTATTGAACAGGACAGGGGAAGAAAGGAGCACGGATTCCAAAATGAGGTTAGCACAAAACCCACAAAAGTTATTAAGGAAATGTTTGTTTGTTTGTTTGTTTAAAGAGATCTCAATTTGAAGTCAGGAAACCTAGGATGAAATCCTGATTTTGCCACCGAGACTATGATGAAATCATTCGAATTTTCCGTGCCTCAATTTCTTTTCAATTACAATTACAATTTACTTACAATTTCAATTACAATTACAAAAGGAATCTTTCTTTTCAATTTCTTAAAAGAGGCTTTTGCTGTACACTCATAATAGCCTTATATAATCTTGAACAAGATTTTACACTTAAACCTTCAGGACCCAAAGAGGGAAGCCCAATTATTGATCCCCATTTTACAGATTTGGAAACTGAGGCACAACTCCTCTGACGCAAAATTCGAACTCAGTCCTGAATGTCTTCAAGTCCAGCATTCTAGACTAATCCTAAATGACCTAAGAAAATTGTCGGACACTCGGCATGGAAGGACTTCTCTAAGCCTTAGTTTCCCCCGTGTATTATGGGGGTAAAGAATATCTGAAGCACCCAACCTATGGGTGGTTCTAAGGAAGGTGTGTAAAAACTTCATAGCAGAGGTTCTTGGTCGGATCTTAGGCTCCGGTTGCCTAGGAGACGAGGTCCTCGGCAGACCCCACCCCGCTTTCCTCCTCCCGTGGGCGGCGCCACGCTGTGACCCCGCCTCCCGTCCAATGAGCGGATCTTTGGGGCGCAAGGAAAACGAAAGAGCAGGGGAAGAGGGTTAGGTCCTGCTCTCGTCTTCTGCGCCTGCGCCCGCGCCTGCGCGTGGACGGTCTGCTCGGTCCGTGGCAATGGAGGCGCCCGCTGCCCGCCTGCTGGTGCTGCTGTGGGCCGTGGGGGCGGCCCACGGGGCAGCCGCTGCCGCCGCCTCGGAGACGCAGCTGGTGAATGAGGATGTGAAGCGCACGGTGGATCTGAGCAGCCACCTGGCCAAGGTGACGGCCGATGTGCTGCTGGCGCACCCGGGCGGCTCGGCCGCGCCCGTCTCCTCCTTCGTGCTGGCCCTGGAGCCCGTGCTCGAGGCGCGGCTGGCCCACCTCGGCGTGCAGGTGAGAGCCGGGGGCGAGCGGGCCGCGCAGCCCATCCCGCGCCCTCCCACCCCCGACAGCTCCCCTCTAGCGGAATCTCCGCCGGCCCCCCCCGCCGGCCGTCCCCCCCCCGCCCCCCCCTCCGCCGGCCGCCGCGAACTTCCGCGTGTGCCGGGCCGGCCTGCCGCTGACTGACACGTAAGCGTAAGGCCGATGCGCGCGGGCTGCAGGCCTGCGCTCGGCCCGCGCCCGGCGGCCGCATCCACGGCCGTGCTGACCCCGGGGCGGCCCGGGCCGCGGGCCGAGAACGTCCGGCCTTGCCCCGAAGGCGCGGGACGGGCTTTGGCCGCGCTCCCCACTTCTCCCCGGGCTCCTTATCCCTGCGGGACCTGACTTTTAGGGCCCTGCCCTCACCCCTGGCCCGCCTCGCGGCCCGTGTGCTTCTCCCGAGACCATCCTTCAGTTTGCACGCTCTCTCCTGTGAGACTGAGCCCCTTGGCTTCCCGAGCTTCCCAATAAAAGTTTATCCACTGGCAGGGAGCTAATAGACTTGGTCTAGTGGTCCTAAAAACTTAGGAACACTTTAAACGGAATACTAAGGAAAGATGTAGCGATCATCATTTTGCAAAACTTTTGCAAAGTATTTTACAAGTTTGGTTTGCAGACCACTTTACAAATAAATTTTTATTCCCACAGTTACTCTGGAAGTGGGAGCTGCTATTATCCATGCTTTACAATGAGGAGCTTAAGTGACTTATCCAAGGTCATTTTAGTAAATTCGAGATCAGATTTGAAATCACAGCCTCCTGACTTAAGTACTAGGGGTCTTTCCAAATGATGGAAGCTGCCTTTTTTTTTAAAATTAACTTTTTTTGAAAAATTTTTAAGCAGCCATTGTTATCAGAGTAGCATTTAGTAAGAGAACTACCTGGACTTCTTTTTAATTGCAGGATAACCTAGTCTCTAATTTACAGACAGATTATATGTTCAGTTGCTTATTATAAAATTGCATTTTATAGTGTGTCTGGCAGCACTGGTATCAGATTTGACTTCTGTATTTTTTTCAGTAAGTGCAGAGTATGGAAGACATGTTTTAAATAAATTTTCGAGCTAAATTTCTCTTCAAGAAAACTGTAGTTTTCTGAAATATAAGCAAAAGTTTTGTTTAAATGGGTACTCATTTCTTTTTATGTGGAAAATAAATTTTTTTTACCAAGTCCAATGCTCATTAAAAATGGCGTTTCATGTATTACAGAAGCAAGTTGTCCAAGAATATATAGCTGAAGGATAGTTGTAAACCACATTTATGTAGTAGAGATTAGTTTTCATTGCTCTATTAGGTCTTCAGGCTTCCTCCTTGTCTTATTCAGAATCTGTAATCTTCTATAACTGTTGTGCAAATCATAGCAAAATTAAAACAGGCTAGCATCATTCTGCACTATGGACATTACTTTTAAAATCTTTTGAATCTCTTAATTTTTACTAATTAAGAAATGAATGTCCAGGAAGATGATTTACTATGCCCATGGTAGTAGAATTGGAATCAGAATTCTGTTCTCTAGACTGCTAGTCCATTGTTACCTAGTATATTTCTCTATCTTCATTATTGCTTTCCCCACATGCTTCACTTGTATATACTGATTTGGTCTTATTTTAATTCCCAGACAGCTGCAGTTTTGGAAAAGAACCCGTGGTTTGCAGGAAATAGGATTCTTTTATTCCCTAATGTGGTACCTTGAGAGGCTGTATTATTTCAATGAGCCTCAGGAACCTTGAAATTATAAAGGCAAGTCAATAAGTATCTAAGTGTCTACTGAGGTACCAGCACAAGCTCTTCTGATACAAGAATCTCTTCCTTCAAGGAATTCCCATTCTAATAGGGCTACAGGCAAGATGTACCTAGAGGTACTAACTGTAAGGAGGACCAAGAAAGATTTCTTGTAGGTAGTGGGATTTTTCCCTGAGAATTGAAGGAAACCCAAAAGTAGAGATGAAGAATAGTGAGAACGCCAGCCATGGGGAACAGCCAGGGAACATGAAAGGAGTCCAGAGATGAAGGGTCTGGTGTCTCATCTCAGCAACAGCAAGATCATAATGATTGGTTGGGCTGAAGAGTGTGGAGAGGAGGAAGATGTACATCTAGAAGACTGGAAAGTTAGGGAGGACCAGATTAGGAAGATTTTTTTTTAAAGCCAAACACAGGATTTCATTTTTGATTCTATAGGCAATAGGCTGTCTTTGGAGTTTATTGAATTGGGAGGGTAGCATGGTCAGACCCATTGGTAACAGTCCTCTGGGCTGCTCCATCATTCCTTGCAACATCACTTAGCCCTAGAGCTCCCACCTCCTCAGTCTTTTGTGCCCTGCAGGATGCCCAGGCCAGCATCTCTTCCTGCTGCACTCCTCTGAACTTAGCCACCATGTCTTCTTCCTGCCCCCTTCAGTTTCCTTTTGTGTATTGTCTTCTTCCATTTAATTGCTCTTTGAGGACAGGGACCATCTTTTTCCCTTTCTTTGTATACTTTGAGTTTAGTACAGTGCCTGGTTCATTCTAGGCTCCTAATAAATGTTTATTGACTGACTTGTGCTGAGAAGATCACTTTGGTAGATGAGTGAAGGGTGGACTAAAGTGACGCTTTGGCTTCAGGCAGGGAGGGCAACCTGCAGGCTACTGCCAGAGTCCAGGTAGGAAGTATAGAGAGGCTGCCCTTGGGTAGTGATGGTGTCACAGGAGAGAGATTCTGTGGATAGATCTGTGTTACAGATCTTGGTAACAGGTTATAGTAGGTGAAGAGTAAAAGGATGATGACCCAAGTTCTTTGTTGCTTTGTGATTCTAAAAGCATAGAATATATGACAATTGTTGCTATTTGGTGTATTATGTGTTGGCATATTTGTTATTACTGTTGAAGAAGCAGAAATGTGTCATCTTCCCAGCATCAACCACTTGTACTCCTGGAACATAAGTGGGATTAAGGTCACAAATGTGAAAAACATTGTTGACCCCAACTATTAATGTTGTTGGCCAACCACATAGATCAAAGGTATGTCATAATTATTTTCCTCTCCCTTTGAATCTAGTAGGATTTGAAATAATCTCACAAAAATCAACATCTTTTCTATGTACCAATTACCAAAGCAGAAGAGGATAATAGAAAGAAAAATCCCACTCAAAGAATTACAAAATGCATAAATTGTTTGGGAATCAAATATCTCAGAGCATGTTTAGTACTTCTATATAGATACAGTTCAGAATACTTCTTAAAGAACAAGAAGTAACTGCAGGGATATTCAGTACTTGTGGTTAGGCTGTGCTAGTAGGAAATCACAAGATCACCTATATGAATTTATAGATGTAGTGCTATACCAGTCAGATGAACAAGGGGATACTTTATAAGTAGACACAATAATAAAATTTGGAGGAACAAAAATAAAAGGAGAACAGCACTTCTAGACCTTGTACTACTATTTTAATAACAAATTGAGTGTTCAACTGATTGTAGAAAGGCTGAATCATTTGGGATATGTAAAGGAGAAATGTGGAAAGTCATGAGACATGTGTTCAAATATCACCCAATAGGTAGAGTACTTAAATTGTCTGGGTTTGTTTATTCATCTGTCAGAAGAAGGATTTGAATCCTGTAATGTGTCCAGCCCTTTCCAGCTCTAAAACCAGGTTATTTAACACTGACCAAAGGGAACAGCTGTGGGAAGAACTCAAACAGGGAAAAGCTTTATGAAGTAATATGAATAGATACAACAAAGTCAAAAGGACAATATACATAATTTTTGCAGTTGTGTAAATGAATTTTTAATGCCAATAGGGATTTTAAAAATTGAAGACTGTTGCTATAAATGCATAAAGCATACATCCATCATAAAACTGGACATTTCATAGAGTTAAGTTTATGTGTGTCACAAGTTCTAGTCAATTTTTGTTTTACTTGAGAATGTTTCACATTGTGGAGGGTTTAGTTTTCAAGCATGTAAAGAGTTTCCATAAAGTCACAATTTATCATTGGTCATTTCATCCACCTTAGTAAAAGTGATGTGACTGTCCCCTCCAGAAAAGCTCTTTTGCAGATTGGTGGTAGTTATTCTTGAAGTTTATAAGTCAAATGAAAATGGATTCAAAATTTGTGATCAATAAAAGCATAAGAAATAACTCTGTATCTTCTGTTACAGTTAAAGGGAGAAGAAGAGGAAGAAAATCATTTGGAAGTACGAGAAATAAAGCTTAAAGGAAAAAGGTAAACATTCTGATTACTATTTATTAAGTTTTATTTATCACCAGCTTCTTAAATTTCTATATTCATCTCCATATTTCCTGGGTCCACTTAGTACAGGGTTTTGTGATTTTTTTTTTTTTCTTTTGGAATTGCTGCTATTTTCACATTGTTGTCTTCTTAAGAGTTTACATCTTGGTCTTCCCTGCCACTGATGTAGCTCTTTTGTATGCTCCCCCTTACTCTGGGTGTTGGGGAAGCTCCAGAAAGACCTCTACCCATGGGGTTACAGACCTCTCTTGCCAAGGTCTTAACTTTTCATAGGCCAGAAAAATAGCTCACCGTAACATTTTGTGGGCTCTGTTGCCCCTAAATGTGATGTAAGGGAATATAGAGAGAATTCGGCCAGGTGGCTCTCTCATATACTATTTTTTCTGTTTTCCTCGACCAGGTCTTTGTCAACCTCTTATTCCCCTTTTACTCTTGCACATGAGCTGTTAACTTGAGTTGGAGGAAGTCAGGAGCTTGTGCTAATTGGGTCCACTAAAAATGTACGGTGTTGAATTTCTGTTGGTCCCTCATCACGGCAAGGCAGTCTTGCTGCTCTCCTTGACAGGTCGGTCACTCTCCTGGCAGTTTCTCTTTTTAAGGTTTTGGTGACACTGATTCCTTTTTCTTCTCTCCCACTTGTTTGACCACTCCTGAGTCTCCTTACTGAGCCCCAAATTGTGGGTGTCCCCTGAAGCTTTATCCTGGGTGCTTTTTTTCTTTTCTCTATACTGGCTCCCTTGGGCTCAGTTATTTCTTTGCAGAAGATTCTCAGATCTCTATGTATATCTAGCTCTAATCTTGTACTTCCAAATGCCTCTTAGAAACTTTCTAATTGAATATCCTATAAGAATCTCATACTCAGTATGTTCCAACAGAGCTTATGATTTCCCCTCACCTTCTCCTCATCCAGACGTCCCTGTTACTTTGGGGGACAGCTCCCACTCTCCCTGGTTCTAAGTCTCTGTCCTCTGACTCCCCACTGTCATTCATCTTGCTTAGCTGCTCTTCTGCCAGGGTTTTTCTTATCACTTCATATACATACCCGCAGGAGGCCTTTTCAGTTCCCTCCAGTGACTTTGGCCTTCCACAGTTACCTTCCTTCTATTTTTATGCATCATCTATGTACTTAACTGTTCATATGTTGTTTGCCTCCTTGGGGGCTGAGTAGTGAGTGTTATTCTGCTGTTTTCCTCTGTGTCCTGAAACTTAACATTGTGCCTGGCACACAGTAGGCATTTAATAAATGTTTGTTAATTGATTGGGCACTAATCTGGCCTCTGCCCTGTCCCCACACCAACAAGTCACTTTGGAGCTCTCTAAGACTCTGAGTTGTCTGAAGTTCTTTACAGGATGCTTCCCACACCCATGAGGTCACAGGTCACAAAAGGTTTTCATTTTTTCATCACCTTGTGAGGAAGATGGGATGGATATCTCTACTGAGGAAATCAAGGTGCAGTTTGGCAGTTTGGTGAAGCTACTTCTGTAGTGACATTGTTAGTATATACAGGCCCTGGTAGGCTTTCATATTCCAAATCCTTTGTTCTCGCATTACAGCATACGGCTTTTGTTAGAAAATCTCTATCATTTGTTGATTTGTATAAACCAATAAGAAGAGAATTATTTTTCCTTTGTTTTTTAAAATCTGAAGTTACACTACCCTGTAATTTTTAAAAATATTATTTTATTCTCCCTCCACCCCATTATATATGCCTTTTTTAGAATTTTTATTTTATCTTATTTTAGGTGAGGCAGTTGGGGTTAAGTGACTTGCTCAGGGCCACACAGCTAGTAAGTATTAGGGAATTGAGACCAGATTTGAACTCAGGTTTTCCTGACTCCAAAGACTATGATTTATCCATAAAGCCATTTAGCTGCCCCACATCACTTATGTAATTTTTAATTAAGTTTTGTTATTTTCTCATATTTTATTCTTAACTGGTTGGCCATTTAGCTGCCCCACACCACTCTGTAATTTTTAATTAAGTTTTGTTATTTTCTCATATTTTATTCTTAACTGGTTGGCTGGCCAGAAATTAATTATACTTATAAACAAATGAGGGTTTTTTTTTAAGTGAAAAGAAAACAAGTCCAGATAATAATTATGCTTTGGTGACATCTGTAATGATCAAGGAGTTATAAGAAAAGTTTTATTTCTTTCACAACTCTGTTCTATATCTCTGTTATTTCTTTGTTTCTATATTAGTCATCTATGTCTCCACAAATTATAGATGAGATTTCCATGCTTTTTTGTTTAGTTAATTTTTTGTTTGTTTGTTTGTTTGTTTGTTAAGTCTTTGTTGTCATCTTATTTTTTTAGCAGAATTTTCTCTAGCATCCCTTCCCCTTATCCTGGAGAACCATCCCATGTAACAAGTAATACTTAAAAATTTTTTTTTAGTAAATCTGATAAGTCCTTTGATAAAAGTCTGAAATGATTTTGGTGTATTCCACTTGTGAGCCTCTCACCTCTGCATGGGGCTGTGTTGGTGGGGTGTCTTTTTCTATTTTGTTTTTGAAATCATACTTTTTTTTTTTTTTAAATTTTTGTACCTTTTTCACTTTTGATTTTTTTGTGATTCTCTTTACGTTGTTGTAGCCTTGTATATGTTGTTTCTTGGCTCTGCTTAATTTCCTCTTATCAATTCATATACAACTTGCTTCTCTCTAATCATCATGTTTTTCAGTCTTACAAAAGTCATTCCATTAAATTCATGAATTACAATTTGTTTAAACATTTTTCAATAGATGGACATTATCCTTGTCACAAAAATTATTGCCGTAGAAATAGTTTCCTAATGCTAGATTTCAAAATTTTCTTTTTAGAACGTTTCTGTCATTAGATCTCCAGCTTCATTGTTTGGACTTCTTGGCAGAAAATATTACATGGCATCATGTAGGCCCTTTGGAATGCCCTCTCCTTTTTGGCTAGTTATTTCCCTGTGCTGTTTTCTTTTTTTTTTTCCCTCTCCCCTTTAGGGGATTTTGAAGAGAGGGAGGAGGAGCATAGTGGCAAATTATCTCCCCTACTGCCGTGGGCCAGTGAAAAATAACATATGTTTATATTTTTTATTTATATTATATACTTTATTTTTATTTATATATTGTATATATTTATGAATTATTTGTAATTCTTATTATAATCCTTATCAGAGAAATTTTGATATAAAAGTTTCCTTTAACCTGGATGCATTAATGTTATCATTGTAGAAGCTTTTCACTTTCAAATAATCAGAGTTATCCATCTTGTCTTTTATAATTGCCTCTATCTTTTGCTTGGTTAAGAATACATCTCCTGACTTGTGACTGTGAGAGACATATGATCTGTTTTTCATTTAATTTTTTAATAGTGTGATCTTTAATATTAAAAACATCTATTTTTGAATGTATTGTAGAATATGGCATAAGATGGTCTAAGCATAATTTCTGCAAGTCTTTCTAGTTTTCTCAGCAGTTTTTACCAGAGCAATTTTCCCTTGGGTAATTTATATTTTTCACTTTTTCATACACAGGTATACGTCATATCCAAAGATCACACAAACTAAATTTGGAGGGATGTACTGTCAGATTGTCTGCAACATTATGTGTGGACTTCTTAATACTACAACTGTTAAAAAAAAAATTATAGTTTATTATTTTTTCAATTAGCAAAAATCTGCCTTTTTTCCCTCCAACTCCAGGCTCTGCACCTCTCCTTTTTGTAACGTGTAGTCAGACAAAACAGTTTTCCCTAGCCATGTCTAAAAATGTGAGTTCTTATAATATTGGACATATAAGAAATGTATAATATTATTATAATATATCTTATTCTTCACCTTTCTCTTTGGAGGTGGGTAGTGTGTTTCATAATTAGTCCTCTGGAATCATGAGTTACCAGGATGAGGAGAGGCCAAATTTTTCAGTGCTGTTTTGTCTTTACCATCTTATCATCGTTGTGCATGTTATTTTTCTGGTTCTGTTCACTTTACTCTCTATCAGGTCATAGAAAAACAACTTTCAGGCTTCATTGATGACTTACATTTCCAAGGGGATACATATATCATGTCCCTGCATTTATTTGTCCCGTATGATTGTTTGTTCTTGCTTAACTCGTATGTCTCTCAATTCCCTCATTGGACTTTAAAGCTTCTACATGATTTTCATCTTTTCATCGGGAAGGTTTGAAAGTTCTATGCTTCATTAAAGGCCTTTTTTCCCTCATGTAGAATTACACTCAGTTTTACTAGGTAAGTTATTCTTGACTCTTAAGTCTGTATCATCTAGTACATGGAATACTGGACCAGCAGTCAGGAAGTCCTGAGTTTGAATCTGGTCTTAAGACAGTTCCCAGCTGTGTGACCTTGAGCAAATCATTTAACTTGTGTTTGCATTAATTTCCTCATCTGTAAAAGGTACAGCAGTAGCACTTGCCTCCCAGGGTTGTTGTTAGGCTCGAATAAACTCGTATTTATAAAGGACCCAGCTCAGTGCCTGGCATGGAATAACAGTCCTATAATGCCAGCTGCTTTCATCATCATCACTTCTGGAATATTGTTTTCTAAACATTCCTATAGAGATAGTGATGACTGCTACAGCATGTGTGATTCTGACTGGACATTCTGTAAGCTCATCTTCTAAATTATAAGGAGGTTGCAATCTGTGTAGGTGGAATCAGTGCCTACAGTGATAAAATTAGGTCTTGGGAAGATCTTTGCTTTAAAGTGGGCCTGCATCTGAATTGCTGGAGCTTTTATGTGCTTTATTCCTTTCTCTATTTCTTCTGCAGTGGGAAATTATTCACGGCAAAACTTCCATATTCCCTAGCTGGAGGTGCCAAGATTCGAGTGGTCATTGAAACAGTCTTCACTCATGCTCTGCAACCATATCCTACCCAGATCACCCAGTCAGAAAAGCAGTTTGTGGTTTTTGAGGGGAACCATTATTTCTATTCACCTTACCCAACCAAGACACAGACCATGCGTGTGAAGCTGGCTTCTCGAAATGTCGAGAGCTATACCAAGCTTGGCAATCCTACCCGCTCTGAGGACGTGCTGGACTATGGCCCCTTCAAAGACATTCCTCCCTTCAGTCAGGTAAGCTTTCTAAGCCTAGATCTGCCTCAGAGATAACTTAGCGGCTGACCACTAGCACTTACTCAGCTGCCATTTTACAAATATCTCATTTTCTTCTCACAATAACTCTACAGTTAAATGCTTGCCCAGGGTCACACAGCCAGTAAGTGTCAGGCTGGATTTGAACTTTATTGTTTGTGCCTCCAGGTCCATAAACAGTGTTCTACCAGCTGCCTGATAATAGAACTTATTGTTTGCTGCACAGTGTAATATAAGGTTCGATGCTAAGCACCCTGAAGGCTACAAAGAATAACAAAATGCTGATTGCATTCAGACTTTTGAAATATCAAATCTTCCTTATCCCTTTTACTTAAAATTAAAGGTATTTGTTTTTCTTTCTCTAACAGGATCCTTTTAAAGTGCATTATGAGAACAACAGCCCTTTCTTGACCATCACTAGCATGACCCGGGTCATTGAAGTCTCTCACTGGGGCAATATTGCTGTAGAGGAAACAGTTGACTTAAAACATACTGGTGCTGTCCTTAAAGGGCCCTTTTCTCGTTATGACTATCAGAGACAGGCAGACAGTGGGATTTCCTCCATCAGGTCTTTCAAGGTGAGTTGCTACTTCTGAACTTTGAGGAAGATATTCTTGCTGTTTAGTTTGTCTTTTTTTCTTCTGAGTCTCAGCTAAATACCTAACTATGGTGGTTTAGTTGGTTGGTGAATTAATGCAAGATGAATATGATGGTGGAGGATAAAGGAGGCTTTAATACTAATAGAAAGGTTCCTTTATGTGAAGGAGATCTTGCAGTATTCAGATCCCTGAAAAGGAAGTATAAAGAATGAGCAGAATGAAAGATCCTGCTGGAAAGGAGGCTTGGTGGGGCAGAGGTATAGGGACTGATTGACTGGGTGAACTTAATAGCTTGGTTAAATGGTACACTATGAAATATGAATGTTCTTGAGCATATTTTATTCCTGATGTCAGCACTGAATCTTCTAGATCATGTTTTATTTTACTATTTTTGTCATTCATTATTTGGTACCTATATTCAGAATTTTCAGACTAAAACTTACTTTTGCTAAAAGTTATAATTGAAAAATGTGTTGATGTCCTTTAGTTTGCTTCATAGGGGAGTGTCTGTGTTTTTAATTCTTGTTTTCCACTAAAAATTATTTTTGCTGTCCTTTTTGATATATTTATTTCTATCTATCTATCTATCTATCTATCTATATATATCTATATCCCCTTAGCCCAATAAAAAAAAAAAAAAAACATTAAAAGGGGGGGAGGGAGAAGTGTAACAAAAGCAACCATTACACTTATACTCTATGACTGTATGTGTAGTATTTCTTACCCAAATCCCTCAGCTCTACAATGAAGGAAGGGAGGTTAGTATGTTTTTGACTTAATGTTAGCCAAGCCATCCCTCAGGAGACATTCAGTTTTCCCACATTTTCCCTAATTCTGAGTATTTAGCCTGTCATCCTGCCAGGTGGACAGCTGAAACTTTTCAGAAAGGTACCTTTCTTAGAGATAAGTAGTTTGGTGGGTCTGCCTAGATTGAGAAATGGAATTGGATTGTTTAAGTTTGTGCGATCACTTAGAAACCTTTGCTAGGTTCTGGGGCTGAATAGAGCTTAAAATTCCTGAAGAAGAGGAGGAATTTCTTTCTTTCTTCTTCTTTTTTTTTTTTTTTTTTTAGATTTTTATTTTATTTATGTTATTTTTATTATGATATAGAAAAGGCAGTATGTTATAGTGGTTAAAGAGAAGTATTTAGAGTCACAGAGACCTGAGTTCAGGTCCTTTCTCTGATAAATAAAATACTGTAAGACCTTGGAAAAGTTACAATTTCTTAATATCCCAGACCACTTTTTAGCTACAAGATGCTGATCTGCATTAGCTGATAAAGTTCTTTGTCCAGAGATTCCCGTACTAATGAACTCATAGATCCAGTAAAAAACAACCAACCACACTCATCTGTGTATCCACATGCACAATCACATTTATTTATGTGTATATACAATCTATGTGTACTTGCACATATGCAAGCATGTCTCTGTACACATACACATTGTGATATACATATGTATTTGTGTATATGCATGTGTGAACATGCATATACAGATTACATATATATACTGCATGTGTGCACAGAGGAGGAATTTCTTAATGTTCCTATTGTTTTGCTGTGCTCTCTTTAATGTAACTCTACTTGCAGATTGATAAGTTTAAAGGGAAGTTTTAATATTAGCACAGTGCTTGGAACATAGTAGGCACTTGAATGTTTATTGGTTTATTGACAAATGCCTGAGCTTTTGTATGAGGTTTTCAGAGTCTAATCTGTGGCATTTTTTTCTAAATACAACTTCTTTGTAGACAGATCTTGTCATTCAGTGTCACTCAGACCCTAAAGAAATTGCATATGTTCAAACTCTTGATTGTGATTCCCCTTTCACAGAATTCTTTTGGCAATTATTTACCCAATCCTGGATATGTTGTTTATTATCAGACTGGGAATACCTTGAGAGCTAGGATTATCTTGTTTGTGTCTCTAGTGCTTACTACAGTGCTTTTTCATTTCTTTGCTGAAGATATGGAATATGTAAATATTTGTCCAAGCATCTGGATACAAAGATTGTATCCAGACAATACAATCCAGTCCCTGTCTTCCAAAGATAACTATTAAGACCTTAATCCAGTGAAAACCTCAGTATAACCCCCCCTCAAAAAAATAAAAAAAGACTAACCATTGGCTTATTTATTTCAAGCATTATTCTTTATGCAAATCTCTTGATTTCTTTGAACCTCGGGTCACTTGGACTAGGTGACTGCTTAGGTGCTTGATAGCTCTCAAATTCTGTGGGATTCTTTGATTGCACTAGAATATTGCTATACCCATCATCAGAAATTCTGTGTGCTGCAGCATTTATTTCCATCATTAAGTTCTCAATCTGTTCCTTTTTTGTGGGAAATAAACTTAACTAGCAGTATAATCACCTTCCTTTTATCTTGACTGTATCTGCAGTTACATATTGTGTAGATTCAGTATAGATTTTTCAGTGATAAAAAGTGGTTGATAACATTTTTTCTGTTACAGCCTTTCATTTTATTTAAAGATTGTACTTGGATACTCAAAAATAGCAGTTCATTTGAAAATATGTTGGGGGTCTTAGTGGACTTAAAATGCCATCAACAATGTGATGTGGTGTCCAGGAAAAAGACCTGATTGGACATTAAATGTCATAAGAGGCATAGTCAGTGGCAAGAGTTTATTAGACATTTTTTAATGTTCTAGGCCCAATTTTAGTATATAGAACAAGAGCAGGTGATACCCTGGTCAGACCATTGGTAAGACTATTTCTTCTGATTATCCATGTTTTAGGAAGGGCATTGATCAAGCAGAGAGTATGTGGAGCAGGATCCTTGGTTAAGTGAGAATTTGTGAGGATGCTGTATGAGGACCAGGTATGGGATTGGGGCTACCTTTTCTGTAGAAGAGACAGTGTGAGTGGAGAGGAAAAGGCTGTCACATAGAGTATGTTAGCAGAAACGGAAATAGGTACAAGTTGCAAAAAATTATCAAGAAAAATTTTCTAGCAGTTAGAGCTGTCCAGAAGTAAAATGGCCACCTCAAGTAGGTGTGTGGTTCTATTGTATTAAAATCTTCAAGGAGAGTCTGGATAGATGACTGTTTGTTGGCCAAATTGCTTGGGATTAGGTGATCTCTGCTACCTAACTTGAGAGATTTTTTTGACATCTCTTTGATTTCACAAAGAATGTCTTATAATAATAGATTATTTTGATTCTGGGTACTTTTAAGATCCTCAACTATTAGTTTATTTTCTTTTGTAAGTGTTTAATTGATATCTTTTGTTTCTTATCCCAAGTATCTCTCTCCCTCTCCCTCCAAGAGTCAGCCCGTGTGACATAGTATTTCTTGGAGAGAGAGAAAAATCAGCACAACTGATAAGACATATTGAAAAAGTACAATATATGCAATATTTAACATATATGGACCTCCTACCTCCAAAGAAATGGATTAAAGGTGTCTTTTCATATCTCTTCATTTGAATTTTGTTTTATCATTTTTGTTACATTCACTTTTGATTTTTTTTTTTTTTTGGTGTGTCATTGATTTTTCATTTTTGCAGTCATTGTGTATATTGATTTCTTGCCTCTGCTTACTTCAGTCTTTATCAGTTCATATAGATCTTTCCATATTTTGCTGTGTTCATCAAATTCATCCTTTCTTACACAGTAATATTCCATTGCATTCATGTATCACAGTTTATTTAGAAATTCTCCAATTGGTGGACAATTGTTTCCAATTCTTAGCTATCATAAAAGTGTTGCAATAAATATTTTAGAGTATCTAGAAACATTTTTCTTATCAGTAGCTTTCTTGGGGCAAAAGCCAAAGGGTATAGACATTTTCACTTTTTTTTTTTAAAGAGTATTTCCAAATTGCTTTGCAAAAAGATTGTATCCTTTCCCAGCTCCACCAATAATGTGTTAGTGTACCTAAACTCCTCCAACATTGACTATTGTCATTTTTTGTCATTTTTCCAGGGTGTGAGGTATGAGGCATTTTTCTTATTAGTGATTTGGAACGTTTTTCCCCCAATGTAGTTGTGAATACTTTGCGGTTCTTTTGAGAACTATTAATATCCCTTGGTCATTTTGGGAAGAGAAAGAGGGGAAGGCTGTTTTATATAGTATATACATACTAACCTCCCTTCCTTCATTGTAGAGCTGAGGGATTTTGGGTGTGAAATACTACACATACAGTCATAGAGTGTAAGTGTAATGGTTGCTTTTGTTACACTTCTCCCTCCCCCCCTTTTAATTTTTTTTTTTTAATTAGGCTAAGGGGATATATATATAGATATATAGATATAGATATAGATATAGATATAGATATAGATAGATAGAAAGAAATATATCAAAAAGGACAGCAAAAATAATTTTTAGTGGAAAACAAGAATTAATATAAATTTAATAATTGAGACACTAACCCATTATCAGAGAAATTTGATACAAAGGTTTTTTTCCCTGTTTAATCTTCTGTCTTTGCAGAAGCTTTTCAGTTTCATGTTATCAAAGTTATTCATGTCATGTTTTTAGGTGCTTTTTTATAAAGAACTTTATTTTACTACTTTTCAACATGATTCTGGTTTTTAACTTTTTTTCTTCTTTTTATAGATAGTAAAAAACTACTGTTTATATAAGTCTTTCACTTTGTTTTAAAAACAATTCCATTGCATAGTTTTGGTTTTTTTTTTTGTGCTTTAGATTTTATTTAAAACTTTTTTTTCAGTAATATTTTATTTTTCTAAATACATGTAAAGATAGTTTTCAACATTCATTTTTGTAAGATTGTGTCCTAAATTTTTCTCCCTCTTTTTCTTATCTTCCCCCTTCCCAAGACAGCAAGCAATCTGATTTGAGTTAAACATGTCTATTGCAAATAGAAAATAATTTTGGGGGAAATAATTTGATTATCAGTATGTCTCGGTGAGAACATTTTACTCATAAAATATCACTCAAATATTAAGAAATGTTCTATAGTTATCCTTCTACCCCTCATAGTTATTTCCTCTGAGGATCTTAATGGTATGTAGTCATGGGACAGAGTAATCAAACAAGTATTGTGACAGGTGGCATATACAAGTTTGATTCCAAGGCCCAAAGCACTGGTTGACTATAAATCCAAGTGTCTTGAGTCTCCCTCTAAAGTAGACAGTAAATCAAAATGTTTTTAGTAGGGTAACTTGTTAGAGTTTACTAATTTATTTCCATATTGTTTTTGTTTAGATATGCATGTATATGTATATAATTTGCCACTTATAATTTTTTAGCTTCTGCCTTCCTATCATCTTCCAAATAAAGCTTAAACTTCTTTGCCTGACATTTAAGGCTCTCTGTAATCTGATCCCGTCTGCTTTCTTAGGCCTATCTGATATTATTCCTTATATAAGTTCTATAAATTTTAGCCAAATTTATTATTAATCTCTATCTTTTGAACATATCTTCCCTTTCCTGCCTTTGTTCATCGTCTTCCTTTTGCTTATACTCCTCTCTGTACCAGTGAAGATTAAAGCCCAATTCAGATGCTGCTTCCTCAGTGATTTTTCTATATTTATACTTATAAGTAATAGTTTTTCTTATGTAGCACTTTTCTTCTTCTCCCTTACTTATTCATATTTCCTTGTATTATTTTGCAGGTTTCTACTTTATTTCCTTACTAGTCTGCAGCTTCAGGTATAATAGGTCTAGTTTCCCTCCAAGCCAAAAAATTACTTTCCCCCAAATAAATGCTTAATTAATATTTGTGTGAATAAAGAACAGAACAAGGTTTAGGTCCAGGGTTTTAAGGGACTTTCTTTTCTCTTGCAGACCATACTCCCTGCTGCTGCTCAGGATGTTTATTATAGGGATGAAATTGGAAATGTTTCCACCAGCCACCTTCTTATCTTGGATGATTCTGTGGAGATGGAAATCCGTCCCCGTTTTCCACTCTTTGGTGGATGGAAGACCCATTACATTATTGGCTACAATCTTCCAAGCTATGAGTACCTTTATAATCTAGGTCAGTGGTAATTTGTCAAGGGGAAGCCTGTGTTTGGCTTTATTCTTGAATGGTCTGTCCACCTTACTTAATTCTCTTGTGGTAGATTCTACTTGGTAATATTGTGGTGAATCTTTGTGTCTAGTTAAGAGAGTCAGGACTGTGATTCTTTGATCTTCCAGGTGACCAGTATGCCTTGAAGATGAGGTTTGTGGACCATGTATTTGACGAACAAGTGACAGATTCTTTGACAGTGAAGATCATACTTCCAGAAGGGGCTAAGTGAGTATGGCTGTTGATCATCTTTCTCATGTACTTTAGTTTTCCTTTCTGACTCCTTCCAGAACCTGAAATGAAGTCCCCTTGAACATTGTGTAAGTTAGAGATAACCTCCTAAGCACCTTATATATAAGCAGCTTGGACTGAATGTTACTGGTAGTTGAAAGCAGTCTCTTCTCTACTTCCCAGGAACATCCAAGTAGACAGTCCTTATGAGATCAGCAGAGCCCCAGATGAGTTACACTACACCTACCTGGATACGTTTGGCCGCACAGTGATTGTCGCCCACAAGAACAACTTGGTGGAGCAGCACATCCAGGACATTGTGGTGGGTGGCGAGCTCTCCTCCTGGTCCCCTTCACACTCTTTTACTGACTCTTGGTTGCAGAGTAGGGGCTCTGGTAGAGCTATATTGAGCTGAGGCTGTGGTTGTAGCTGGTGGTGAGGAGCTGGCCTCTTAGAGATGGGGCTTTGTGCCTGATGAATGTCTTTATTTTTTTTTTTTTTTCCTTTAAAGATTGGGAATCTTTCTGAAAGGCCTCAGATCTGTTACTCATAGTAATAGCCCTTCTCTATTTCTCCTCTCAGGTACATTACACATTCAACAAGATCCTCATGTTGCAGGAACCTCTGTTGGTCGTTGCAGCCTTTTATATCTTGTTCTTCACAGTAATCATCTATGTGAGGCTTGACTTTTCCATCACAAAGGTATGTCACTTTCTTCTTAGAAGGTGAGAGATGAAACCCAGAAGCTCCACCAATCCACACAGATTTTTTTTTTTTAACACATCCTATCCCATTTAAAAAAAACTCAATTGATCCATCATAATTTAAATCTTTATATAGTGAGGTTTTATTCTTTTCCTGATCTAATTGTATGCCTTATAGAGCACACTCTTGTGGTCAAACTTGGAATCTACATAGTTCAGAATGTGAATAGTTAAGAAGCCATTTTGAAAACAGATACTGTTTTGAGTCCTGTTGGAAGTCAATCTGTGGAGATTCTTTGAGAGATGCATATCCTGATCAATTCTGATGGATATGGCTCTTTCCAATGGTGAAATGATTCAGATCAGTTCCAATAATCTTGTGATGAAGAGAGCCATCTACACCCAGAGAGAGGCCTGTGGGAACTGAATGAGGATCACAATATAGCATTTTCACTCTTTTTGTTGTTGTTTGCTTACATTTTGTTTTCTTTCTCAATTTTTTTTTCCATCTTGATCTGATTTTTCTTGCGTAGCAAGATAACTGTATAAATATGTATTCGTATATTGGATTTAACATATATTTTAATATATTTAATATATATTGGATTACCTGCCATCTAGAGGAAAGAGTGGGAGGAAGGAAGAGAAAATTTGGAACACAAGGTTTTTCAAGGGTCTGTGTTGGAAAGTTACCCATGCAAATGTTTTGTAAATAGAAAGCTTTAATTAAAGAAAAAAGAGAGATGCATATCCTGAAGTGGGTCACCTTTGTTTCAATGTGCACTTGATATTAGTCACATTGTTTTTATTTTAAAATTTGTTTTAATTAAAGCTTTATCCTTTTTTTTTTTTTGAATCTTTTTTTTATTATTATAGCTTTTTATTTACAAGATATATGCATGGGTAATTTTTCAGCATTGACCCTTGCAAAACCTTTTGTTCCAACTTTTCCCCTTCTTCTCCCACGCCTTCCCCCAGATGGCAGGTTGACCAATACATGTTAAATATGTCAGAGTATAAGTTAAATACAATATATGTATACTTGTCCATACAGTTATTTTGCTATACAAAAAGAATTGGACTTGGAAATGATATACAATTAGTTTGTGAAGGAAATCAGAAATGCAGGTAAACAAAAATAGAGGGATTGGGAATTCTATGTAGTGATTCATAGTCATCTCCCAGAGTTCTTTCTCTGGGTATAGCTGGTTCAATTCATTACTGCTCCATTGTAATTGATTTGGTCCATCAGAATCAATCATCATATAGTATTGTTGTTGAAGTATATAATGCTGTCCTGGTCCTGCTCATTTCTCTCAGCATCAGTTCGTGTAAATCTCTCCAGGCCTTTCTGAAATCATCCTGCTGGTCATTTCTTACAAGAACAATAATATTCCATAATATTCATATACCACAATTTATTCAGCCATTCTCCAGTTGATGGGCATCCACTCAGTTTCCAGTTTCTGGCCACTACAAGAGGGCTGCCACAAACATTCTTGCACATACAGGTCCCTTTCCCTTCTTTAAGATCTCTTTGAGATATAAGCCCAGTAGAAACATTGCTGGACCAAGGGTATGCACAGTTTGATAACTTTTTGAGCATAGTTCCAAATTGCTCTCCAGAATGGCTGGATGTGTTCACAATGCCACCAACAATGTATCAGTGTCCCAGTTTTCCCATATCCCCTCCAACATTCCACATTATCTTTTCCTGACATTCTAGCCAATCTTACAGGTATGTAGTGGTATCTCAGAGTTGTCTTAATTAGCATTTCTCTGATTAATAATGACTTGGAGCATCTTTTCAGATGGCTAGAAATAGTTTCAATTTCTTTGAGAATTGTCTGTTCATATCCTTTGACCATTTATCAAGTGGAGAATGGCTTGATTTCTTATAAATGAGTCAATTCTCTATATATTTTGGAAATGAGGCCTTTATCAGAACCTTAGACTGTAAAAATGTTTCCCCAGTTTATTGTTAAAGCTTTATTTTCAAAACATGCATGGATAATTTTTCAACATTGATTTTTGCATAACCTTGTGTTCCAAATTTACTCTTCCTTCCCCCCACTCCCTCCCCTAGATGGCAGGTAATCCAATATATGTTATATGTGTTAAAACACAAGTTACATTGATTCTAAATGACCTATAGGAGATTTTATAATTGGTTATGAGGGGAAAACATCAGATGTTTGCAGAGAATTTATTTAGGATCTTTTGGAACCTGGAAAAAATTACTCTCCCTTCTTTTGAGGGGAATATTTTAAAAACTGGCATCAGTTTTCTTGTCTCTAAAGTACTTCATTAGTATTACATACTAATAAACTTTCTTAATTCTATTTTGATTTAGTCTGCCATATTCAATTTCATTTTCCATTGTTCCATATTCTTAGTATATTTTCTTTTGTTTCCTCTTTCATTGTTTTATTTATTTTCTTATAACTTTTATTTCATCTTAATTTCTCGGGTCACTTCAATTTCTTTTAATGAGTAGCAATATTAAATCATTGTTCCAGAGGGATTTTGATTTGATTGTTTTTAACCTTATCCCCTTTTTATCTGTTAATCAATAAGATAGCTATTTCCTATAATCACAGTTGAGATTTGGTCTGTAAGTAACTACACATGCATATTTTCAGTTATTCTTTTTGTGAAATTCTGTAATATTCTATGGAACATCATATGAACTTTTTTTTTTTAATACACACAAAATTAGTTTTCAACATTCACCCTTGCAAAACCTTGTGTTCCAATTTTTTCTACTTTCCCCCATTCCCTTCCCCTAGACAGCAAATAATTTAACATATATTAAGCATGTCTAATTCTTCTATACATATTTCCATTTGTCATTTTGCATAAGAAAAATCATATCAAAAAGGAAAAAAACATGAGAAGAGGGGGAAGAAAGCAAGCAAGCAACAAGAAAAAAGGGGAAAATATGTGATTCACATTCTGTCCCCATAGTCCTCTCTTTGGGTGTAGATGGCTCTCTTCATCACATCATCATTGGACTTGGCCTGAATCATCTCATTGCTGAAAAGAGCCACATCCATTATATTTGATCATCATATAATCTTGTTGTTTCTGTGTACAATACAATGTTTTCTTGGTTTTATTCAGTTCATGTAAGTCTCTCTAGACCTCTCTGAAATCATCCTGATCATTTCTTACAGAACAATAATGTTCTATAACATTGATGTGTACTGTAATCTATTCAGCCATTCTCCAACTGATGGGCATCCACTCAGTTCCTTATACTACAAAAAGGGCTGCTATAAACATTTTTGTACATGTGGGTCCTTTTCCTTTTTTTTTGATCTCTTTGTGATACAGACCTAATAGAAACATTATTGGATCAAGGGGTATGCAGTTTGATAGCCCTTTGGGCATATAGTTCCAAATTATTTTCCAGAATGGTTGGATCAGTTAACAATTCCACCAACAATGTTTTAGTGTCCCAGTTTTCCCACATTTTGCATTTCATAATGTTCTTTAGTTCTTCTTTGGACATAATTCTTTTCTTTTCCACAGATCTGAGAGATAAATTATTCCTTGTTCTCCTAATTTGCTTATATTATCACCTTATATGTCTCAATCATGAACCCATTTTGATCTTATCTTGGTATAAGGTGTTAGGTGTTGGTCAGTGCCAAGTTTCTGTTGTACTATTTTCCAGTTCCCAGCAGTTTTTGTTAAATAGAGTCATAGGAACATCTTTATGTTGTTTTTGGATAAGTGCATTAGTGACTTGTGAGCGATGATGACGTTAGGGCGTGTGTGAGTAGCCAGATATAATGCTGGAAGAGGACCACCCTGTTTTGTATATGATTGGTTAGTCATGTGATGCAAAACAAGTGAAAGTCCAAAATCTTCTCAGTAAGACCATACTTCAGTGAAGGGTAGCTCTTTTCCACTGTTACAATTTTCAGATTTCTTCTCTGTTATTGGATTCTTAGTGGGAAGGGGATTTCCTGGAAGTTGAAATGTTCTTGGGGGCAAATATTTCTTTATGACTTTATAGAAATAGTTTTTATTTTTCAGATAGCTGTAATTCTGAATGCTTATTTGTGGAACCAAGGTCAAGATGAACTTGACTTTCTTAACCTTTTAAAATGCAGGTGTGTCTTCCCTTTGTAGGATCCAGCTGCTGAAGCCAGGATGAAGGTGGCTTGCATCACTGAACAGGTTTTGACTCTGGTCAACAAGAGATTAGGCTTGTACCGTCACTTTGATGAAGCTGTCAACAAGTACAAGCAGTCACGTGATGTGTCCACCCTTAACAGTGGCAAGAAGACCTTGGAAATGGAGCATAAGTCCTTGACTAATGAGATTGCATCTCTGCAGTCCAGATTGAAGACTGAGGGCTCAGATCTTTGTGACAAAGTAAGACATGTGGGCAGTTCTCTCCTGTTCATAGGTGTGGCCTTGAGGAATATTCCTGGTGACTATTTCCCAAGTTTTTTGGTATTTAAAATGCAGCACAGCCATGACAGCATCCATAACTGTACTCCATTCTTAAAAGAATCATCTAAAAGCAAGTGGGATACCAGCACATTTGGGAGAAATGCAAGCCATGGCATTTTAAGAGTTCTCAGGTGATATTAATCAGGATCATGGAAATTGAAGTTTTTGGTGTTTGTATTTTAGAAAAAGTATCTAAAGATTATTAGAAACATTCTTGTCAGCTACCATGTAGTCATGTAATAATATATGTCTTTAGTAGAAACCTGTCAGATGTTTTAAATACTGTGTGCTTAGCATGATGCTAAGTATTGGAAACACTGCGCTGAATGTTTCCTGAAAAGAGTTTTCTTCCTAGGTACAACTTCAAGATTAGGCTTTTTAAAAATTTTTAACTAAATTTGCTGGCCTATCATAGACATTCATGTTGAAAGGTGTCCCTACACTTAAAATTCGAGAGCTATGGGAACTGGAATGGAGAATTTGTGTCATACCTATGCATGTATCCTCACACTGTTCTTTTCCTCATCTATAAAATGGAGAAAATATTTAATTTATAAGAATGCTCCACCCAAATTATATTACACCATAAGTTAGATAAGAGTGCTGAGCTTGGAGTTAGGAAGGTCTGAGTTCAAATCTCAATTCAGAAACTGTGTGATCCCGGTCAAGTCACTTAATCCCTGTCTGCCTGTTTCCTTGGTTGTAAAATACTAAAAGCACCTACTTCACAAAGTAATGAGATAATATTTATAAATCACTTTGCAGAATAATATTTGTCAAAAGCTTTGTAGGTTACAAAGTAGTGTGCAAATGTAAGTTTTTAAGGAAAGCAATTTGGAAGTGTTAGTGCAAATGTGGGAAATAAATACCTTCATGAGGATGAAAATGATAATATATCAAAGGAAACCAGGCATCATTTTTTTTTTCTTGATGCATTAGACATTAGGAATCCTAAGCCATGTTAACTGAATAGGAGTCCTGCTTTTGTCTTGACCTCTCTAATGTGTATTCTTCCTCTTGCCTTTTTCAGGTTAGCGATGTCCAGAAACTAGACAGTCAGGTGAAAGATCTTGTGCTGAAATCATCATTGGAGGCAGAACGGCTGGTGGCAGGAAAGCTCAAGAAAGATGCCTATATTGAGAATGAGAAGACCCTCTCCAGCAGACGCCAGGAGCTGGTCACCAAAATTGACAACATCCTTGATGCTCTGTAACCTCCAGCATTGCCTTAGGTACCTCGTTGCTGCAAGAGCAGAGTGCTGGGCTAGACCCTCTAAGCTCAGAGCAGCCATGCCTTTGGGGCAATGTGTGAGAAGTTAGGAATGTTGGAAAGGATGAGGATTGTCAAATTTTGCAAGTGTTGTATGGGTTTGTAAACATTGGTTCCTGACTCCTTGTTATTGTTTCTAGGAAGAGTCAGGTCAGACTGAAGAGAACTAGGAGTCTTGCTCTTCCAAGAATCTTTCCTGTATTTGTTTAAATAAAATACACACATTTCGTATTTTGAGGAAAGGAATCTGAGTTTGTATTATTTTACTTCTCTCATTCAGCAGATACTTATTAAATGCCTGTTATGTGCAAAGCCCTCTGCTGAGTGTTTGGGAATGTGTAAAGCTAAGGCCTAGGATTATACTTGGAATTTTTTAAAACACTTTGATCTGTGCCCTCCTAGCTTTAGATGTTTGGGAGTTTTGTTTTGGGTTTTTTTTTTTTTTAATTTGTGTGAGACCAAACTGAATAAACCAGGGACTGTGAATGTTTACTAAATTGTCTTGTTTCTTGTTCTGAACTTTGAATTGAAAAAACATCTTAAACTCCCCAGTGTTGAATAGTATGGATGGAATAGGGGAGAAAGGGAAGAGATTTTTCATAGTACGAGCTTTATAGAAGTATAAAAATTTGCTATTCATTGCCTTTAGAAAGCTCCTCTCTCCTTGCCCTCCTCTGCCTTTCTCATTCCTAATACATATCCTGAGTAAATCTTTGGGCAGCCACTTATGACTCTACCTCAGTGAATGGGAGCAGAGGGCAGAGGGAAGCCAGAACTGCTAGTGTAGAATAATGAAACTGAAAAGAGATGGTGTAGTAATGGGAACCTCCTCATTATTATAAATTGACAACTAAGTGGTTGGCTGTCTGATAGGTAGGGGCTTGTGGGGATGATCATTGATCCACCTTCTCTTGTGTGTTCTTAAATCTACATTTGCTTAGAGCATGGTGAGAAATAACCAGGCTAGATTAGATTCGAATTGATTTCATCTGCTCATCTAGTAGTAGCATAATCATATTGAGATAATAGCATTCCAGCCTCTGGTTTGTTGTATGCAACCTAAAAAAATTGCTGGGCTGTCCAACTCACAACTAAACCTGGAGTGATTTAAGGATAAACAACCTGTTAGTAGTAACTGATCAACTAATGTGTATTATTATAAAGGGCTTTGATTATGTGTCCTTTAATTCTGATCTCTACTTATTCTTCACTTCTCTTTTAATCTTGTTTTCCCTCTCCCCTTTTGATTGACTTTTTCCATATCTTAACTCACCCATGCATGGCTTTAACCAGTTGTAGTTCCCTTATTTTGAAAAGCAAGTGAACCTAATGTTTTAGATTTTTCTTCAGGATAAAATATGTCCTAAAAAGTGTAGAACTTTTGCCCCAATCATCAGTCCATAAAGAGTTAGGGGGTGGGAGAATGGACTAGAGCAACCTTCAGGAGGAGCCATCCTTGCCACTCCCTAGCTACTATCAGAGGAGTAAGCTCAAGAGCCCCAGGAAATCAGTGTCCCAGACCCAGCCACCTAAACTCCAGTGCAGTCCCCCACCAACTACTGCCTTAGTCATATCCTTCTGAACCTTATTCCACCAAAGTCTCACTCTAAAGCTATCCACCCATCCACTGGGCTCTCTGTAATGCCTGCTCCTTTCTCACTCCATAATGTATTTTTTGAGATTTGGTTCCCTCCTGATAACACCACTTCCCTGGCTACCTTTTCCTAAATTTCCCCTTAATTTCCCCAGAATCACTGGACATGGGGAGTTGAAATATTGCCCCTTCTAGGCCATCCCTTGCCATTATTACTCAGTAATAACTTCATTACTCAGGTGGAAGTTCATTCAAGACTGATGTTATCACCCACAGATGCACCACTTCCATGTTCATGCACTGAAATTCCTCTATCACAATCTTGTCATCCCAGCACTCCCCTTCTGCAACTTCAAAACCTGCTCTTCAACTTCACTGCGATCTGCTCCTTCCACCCCTCAGGGCTCTCCTGGGCTGCACTGGCCTTTCTCTCACCCCCTCCCCAGTGATCCTTTGGTTAACTGGTTCAATCCAATGCTGTCCTCTGGAGGCCTCTGCCCTTCTGCAGTCCAAACTCACACTGCCTCAGATCTCAGAATCCCCCCTGCTGACTAATGGTCAGGGCTCTCCCTGCCCTCTGGCTGCTTCTCTGCTGCCTGCCCAGATGCCCACTCCCCACCCTCCTTGATTGCTTCTGCCGCCTCCCAGAACTCCTTCGTGTTGTGGCCAGAGGTGTCTGCACTTCCTCCGGGGGACCCTCTCCTTCCTCCAATTACTTGTCATCCTGCTACTGCAGCAGGTTCCGGGGGGACGCCTCCTACTTAAGTATGGCCTCCAACACCCGTTTCAGGATCAAAGAGAAGTTCTGTGGCCCTTCCGGGGCCTCTTCCTCCCTTTTAGTCTTCCCACACTCACAAAGGGACCTTCCCTCCTCTGCCTCTGGGCATTTCCCCCGGAACTCCCTCCCCTCCGCCTCCGGGCTTCCTTGGTGCAGGGCTTTCCTTCTGGTTTTATCTCGATACACTTAGATATTATTAATGCGCATACGTCATCATCTAGGTAACACTCTTACATTTTGTAAACCCCGAGATCGTCCCTTGCGAATGGTTTCTCGATATAAGCAACTACTTGAAAATGGGGTCCAGCTTCTCTGCACCCCCGGCACACCGGCAGCAGGTCATTTTATCCAAGAAAATGACGTTAAGGAAGATGGATCGCCACCGCCTCGCTTCTGACTGCAGCCCGGAGGCAGCTTACGTCTATTGCGGCTATTGGCCCCACCTCCCGCCCAGCTGATGACGGCATCCCCCCGCGAGACGGGGCGTCCCCCATGACGTCATCGGCCTTCGGGGGGCTTGGGGCCCGGGTCTGTTGGGGGCAGCCCGGTTGTAGCGTGTGTACACTTGGTAAATGCCCCTTCCGGACCTGATTGTCTCTGCCCAGCGCTGCTCTCCGCCCCTGGACACCGAAATTAGTTCGATGCTGGCGAAGGGACGCCTCGGATTCCCGTTAACGCTTCTAGGAAGCCCCTTCCCCCCTTTAAACCCTCTTCTTAGGGAAGGGACTCCCCGGGACCCACGGGCTGAGAGGAAATTCTGGGGCTCCCCGACGCCCTGGCCTCGGCCCCGGGGGGCGCCGTCCGCAGGTCCGGGGCCGTTCTGGGGGAGGGGGGATTCCTCGCTCCGCCCACGGCGTTTGTCCATCAACCCCGCGAGCGCTCCGCCTCTGGCCACGGGAAGCCGGACCGAGTGCGCAGGCTCCGAGGGCGACGGAAGGGCGCCTGCGCGGGGATGCCGGCCGCATCCTGCCTGGTGGTCTCATTGCGTCCGTGCGCCTCGGGCGGCCTCGTCGGCGCCTCGGGGCTGCCCGGCCGTCATCCAGGGGCAGTCACGCCCTTGGGGCGCGCGCAGCTCCCTGCGTCCTGCGCCGCCCCGGGACCGGGGCGCCGGGGCCCCGTCCCAACGCGCAGCTTCTTTCCCAGGGTCCCCCGCCTCGGCTCCCGCATCCAGAGCAGAGCCTGCACGTGGAAGGTTCCCGGTTCTTCCTCGGAATCTGATTAAAAGTGACCCCCAGACCCCTCGCCTCCTTCCCCCTCCCCCCGCTTGCGCAGAGCAGTTCCTTCGTACGGAGAAAGAGGGAAGGCTTTTTAAAGCCCCTTCCGGCTCCGAAATGTCCCCTTTCTCCTTTGGGCCGAGAGCCGCCAGCGGCGCGCGCTCCCTGGGCCTCCCAGTGAGGAGCAGTGCCCCCGGCCCTGGGCCCGAAGTACAAACTGTCACTCTCCAAATGCTGCTTTTCCCAGGGAGATGGACATGTGGCCGAGCTCCCCGGAGCCTCGCTACCTGCCCCCAGGCCTGCCTGGGACCGGTGGGGGGGGGGGGAGTCTGCCCGATCCCCCCCTCCCCCCCGGGCCTGCCGAGAGTGAGCTTCTCGTTCCTCTCCAGCCCATCTAGCTTTGGCCTGTGAGGAAGGAGACTGACGAGTGACTCTGTGGGAGCATCCCTCCGGGCGGGCCCGCTAATGAGGCTGCGCGCCGACTGAGGATGCAGAAACCTGCCACCTGGAGCGTGTGGTGGGGGACGAGGCGTCAGTGGTGGGCAGCATGAGTCTCCTGGAAACTGGAGGGTTAGGCTCAATCACCGAGACTGTTAGGCGGCTGGCAGAGCCCCATCGCATAGGGGGTGGGATTCGCGTTCCTGGCACTTATCCGCTTGTCCCTCCGCGGCTTATCGGACTGCCCTCCTCAGACCTGACGCAGAACCTTCTCCCTCTCTCATCTCTGTGGAGCCCCACTCCCTGCTAGCCCGAGGATAGGATTTAGAAAGTCCCCAAGGGTACCATCTACTTTGACTTGCCACTAGGGGGTGGTGTAACAAGTCATGATTTCAATCCATCCCCAGATCACTGGGGAGCCAGACCCCATGGCTCTGACCCTACTGACTAGGCCTGAACAGGACTGGGGGGAAGGTCATGCAATGAACCTTTTAAACCTACCCCCCCACATGAATCAAGGGAAAAACAAAATTGAATAACGAGAAGTGCTACAGTCACTTTTTCCTCTCTAATTTGTCTTTGAAGCTGACATGAGAGAAAACCCCAAATTTCCGAGTGTGCCCGTCACAGTTTTACCACAGTATCCTGGCGGGGCATCTGGTGCGGAGCTGATAGTGCAGGGGGCCCTGGGCCGAAGCCCTGCCGGAAACCTAGTACTGCCAGCGGTTGGGGGGCCGATGGCTGAGACAGGAAGCTCCCCATGGCCAAGGAAGAGGGCTCTGGGGTTTGGTGACAGAGAGGCTGTAGGAAGCCTCTGGCTTAGGAGCCAGAATGCCCCCACTCCCAACTTGGATCAACTTGTAGTACCTTTGGAGCCAGCCCCTCTTCCTGACTCGGGCATTTAGCAAGGCTTGGGCGCCATTTTGGACACGGGCCATCATGGGGCCTGGGTAAGCTTGTTTGATTCCAGGCTTGTGCCTGCGTTGCCTCCAATGACAATATTTTCTTGATTGGGTAATGAAGGCTTCCTAGGTGAGGTGGTGGTTCCTGGAGAGACCAGGCACCCAATACTGAAACAACTGGCATTACTCAGTGCACACTCTTGAGGATTTGAAGAATCAACTGTTGAGAGAAATTCTTCAAGCAAAGGTCCCCGGGGGACCTCAGCATATGGCTTTCTGATGTCCATGTTTTTGTCTTCCACAGCAGAGAGAGGGGTGTGTGTGTGTGTGTGTGTGTGTGTGTGTGTGTGAGAGAGAGAGAGAGAGAGAGAGAGACAAGTCAGTGTAGAAAATAACCATCATCTTCATTTCCAAAGACTATTCTTTCTAATTTGTCCATTGCTCTCAATAATATTTTGGTCACTGAAGGCTCTTAAACTTAGAGTTATTTTAGAATCTCTTCTTTGTTCCCCCATCATCCACTAATTCTAAAGCCCTATTAATCTTTTTCACCAGAAAAACTTCAGATTATTGTTTTTTAAAATCTCCCTTCCTATCATTACCATCCTGGCTCTCACTTTGATATATATAGATCACAGTAACAGATTTTTAGCTGATATCTCTCTTCCCCAGTTTATTCTCCATACTACTTCTAGAATATTCTCTCAAAATTTATTTTTCCTGATGTTGCTCCCTGTACTCTCTAAACATATATTGTATCAATTCTAAATGCCATCACCTTGGACTCAAAGCTTTTCCAATAATTTCATGATAACTCCCCTCCCTACTGAATTCTATAATGATTACTGTTGTTCTGTTGTGTCAGTTTCCAGCTTTTCGTGACCCATTTGGGGTTTTTGCCATTTCCTTCTTCAGTTCATTTTACAGATGAGAAACTGAGATAGACAGAATGAGGTGACTTGCCCAGAGTCACACATTGAGGCCAAATTTGAACTCTGGAAGATGAGCATTTCCTCTGGAAGATGAGTCACCTGCACTACCTAGTTAACATATAATGATTGTAATACAGGTTGTTTATAGCTGTTGCTCAGAATGCATTTCTGCCTCCCAGTCAGTCTAGATGCTGGTTCCTTCAAAACTCAGATCAAGCCTTGCTTTCTTCAAGAAGCCTCCCTAAGACCACTCCATGATATCAGGACCTTGGTTGGAATTTTGTTTTATTTTTTAAACTAAGCCACAAATATCTTAAAGGCAAAGATCTTATTATTTGCATTTCTCACATCACCTAGAACAAGACTTGAGGATTATGTTCAATAGATGCTATAAAAATGAGCAGAAGAATAAGGCTGGATTGGTTCTGACTGATCATTCATCCCTGACACATTGATTGTGGTCTGTATTCGTAGCCCTGGGCTAGGAGCTATGGAGTGTTATCACCCAGGGCAATGGGAGGACAGAGACTGACTGCAATATGTAGTCCCCTTATTAATCTGGTTCACCATTATCTAAATATTTCTGGGATTTTCAGAACTGATTTAATCCCTTCTTTTTAACAGGGTCAAACCTAGAATAAAGGGAAATGGGATAAAACTCCTTGAAAGTTGCCCTTGAAAGAACTCAGTTCTCTGCACTTCCTGGTATATAACCCAGGAATATTATTACTTTTGAGAACAAAGATCAAAATATCAATGAAAAAGCTAGAATGTCAGAACCCAGATGCTCTGAAATTGTGGGCTGCTTCTCTCAGTTCTGCCAGATGAACACAGCAGGTTCTGTGCCCTTGTGGCCACCAGATGGCCCTCTAACCTCATGAAATCTAAAGGCTGGGGACCAGATTAAAATAAGCTGCTGCCTTCCATGAAACAATGACTAGAACCTTTCTCTGCCCAGCCAGGCCTACAGAGGGTGGGAAATGCTCCACACTCACTATCTTGCTACTGTTTCCTCCATCAGAAGAATCATTATCCCTCTTTTGGACGTATTAAGTTATTAAGGACTTGGGTCATATAATAAATTAGCAGTAAAGTCAAGATATCCCTATCCCAGTCTCCAGTTTTTTAGCCCCAAGTCACTCTGCCCATTTCTGGTTTCTCTGATTTAGAAGAAAGAGCAACCAATCAACAAACATTTACCAAGTACCTACTTTGTGCCAGTCACCAAATATAGGGAGCGCAAGGGCTAAATGGGAGAAATGAGGGTCTGAGAAGGCAGTTGGAGACGTAAATTGGACTGAGAGAAATTCCATCCAAGTTAACCATCTTAAATCATTTCAGTTACTCAAGGAGTTGGGGGTGGGGTAGGAAATAGCATAGTTGGAGTAGAGCTACAATAGATGGTAACTGGAGATCTCAACTTAAGTGCATCATTGTTTCTGGGGATTCTATGTGGAAACAGAATCAAGATGGGTGGTTGAGGATGGCCCTTGTCTAAGGCAGAGGCATAAAACTCATTGGCTCCTTAGATTATGGCCGCAAAAATCCTTAGTTTGGACTAACTAATCAAATTAGATTAAAATGTAATTAGAAAATGTTTAATAAATAAAAATACAATATAACAATGTAATAAAATACAAAATAACAATATAACAATGTTAATTTATGGTTTTCTAAGTCAATATGTGTCCAACAGTGATCAGTTTCTATTTGAATTTGACACCATTGGAAAGACAAATCCAACCAGAAGTAACACAAGAGGGGGCCAGATGTTTTTGTAAGATATTTATACCAAACCTTAGTTATTGCCATAACAAGGGATATAGATTCTATTCCAGAAGCAATAGATTATCCACTTATTCAATATAAAATATCAATTATATGTAGCATTGTGCTACATAGACACTGTGGAATAGGGAATTTATATATGCATATGCATGCATTTGTATGTACCTATACATGCACATATATACTCAGGTATATACACCATGTAATGCTTATACACAATATATATATATATATATATATGTGTGTGTGTGTGTGTGTGTATGTAGGTATACATACGTATGTATATGTTTATTCATATATCTAAAAATTTATGTCTACATATCCTGACACATTGTTCTCGTTTTCAAGGAAACTGTAGTCTATTTGGGAAGAGAAGATACATGTGGGGAAAAAATTAAAGAAAATGAGTTAAATAACAATCTCACATAAAACAGCAGATTAAAGTGTATCAGAAGGTAGTATATGATTTATAGATGAACAGTATAGAAGGGTCAGCAGTAAATAAATATTCATCTCTAATAAATCATTATTGGGCTCCTGCTGTGTGTGAGACACTGTTTTGAGTCTGTCACTAGAATAGGATATTCAGAGATCAGAAGAACAACTGAGCTTTTATATATCCCTGTTACTAGTATCTCTTTCCCCTACCATCTGACAGCTATGGTGAGAAATTAAAGATGAAATCTCATCTCCTTCAATTCAAATCTTTTCAATAAGTAAGGCCTATTATGTTCCAGGCATTTTTCTAGGAGAGGACTATAAAAACAAGGGAGAAGTAATTATTACCTTTGAGGAGTTTATGTTTTTTTGGGTGAGGTGGGGTGGAAAAGGGATAGGAATGCAACATGTACCCAGAAAAATAAATATAGAGTTTAAAATGAATTTGCAAAGAATATTGTATCAATTATCTCAGAGCCTTAGAACAATCCTATGAAGCAAATGCTAAAGATATTATTATTCCTTATTATTCCCATTTTACAAAAAAGTTGAGGACTTTGAGCAAGATTATTTCTAAGTAAGTGTCAGAGATGCTATCCCAGAGCATACAGAGCCAAAACAAAATAGTCTCTGAACTCAAGGGGCTTCTATTTTATTGGAGGAATAGACAAGTTACACATATTAAATAATTATGTAAATTGACTCCTTGTTATCCTTTGGATATTCTGATTTTGACAGGGTGGGAATTATTAAATATTGGGATGAATTACTGAATAAGGGAGAGCTCCTTTTTGTATAAAACTATCTGCCGAACTTATTTAAGGATAGACATCTCCATATATATGATATGCATGTGTTATAACATATACCTTCAATTTGCTTCATTGTCCCCCATTTATTCCATGCATGTTGATTTCTGTTCCTGAACTTTTGCTTATGGGATAGGTAGGAAGCACAGTGGATGGAGTTCTGGGCTTGGAATCAAGAAGACTGATATTTCTGAGTTCAAATCTGGCCTCAGACTCTTCCTAGGTGTGTGACTCTGGAAAAGTCACTTCATCCTGTTTGTTTCAGTTTCTTCATCTATAAAATGAGGTAGAGAGGGAAATTTCAGTATTTCTGCCAATAAAACCTCAAATAAGGTTACAAAGAATCAGATACAAATGAAAAACAACTGGAAAAAAAAAGAAAACTTTGCTTATACTGTTGCTCTTACTAAAAATGCCCCCCTCCATCCTTTCTTCCTAGCCAAATCCTATTCATTCTTAAAGGTCAGCTTAAATCCCATTTTCTTCATGAAGCTTTCCTCAATTTGATTGCCTCTGAGCTTTATTTCTTATGACTTCATAAAATACTGAATAATTATAGTCATAGAATCATAGACTGTTAGAACTAGAAGGTTCCTTGAAAACCATTGACCTTCTTACCTGTATTGCCCAATCTAGTACTTTATTTTAGATGAACTTTCCCCCTTCCCTCTTTGTTTCTTGTACATAAATCTTACTTTCTCATCTATAACATAAGTTTCTTGAGGGCAAAGATTGTGTCTTATACTTCTCTTGTATGCCTCAGTAATATCTAGTTGGACTTATTGTTAGGAATATAAAATAGGTTTTTAATATTTACTTGGTGAATGAAGGGAATAAGGAATGAATGATATGGCATATCATATGGTAGGAAGATGGACTAGATCAATATTCTTCAACTCAAAATATGCTCATGAATCTGTAAAATGTCTAGATTTTCTCTCTCGGTTAACTGCATTTCCTGAAGACAGTTTATAACTAAGGAGGTAGGAACTGGGAGCCACAGAGCAGAAAGCTGGGGATAGGAAGAGTGGGACACACAGAGAAGGAGAAAGGGAAGGTGAAAATATCCATCTACTTCTAGTGATTTATTCTTTTGTTTTTTAAGTTTTAAGAAGAATGGTGCTATGCTTGGGAAAGTTTTCCTAAATAGTCAAAAAAATTTGCTGATAACCAGCAATGAAAAACATTGGCTTAGATTTCTGAGGTCTCCAAAAACTCTAGGCCTATGATCTTTAATCCCAACTCTTGTCAATCCCAGTGTATAATCTCTGGATGGGAAAGAAGAGGATGACTAAAGAAAGAGAATACTGTTTAGCAGTATTTTTATACCTTTTATACCTTTAGAAATAAGGCAGATTACTTGAAGAGACTTCTTTTCAGAACTTCTTTTTCATCGCTCTTGATTAAGAAGCAAGGCCTAAGAAGTGATCCCGGGGCTGCCATAGCAATGTAAACATAGTTTTGTTCAAAGAGTTTGAGCAAGTTTAAAGTCATTTTCCCTGCTCTGCAATCTTCACTTTAAAGGGAGGTGAAACAAAGAATGGAGTGTCTTCTTGGTCAACCTTGACATTCTAACTTACCTACTTGCCTATTCCTGAGGGTCCTTGGCCCTGGGCAGTTGTTGGAAGGTAGGAAGTGGGGTTGGATGGAGCCTGAAGCTGCCCCTCTCAGGAGCACAGCTAGAGGCTGTCTGAGCTGCTTGGAGAGGTCCTCACCGTGGCAATTCCCATCATCCCATTCTCTGACCCCTCTTCTCTACTTCAGGAACTGGGAGTCAGTGTGGATGGCTGGGTAGAGTTTTTGGTTCCTCAGGAACTTCACCTCAGCGTATCTCTAACTGCGTTCTCCTCAGACTTTCCTTTTGTCCAGATGCAGTCTCCCCCCTGTTACCTCTTGTCAGGGGATGAGGGTTTGGGGAGGGTAAGAGGTTGCACATTAATCTCCCAGGCACCGGCCTCCTGGTCAGGGTGACGCTTATCATGGTTCCGCTCATGTCAGCTGGGCCTTCCGGAGCCCCTGCACAGAGGGTTGGCAGCAGCCTCACAAAGCTCTCTGCCCTCAGCAGCCTCCCCTGCCCCCCTCAGGCCTTGGGCTCAGTTCTTTACCACATCAGGATACAGAACATTGCATGAATTCCGGTCTCAATGGAATTATTTCAGAATTTTGGTCAACCGCAAGCTCTGGGTGTTTCACAAACTATCTATCACTGCTGTGTGGGGTGGGCAGGGGCTGGGCCCTGGGCATTTAACGGATGCAGAAAGGCATCACTGTCCAGTGTCTGTGGGGGCTGCCCCCCACCCCCGCCCTGGGAGGCTGCAGGTGCCCAGCTCCTCTGCTGGCATCCCTGTCTCTCTGGGCAGCTTCAGTGGGTGGGCAGTCACCAGGAGGCACGTGGAGTTTGTTCCACTTCTCAGCGGAGCTAGCTCTTGGAGGGCTTTGCTTTGCCCTCAAAGGTTCAGAAGAGTTCAGAAGGCTTCTAGTCCCCTGGCTTCCTATCATAATCTGTCCCTTCTCGTATCTGAGACCGAGTTTGGGAACATGGATTATCTTTACGACCTGCCTGATGGATAGGACGAGGTTCCCTGCTTGGATCCTGACCGTGTCTTTCTAGAGGCCCCAGGAAGGGCTTCAAGGCCTTTCAGACACTTCATGGCAACGCTTCACTTGAAACCAGAGTCAGGGGGCTTGGAAAAGGGCTGAAATGACTCCAGAGATCGGACTGTCTGGCGATTGTTCCCTTTCTAGCTGAACTTGGGAGAAGTGCCCTTTGTGGACCAGAAGTGATTAAGGGTTTGGCTCTGGCTTGGATGTGATAGAGAGGCTTGGGTTGGTACAGGATCTCCAGTTTCCTACAAAGGGGCCCTGGGGCTCCTGGGCTGACTCAGGAAGAAGCTGCTTACAAAATCATCAAATCTGCTCATAAAGAGCTGTGGGATTTGCTAAAGCAAGAAGTCCCAAAACTTTGCAGAAGGTCAACCTGGTCCTCCTTTAGGATCCCATGATAGAACATGAGCCCGTTTCTCTCAGCCTAGGAAAACAGCTGCTTTTCTTGATTGATGAGGAGAAGGAGGAAGAGGCCATTGGTTCACATGCACCATGAATTCATGAGATGTAAGGTCTTCACAGCCTTCAGTAGCTCCAGGGCAGGTGATCCAGATATACTGAGATTTTAATTCAATTTGAAATCAACCCACATTATTAAGCACTTACCACATACATAAGTCAAGACATCATCACTTCATGATGTCATTGGTTCTCCTCAAAAATGAAGGATGAACAATATCAACAACATCTACAGTCACAGGCAGACACACAGACACAGACACAGAGACACACACAAATAGAAGAATGAAGGAAGTGATGGTCAAGGAGTAGGAAGCAGAACCTTGAATAAGCCAAGTGGATGGATATTTATTGGTATGATTTGAGACATGCTGACTAAGTCTCACGGTCCCCCCATCATTCCTTGCCTCTCTACCCCTTGTACATTTACTTCTTCCTGGAGTCTGAAATTCATCTAAGATTAGAGATTCATTCCTTGTCGTCTTCTAGAGACCCCTATTGAAATTAAAATGTCCTGGGAAGACTGATACTTCAAGGCAGAAAACTTAGTTTTTAGATATTTAGATAATTGATCTTCAATATTAATGGTTTCTTCTGTAATTCTATGTATTCTGGTTTTTTTTTTTTAATTTAAAAGCATTATTCTCAGTAAGGATCTCTAGGTGTTTTACATAAATTATCTAATTTGATCTTTGCAATAACCCTGCTATGATTAGCCACATTTTACAGATGAGGAAACTGAGGCTCAGAAGTTAAGTGGCTTTTCCAGATTCTCATAGCTAGTACATATCTGAGACAGTATTCAAACTCTGGTTTTCTTCACTTCGTGTCCAACACTTTCCATTGTAGCATTTAGATTTCATTATGGTCTTTTTTCGAGGAAGATATTCCATTTCCTTTAAAAAATTTGTTAATGGTTTTTATTTTTTTTTATAATAGTAGCTTTTTAATTTTTCCAAATACATGCAAAGATAGTTTTCAACATTTATCTTCGCAAAACTTTGTGTTCCAAATTTTTTCCCTCTTTTCCCTTACTCCCTTCCCTAGAAAGCAAGTAATCCAATACAGGTTAAACATATGCAATTCTTCTAAAAATATTTTCATGTTTATCATGCTGTGCAAGAAAAATCAAATCAAGAGGGGAAAAAAGAGAAAGAAAAAAACCAGCAAGCAAAAACAACAAAAAGATGAAAATACTATGCTTTGATGTACAGTTTCTCTCTGAATGCAGATGAAGCTTTTCTTCACAAGTCTATTGGAATTGCCTTGAATAACCTTATTAGTGAAAAGAGCCAAGTAATGGGACAGTATTAACATGGATAGAAGTCTTTATTGGATTGTCCCAGGAATTTTTTGGCCCTGTGCTTTTTCATGTTTTTACTTAATGATTTCAAGGAAGGCATAGTTTGTATACTTATCAAAAATGCTGATGGCAATCAATGCTAGGAAGAATCAGTTATCATACTGAATCATATTAGACAGGATTGGGATCCAGAAAAATCTCAATTGGTTAGGAGAGTAGGAAAAACATAATTAAATAAAATTAAGTATAAATGTAAAGTCTGACTCTTAAGATTAAAAAATCCCAACTTTTGAGGGAGGAATAGATGGATTGTAGTTCAAGAGAAAGAGATTTATGAATTTTACTGGACTAGAATTCATTTATTAACATAAATGAATATTATGACATGGAAACCAAAAAAGCTAATTAAATTCTAAGCATTATTAAGAGAGATATAACAATTCCATAAGCAAGGACAGTCCCTCTGTTCTTTGTCTTGGTCAGAACATTATCTAGAGCATTGCATTTAAATCTGGGAACTTCATTAGGAAGCAGGTGACGAATTGGAGGCATGGCAAAGTATATTGAAAGCATGCCATATAAAGTTATATTGAAGGAACTGGGAGTGTGTAGCTCAGAGTGGAAGACTGAGAGGATGTGTGTTAGCTTACTTTAAGTAACTGGAGGTCCTTCATGTGGAAAAGGTCTTGTACTTGTTCTTCTGGACTCCAGAGGGCAGAATTAGAAAGAACAATAGGCAATGATCTGGGTTTGGAATCAATCAGATACTTCCTAGCTTAGTGACTCTGAGCAAGTCACTTAACTCCTGTCAAATAATAGTATAGTATAGTAGTATAATATAATATATATTATATAATAGTATAATATAATATATGTAATACGTATAATATTTAATAATTATAATATAATATAATGACAATACCTCCCAGAGTTGTTGTGAGGATCAAATGAGATATTTGTAAAGCACTTAGCACAATGCTTGGCACATGATAGATACTATATAAAGGTTAACTATTATGGTTAGAGTTAGGAATAATGGGTGGAAGAAGAAAAGGCAGATTTAGGTTTGATTTACAGTAGAAGTTTCTAACGATTAGAACAATTCAAAAGTGGAATAGATTGGTAATGGGCTCCCCTTCATTGAGGTCTTCAAACAACATATTGATGACCGCTTATTGAGAATGCTATAGGGGGCTAGCTAATTATGAAGTAGACTAGATAATCTTTGAGATATCATCCAACACTAAAATTCTGTGACTTTGAAGTCTAATCCTCTCCTTAATTCACTTCTCTGTCACACATTCACAATATTTGATGGGGTTTTTTTTGGTAAGTTTATTTATAAAGGAAAAAGAAAAGGAAAAAATTAAAAAACAATAAGAAAAAGGAAAGCTAATCAAAAGTACATTAAATAAATTTAAATAAAGTAATCAGGCGGATATACTAGCTTACTATCTATTTAATTACGGAATTCTGTGGTTAAAGGATATGAACAAAAATTATCAAAAGAACAATTGCATACTATGAACAATCACATAAATGATTGTTCAAATCACTAATAATAAGAGCAATGCAAATCAAAACAACCTTGAGATTTCAAACCTCATATTTAATAAATTAATTAGGATGAAACAGGATGAAAATAGCAGGTATTAGCAGGTCTCTGAGAAAGCAGGCATATAATTTTTTCAATATATTTTTTATTTATTTAATTAAATATTTCCCAATTACATATAAAACATTTTAAACATTCATTTTTTAAAATTTTGCATTTCAACTTCTCTCTCTTCACCCCACCCCTCCTCTTTTCTTGAGAAGGCAAGCAATATGATATTGATTATGTAGGTGAAGTCACGCAAAACTTATTTCCCTATTAGCCATGTTGCAAAAGAAAATACAGACAAAAACTCCAAGAAAAATGAAGAGGTTTTTTTTTTTTTTTAAAGCATGCTTCAGTCTGCTTTCAGAGTTTATCACTTCTCTCTCTAGAGGTGGATAGGATTTTTTCATCAAGGAAATTGGATTTGTCTTGGATCATTGTCTTGATGGGAGTAGCTAAGTCTTTCACAGTTGATCATCCTTATAATATTGCTGTTACTGTGTACAATGTTCTCTTGGTTCTGCTCATTTCACTTTGCATGAATTCATATAAGTCTTCCCAGGTCATATAATTTTTTAAAAAGAGAGATGGGGAATGGAAATGAGATTTACTGGCAGAAAGATGCAGAATGAAACATACATTTTTCTACATGGCTAATGAGAAAATCTGTTTTGCTTGACTGTACATATTTTTTTTACATGACTAACAAATGTGTTACCCTTTTTATTTTTCCATTGGTGGAGGGAAAATGGGAAGGATAAAAAATGCTTATTATTGAAAAAAGTAAAGTTTTCAAAATAAAAACAGGCACATGAATGTGCTAGTGGTGGAACTGTGATTTGCTCTAATGATTTTCAAAAGCAATTTGGAATTATATTTTTAAAAAGTTACTAAAATGCCTATACCTTTTGTCCCAGTGATTTCACTATTAAAAATATGCTACAAGGAGATCAATTTTATTTTATTTTTTAATAATAGCTTTTTATTTTCAATATACATGCACAAATAGTTTTCAGCATCCACCCTTGCAAAACCTTGTGTTCCAAATTTTCCCCTCACTTTGCCCCTCAACTCCCTCCCCTAGACAGCAAGTTATCCAACATGTTAACATGTGCAATTCTTTTACATGTATTTCTACCTTTATCATGCTACACAAGAAAAATCATATCAAAAAGGAAAAACAATGAGAAAGAAAAAAGAAAGTAAGCAGTCAACAAAAATGGTGAAAATACAATGTTGTGATCCATATTCAGTTCCCACAGTCCTCTTTCTTTGATGCAGATGACTCTCTCCATCACAATTCTATTGGAATTATCCTAAATCATCTCATTATTGAAAAGAGCCATGTCCAGCAGAATTAATCATCATATAATCTTGTGGTTGCCATGTACAATGATCTCCTGGTTCTGCTCATTTCACTTAGCATCAGTTCATGTCAGTCTCTCCAGGCTGCTCTGAAATCATCCTGCTGGTGGTTTCTTACTGAACAATAATAGTCCATAACATTCATATACTATAATTTATTCAGTCATTCCCCAACTCATTCAATTTCCAGTTCCTTGCCACTACAAAAGGGCTGCCACAGACATTTTTTCACATGTAAGTCCTTTCCCCTTTTTTATGAAGATCAATTATTTTTTTTTTAAGAAAAGGTCCTGTTTATATCAAATTATTTATGATAGTACTTTTTTGTAGCAAAGAATTGGAAACAGTGAATCAACAAATTTGTATTAAGTAACTATTATGTGTAGACATAGTACCACTATGCTAGATACATCAGGTACATAAGTACAGAGAATCAAACAATCACATTCCTGCCAAGGAAAGTATGTTGTAATAAGGGAGAAAAGAAATACACATATAAGAATGTTCAGTACATACAGGCAGTGAACAAATAAAATGTATACAAAGAAATTAAATACAAAGTAGTTGGGGAGAGAGAGAGCACAAAGCAGTGTGAGAATTAGGAAGGACTCCATGCAGAAATATGTCTTAAGGGAAGGGAGGAACTCTGAGAGGCTAAGGGAAGGGAAGATTGCATTCCAGGGACATGGGATGACCAGGGGAATGGCATAGAGATGGGAGATAAAGAGTCATGTGTGAGGAAAAGAGAGAAGACTGGCTAATTTGATGGATTGCACAGTGTGGTGGAGGAAAAATGTCTAGTGAAGCTGGAAAAATAGGGTGGAAAAAGTTATAAAGAACTTTAAAAGCTTAACAGAGAAGTTTACATTTTATCTCTATATCTAATGAAAATAGAGCAATGAAACTCTAGATTGAATGGATGAGTGACATATTGGGTCTGAGCTCAAGAAAAATCACTTTGGCACTTGTATGTTAGATAGACTGGAGGATAGGGATGGGGAGAAGATTGAAGCAAGGACATCAATTAATAGACTGTTACCTTAAGTTAGGTGAGAGAGAATGCAGTGTATGTTAGAGAGCTTATGAAGGTGAAAATAGTAAGATTTGGCAACTGGTTGGATATTTGGGGTGAAGGGAATCAAGGAATTGAAGAGTGGGCCAAGGTTACAAATCTTGGTGACTGAGAGGATGATGGTGCTTTTGAGAAATAAGGAAGTTTGAAAGAGGGATAGGGTTGAGAGGAAGAGAAAATGAGCTATTTTGGAATCATTTTTAGGATGTCCAGGGGACACAAAAAATGCTGCTACAAATATTTTGCTGTATGTGGACACTTTCTACTCTTCAGTGACTTTCTTGGGGATATCATGCCCAAGGTATGGGCATTTTAGTTACTTTATTTACATAATTCCAAATTGCTTTCCAAAATAATTGTGCCTGATTCACAACTTCATTAGCAATGTACAATGTGCCTATCTTCCCTTAACTCCTCCACTATTCTCACATTTTTATCATCTTTGCTAATTTGCTAGTTTGAAATTTCAGGGTTGTTTTGATTTGCATTTCTCTTCCTAGAGAACATTTGGTTCATCTACTCCATCTATTTAAAAGAAAAAGAAAGCAGATAAGTAGACAGACAGACAGATAGATAGACAGATAATCAAACAAAACAATTAGATTATCTCCAAGTAGAAGGCATCTCTTTTTACAAGTATGGATAGCCACATAAACCAGGAAATGCAGCAGATATATCTGAGATGCAGTTTAAATGAAATCTATGTTCTCTCTCCTCCCTTCATTTTGGTCATTCATGTAGTAAGTCATTTATCTACCTTTTTATCCCCATTTGCTAAATAGTACTTGAATTCAATTAAATTCATTATACATATAAAAAAACAAAAATAAACAATTGGATGACTTCCAAGAGATGTGTAAAACTAACTTTTTTCATCATCATTTTTATCATTATCATCATCTGAAAAACCTGTTTGAAGGGAATTATATACATTTCACTTTGTGTAATTTGTGAGTCTATGAGACACATATTTGAAGACATGCTCAGGTGAGCAAACCACACACACACAAAAATAGATTAAGGCTTTAATGGTCACCATAGACACACTAATGCAGAAAGTCAACCAAGGACTCCTTACCTAACTTGGGAAAGAATATATTGACCTTCTTAGCCTAGGAAAATTGTGCTTCTGGAATGTTTGATGGGGGGAGGAGCCAAATTGTTATCCTTAGGCTAAATGAGCCAGGAATCCCGTGAATTTATGGCAGAAACTTGAAAGGTTGCCCAAACAACTCTGTATAGCTTGGGTTGGAAGTAGAGTCCAGAGGCTGAATGTACCCTAAAAGTCCAGTGAAAAAAAAACATAGTTCTTCCATTGGCTCTTTTATTTCCTTCTAGTTTAAGGAAGGATATTATTGTTGGAGAACTTCCAAGGTAACATCAACACTGCTTGTACAGATTACATCTTCAACTGAATCCTGGGTTCAAATTCTATTTCTTATTACCTGTGTGACCTTGAACAAATCTTGAAATCTTGAAAATGAAACAGTTTCCTCATATGAAAAAGGAGGGAGTTATATTGGAAAGATTTTGAGTGGAAGAGTCACCTTGCTCAGTTCTAAAGTGAGTTACTCATTCAGCTTTGGTTTGCATTAAGATTATGCATTTGTTTATTTACTTATTACTTTTAAAAAGGTATTTTATTTATTCCCAATTACATGTCAAGAAAATTTTTACTATTTCTTTTTAGAAAGAAAAATTCCCCTCCCCTCTTCCAAAAATGGTAGACAATTTGATTTGTTAAATGTATGCTATCATGCAAAACATATTTCCATATTAGTCAAAGCTGTGAAAGAAGAAACAGATTAAAAGAAAAAACATGCAAAAAAGAATTAAGTGAAAAAATGTTAATTTGATTTGTCACAGTCCATCAGTTCCTTATCTGGATTTGGATACCATTTTCCTTTGTGAATTCTTTGTACTAATTTTGAATTTTGTTGCTGAGAAGACTTGAGTTATTCATAGTTGATCATCACACAATATTGCTGATACTGTGTACAATATTTCTCTGGAGTGCTTATTTTACTTTGCATCAATTCATGTAAATCTTTCCAGATTTCCCCAAAATCAGCCATCTCATCATTTCTTATTGTCCAACAGTATTCCATTGCATTCATATATCACAGCTTGTTCAGCTATTCCTCACTTGACAGACATCCCCTCAATTTCCAGTATTTTGCCACCATAAAAAAGACTGCTATAGATATGTTTGCACATTAGTTTATAGGTCCTTTTCCCTTAAAAAAAATCTCTTTGGGAGAGATTATGCACTTGAAGGTATACAATCCCTCATTTTTTTCTTCTGAGGTCATCTTGCCACTGATATTAACTACACGGTAGAAGAAGTCACCTTTTTTTCATCCTTATCGTCTTCTCGGCGCTCCAAGCAACTCCCTAAGACTAAGTCAATGGAAAATATGTTGAATTTGGAGTCAGAGGTTCAAATGCTAACTTTATCATTGACTACTGAATGCAATCTTTGATAATTTACTTAATCTCTCTAGCCATCGGTGTCTCCCTTTTTAGGATTGTTGGAATAGAGAGAACCTTCAAAATCTTATCCAGTTCTGGATTGAGATCCTAAGTCACCAATTTATAGTGGTATAAAATGTTTCCATATAGGGAGTTCCTTATAGTGATGAAATCATGTTTAGACCAGGAAAAAAAAAAATGAATTAGAAAAGATCCCTCATTCCCAAAAGGCTACTACTCATTGCTAATGTGAGCCTCTGAGGGAACCCTGGTCTTTCTCTTTATTAACTCCTTGATTTCCCCCAAACTTCAGAGGTCAAAGATTCACTAATCACTCATGGCAGGTTCATGGCATGGGTTTCCTTGGATCCAGGGTCTGCTTGTTTGCTTCTAAACTTGGTCTCTGGCTTTCTTTCCAATCCAGTCTCTGGTTATTTCCACTCATGTCCACCAACCATTTCCTCCTTTTCTGTTCTCCTAATTTCCACTGCTCTGTGCCTCATTTCCCCAAGATTTCTGTTGGTTCTTTATAAGCCGGGTATGTTGGAAATTACTGAATGTCACACAAACTTCTGAGGAATGCAGTTTTAAAAAGTAAACTTGGTGTTTGTCTCCATGCCCGTTCCTTATGCCAGTAAACAATGGAAGTAGGTGAAATTTTTGTGATTCTCCCATCCATTCTATCAGTGGTCCTTCTACTACTGGAACTGTATATTCCTTTCTTCCCCTCCTCTTTCTAAACCTGTATCCTATTACTCTAGGTGCTTTTCTTCTAAAAGCTGTGATGTAACACAACTAAACTGATAAGATTTAAGGTGATTGACTGACTGAACTATTTGCAGTTTATTACTATTTGAAAATGGATAGATCCTTTAAGATTCAGAAAAACGCTTCTATAATGGTAGAATTTCCATTTATCTTTAACAGGCCATTTGGGAAATAAGTGGGATTGAGGGAATAGCCTTATGTCTCTTAAATCCTATTATGTAGGTGGTTGCCTCTTTTGATCTATGATTGCCTCACATAAGTAATTATCCCCACTGTTGAAGCAACTCCAGAATATGTGTCCAGGAATTGATGGGCTAGTTAGGGTTGCTTAGCTCCTGCATCTGTAATTGGGAAAAGTCTCCTCTTCCTTCCATCCCCTCCACACCTACTTATGACTTTCCTCAATTGTAAAATGGTGAATTATCATTATGTAAAATATTTACCTCCCAAAGTTGTTGGAGGTAAACACTTTGGAAACATTTCCAGTTCAACATGCCCCAAACTGAACTCATTATCCTTTTCCTCCAAACTGTCTCCTCTTCCAAACTTTTCTATTTCTGATGCTTTTTTTCATGCTTGTAGGTCAGTAACCTCAGCATTATCCTTACTATCTGTCTCTGTCTCTGTCTTTGTCTCTTTCTCTGTATATATATACTGTATCTAGAAACTAGATAGATAGATGTAGTTAGATATGTATGTATATTTATCTATCTATACACATACACACAAAATTTGCCAAATCCTGTTATGGGGTTCCTTATTACCTGAAACAATGAATATCTATGTATAATCTCTGATACAGAGATTATTGCAAGATTTTCTATTGTGATTATTTAGAGTTAAAATCATAATATGTTAGAGATTACACAAATCTTAGATAATACCCAAATAGCAAAATCTCTTTTTGGTTTATTCTTTGATGATAGGAGGACCACAATATCAGAATAAAAATGATAAAGTTGAAATGAAGCTCTATCACTGTGTATAGTGAATTACTGTATATTGTCAAGCTGTGGAATTCCTTCTAACTACCATTCAATTGAAACTGCTCTCTACAAGGTTGCCAAAGAACTTTCTATTTCTAAATCCAATGGCCTTTTTTTCAGTCCTCATCCCTTATGTTTTTTCCAATAAACAAAAAAAATATTTTCTTTCCTTCCTATTTCCTTCCTTTCACTAAAGGGGAGGGGAAATGAAACAGCTAATAAATCAGAATAAATAAATAAAACAATAAAATCAAAATAAAATAAAACGAAAATCTTATAAAAAATATGGACAATCAAAAATTCTTGAATTCACCATGTTCTAAAAATATATTCTTATTCTGTTTCCTAAATCCATCATCTATTGAGAGGTGGGTAATGAATTCCTTTTTGGCCCTCTGGAATTGTGGTCAGTAATTACATCAATTATAGTTCTTAAGTTTTTCAAAGTTGTCTGTCTTTACAGTAATTTCATATATTCTTCTTTTGATCTATTCAATTTACTCTGTATCAGTTCATAGAAGTCTTTCCAGTTTTCTCTGAAATTGTTCCTTTCATCATTTCTTATGGCACAATATTATATGTGAATGTGAATTATTATTGTGCTATAATTAACTTGTATTTCTTTAACTGTTAATGATTTGACACCTTTTTAAAAAAAATTTTGAAGGCTTGGATTTCTTCCTTTGAAAACTGTCTATTCATATACTTTGATCAAAAAAGGAGTGTGGATCCTTTACTTTGCCCTAGTCTCCCCTGCTCCCATTCAATCAATTGTTAGGTCTTCTTGATTTTACAAAAATCTTGCATTTATCTCCTATTCTCCAGTCACATGGCCACCATCCTACTTCTCATCATAATTATTATCTTTTGCCTACTCTATTGAAATAGTCTATTAATCAATCTCCCCACATGAAATTTTTCCTCTCTCTTGTCCCTCTTATATACAGTCTGAAATAAAAATTCCAGCACTTGAGTATTGAGAAATGGAGGTATGATTACTTCTGCACAGTTGAGGCAGACTAGAAACAAATCATGGGAGTTGAGAGCATCAAGACCCATCACTGGGTCTTAGTTTTTTGAGTTGGAGAAAGTTTGGGCTGGAGAATGTAAGTCTGTACTTGGGTACAGTACTATAAGTCTGATGCTAGTCTTTTTAGGACTGGAGGAGTGCCCTGGAGGGCCATAGATGATTGAAACAAGCTGGATGGAGAGAAGTTGAAAGGAAGAGAGATAGGTGACTGCTAAAGTGATATTTCTGAAGCACCCATTTACCATTTCTCTATCCCTTCTCGAAAAGCTTCTAGGATAAATGCCTGAAAGGCATTTCATAGCCCTTCATAATCTGGCTCTAGCTTCTCTTTTCAAGATGAATATGTACTATATTGGATTTAACATATACTTTAACATATTTAACATGTATTGGACTATCTGCCATCTAGGGGAGGGGGGAAGGAGGGGAAAAGCATATGTTTGTCAATAAAAAGCTATAATAAAAAAGATGAATCTGTACATACATCATATATATACACATACCATACATACAAGGCATATGTGTATATATAGACACATATACCTACACATATGTATCTATTTCTGTGTGTGTATGTGTGTATATATGTATATACATATATATACATATAAAATATGCCACACACACATTCCTCTGCTCTTCCATACCCAACCTTATTCTCCCTTCCAGGCAAACTCATCTACTTGTTTGTTATTCCCTGTACAGCACATTCCATTTTTTTCTTTCCATAACTTTGCCTGGAATGTTCTCCTTCCTGACCTTCAGATCCTTTCAAGATCTTGCTCAACAGCTCCTTCCTTCAAAAGATCTTTCCTTATTTTATCCAAAAGTACTGCACCACTTAATTTACTTAGTATTTATTTCACATCTATCTTTTTATTGACTTTTTACCTTTCTTCCAATAGAATGTAAGCTTCTTTAGGGCAGGGAACAGCTCATTTTTGTCTATCCTCAGGAATTATCCTTCCTCAGTGTGTACTAGGAACTTAATAGCAAGTGTTTGTGGAATTGGGATGGATTGAACTGACACTTGACAATAATTTTATAGACATAGTACCTAGGATGGGATCCAAGAGGGTCCCATTCTTGAGACCCAGGGAAGTCAAGTGGCCTGCTACAGGCCACCCAGGATAGTAGATGAGTAGCAGAACCAGGATTTAAAGTCAAGCCCTCTGAAATCCTAGAGCCTGGACTCTTCCCACTCAGTGGGATAAAAGACAATTTTTGACTGAGGTTTGAAGGTAGATTTTTTTTTTTTTTTGAGTATGAAATTGGCAAATATTTGAATTGGAGAAGAGCAGCTGGGCTCTGAGATTGTTTTATTTTTGCCTCTGATTATTTTTGGTGAGATGGATTTTAAAGAAGGAAATCAAATGCAGACATTTATGCGAATTCAACTTTTAATGTTACACATTTTGTCAAGTCAGGAAATGTTTCTGGGAAGGTTCTCATAGCAATGAGACTCTCCCACGTTGGATAACAGGGGTGGTTTGAATTTGGATTAAGGCTTATAAAAGGGGCTTTATTTTCCAAAATGTGCAGCATGGGTGAATGTTTTAAATGAAACTTTACATAAAGGTGCGGGAGCCAAATAGCTCTTGTGGGCAGCCTGTTTCACAGGTGGGCCACCAACTGTGTACATTCCCAGATGTCTCTGTGGCATGAGGATGACCCAGGTATGGGCCGGCCTCCTCAGGGAGAGTTGCCTAAGGAGGAGTGGCAGACAGATCCCCGATCCCAAGTAACACCTGATCCCTCTTGTTTTTATTATTTAGTTTTCACGGAAAGAGCTCACTTGCATTATTTATCTCTAAGGATTTAAATCCCACACTACTCTCTATACAGGTGCTTATTTGAGGGAGCCCGCCAGGTTAAAGCTAGTGCTGCTCAGCCCGCTGCAGAGGGATCCGATAGGAGATGGGGAGAACCCTTGTCCAGGGTCTGGAGCATTCCCGGGAATAGGGGTGGGAAAGCTTCTTGGCGGCCAATTTGCGTGACAAAATGACCTCTTCCTAGGGGTATCACGGCGGGTATTCATTCCCCTTCTGCTGGGAACTGGATTACTTGCTCTTTGGCATTTCTTCCCAGTCCGAGATTCTGGGATCCAGCTTGGGATGAATGATCCTGGGATGTCTGTGCGATCTTACACAAGACATTTTCACCCAGCTTCTTGTTTCCCCATTAATAAGAAGGCGGCAACGGGACTAGATTACTTCCGAGGTTCATTCGATCTCCAGAGAGATCTCCTAGGATTCCCTTCTCCTGATCCAAGATCCGAGCACCAGGCGGCGCCAAAGGTCCAGGGACCGGCGGTCTAGCGCAGGAGGAGAAAGCGGAGGTGGCCTTTGGGTACCTTCCCCAGCCCAGATCTGTTCCCCAAGAAGAGTCCGGTGACGTCACCGCGGCTCCAGGTGTAGCAGGAGGACAGCGATCCCCCTTCGGTCAAAGGCAGAGGCTTTGGAGGGCTTGCAGCCCACTCCCAGGGCAGGGAGGTCGTGGACCGGAGGGAGCGTAGCATCACATTTCTGGGGCCTTAGAGGGCATCTACAGCATCTTGGGAAGCAATGCGTTTTGGATCCCTCCGTCGGTCTGCTGTAGCATAGAATGATTTATTATTATTATTATTTTTGATCATGATTGAAGGAAATGCTGAATTTCAGCTGGAAGTTACTAAAAATACAGCCTGTCACCCCTACAAAACAACCCCTGATGCCTTTTAAAAACCTCTGATTTATTATTATTTTATAGAGCAGGAGACTGTGATTCAGGGAAATCACAGACTTGCCCAAGTTCACACAAATAATAAGCATAGGAGATGGGAATTAAAATTACTTACTTTTTTTTTTGAAGATTTATTTATTATTTTAATTTTTATTATTATTTTTATTAAGGCTTTTTATTTTCAAAATATATGAATGGATAATTTTTCAACATTAACCCTTGAAAAGCCTTGTATTCCAGTTTTCCCTCCCCTTCCCTCACCCCCTGCTCTAGATGGCAAGTAATCCAATATATGTTAAACATGGTAGAAATATAGACTAAATCCAATATATGCATACATATTTATACTATTATCTTGCTGCACAAGAAAAAACAGGAATAAAATGAGAAAAAATAAAATGCAAGCAAACAACAACAAAAAGAATGAGAATGCTATGTTGTGATCCTCACTCAGTTCCCACAGTCCTCTCTCTGGGCTCTCTTCATCACAAAATCATTGGAACTGGCCTGAATCATCTCATTGTTGAAGAGAGCCACATCCAGAATTGATCATCATATAACCTTGTAAAATGGTTCTCTTGGCTCTGCTCATTTCACTTAGCATCAGTTCATGTAACTCTCTTCAGGTCTTTCTGAAATCATCCTGTTAATCATTTCTTACAGAACAATAATATTCCATAATATTCATATATCATAACTTATTCAGCCAACAAAATTACTTTTTAAGACTGCCAATTAAGGGCTTTTCCCACCATGCTATAAGTCTTGGATTCCCAGACTTTCCAGATGAAGGAGAGAGTTTGGTTTTAAAAGAGACTTAAGTGTGCCCAGTTTCCCCCATTTAATACTGTTAGATTTCTTTCTTGAAGGACCATTCCATCATAGATGTAGAATCAGAAGGGCCCATAGAGAGTAGGAAGACAATAATAAGAGGTTGTATATCTTATTAAAATTTTCAGGGTGCTTTTTATATATTTTCTCATTTGAAGCTCACAATAACCTTGTGAAGTAGGGAGCAATAGAAACCAATAGTTCATTGGTTTAGGAAATTTTACCAACGCAGATGAGCAACTTTTCTGAAATTTATCCTCTTAAAGAGTTGCTTACACTAGTGGTTCCCAATCATGAACCCCATTCAACAACAACAAATTGTATTATGAACCTCTAGCCTAATTTAATATAGCATTTGTAATATTAAAACATTGTATTTATTTTGTGAAATATTTCCCAATTATATTAAAATTTTTTAGTATTCATTTTTGAGTTCCAAATTATATTAAAATTTTTTAGTATTCATTTTTGAGTTCCAAATTCTTCTCCCTCTCTTATCCCTCCCCCCCTTGAGAAGGCAAGCAATATGCTCATAATGTTTTTCTTTACAATTATTTACTGTTTAAGGCATCCTGAAAAAATTAAGACTTCTAAATATTTCATTCTTTTTCAATTGTGTCAAAACAATTTTTAACATTAATTTTTTTATGTCAAGTTTCTATATTCTCTTTCCTTCCTTTCCCTGCCCCCTCATTGAAAAGTCAGACAATTTGATATGTTATACATGTACAATCATACAAAACATTCCATATTAATCCTGTTGGGAAAAAAAACAGAGGGAAAAAACCATGGAATAGTATACTTTGATCTGCATTTAGACTCAGTAAGATCTTTTTCTAGAAGTGGATAACATTTTTCATTATAAGTCCTTTGGGATTGTCTTAGAATAGCAAAGTCATTCCCAGTTGATCATTGTACAATATTGCTGTTATTGTGTACAATGTTCTGCTCAATCCACTTTGCATCAGTTCATGCAAGTCTTTCCAGGTTTTTTTGTGAGCATCTTGCTCATCATTTTTTATAGTACAATAGTATTCCATCACAATCATATGGTACAACATATTGTTAATGATGTCATACCCTCCATATCTAATTCTTTGCCACCATAAAAAGAGTTGCTATGTTTTGGTCCTTTTCCAAGTCTTTTTCCTTTTCCTTTTCCTTTTTTTTTTTTTTTTTTTTTTTTTTTTGATCATGAAACATTTCTTAGCACAAAACCCTTGAATTAAAACTTATGGCTTAGAGAATTAATTGAGTGGTTAGGTGACTTGTCTAATGTACTTCGAAGATGAAATATGAACCCAGTTCTTCCTGGGTTCAAAGTCAGTTCTCCATTCATTATTCTAGGCCTCTCTGAGGGGTAGGTCCTATAAGTATTTGTCATTCTAGTCATGTCCAATTCTTTGTGACTCCATTTGGGATTTTCTTGGCAAAGATACTGGAATGCCTTGTCATTTTGCAGGTGAGGGAACTGAGACAAAGAGGATTAAGTGATTTGACCAAATGTCTGAAACCAGATTTGAACTCGGGAAGATGAGTTTCCTGAATCCTGGCTTGGTACTCTATCCATTGTTCCATCTAGCCACCCCATAAATATCTTTACACTCATTTTAAAGGTGAGGAAATAGAAGAAATGAAGCAATTTGTCGTTACACAGGTAGAAAATGTAAGGAGATGAGCTTTGAAATGAACTCTTCTAAACTAAATTCTGCATGTTTTTCTCCTGCCTCCCCTCCCCCCCAACTCACCCTAGTAGAAAGGAAACTCCTTTAGGGCAGGGATTGTCTTCATTCTGTAATTCTATTATGGGCTTGGCACGCAGTTGCATTTATCTATTGATAGATCGTCTTTCTTAGTCCTAGGTCATCTATAGATTAGAAAACTAAAATTCTGAAAGATCCAGTGATTTGTTTAAGATTACACTACTATCAAACATCAGACCCAAGACTGAAACCTAGATCCCCTGATTCCACATTCAGCATTCCTTTCTTCCTCACATCCTACTTGTTTTTATCATTTTTAGAAGCACAGTTATTATGTTTTTTTAATTTTTCAAATGAGATGGTTTCTGTACTTTAAATTTTTAATATTAAAATTATTAAAAATAATATTAAATTACTTTCAACATTAAATTTTAATCATTTAATATTATTAAAGTACTTTGCAAACATATAAATGCTCCTGACTTTTTTTTTTCTGAATTTCTTTTCTTTTTTTTGGGCTGAGGCAATTGAGGTTAAATGACTTGCCCAGACTTACTCAACTGGGAAGTGTTAAGTGTCTGAAGGCAGATTTGAACTCAGGTCCTCCTGACTTCAGGGATGGGGCTCTATCCACTGCCCCATTTTGCTGCCCCTCTGAGTTTCTTCTTTAAGGAAGACATTAGTTGCCATCATTTAGCTTTGTGTCCCTCAAGCTTGGAGCTGTGAAGGAGACAAAGCTAAATGATGACAACTAATGTTTATACTGTGATCATCTTTCCAAACATTATCTCTTTTAGTCTTCATGAAAAAGAGATTACAATGGGGTGTAAAAAGCATCGGGCCGGGAGCATAGAAGAAGTTGTGGTATGGGAGGTGACTCTGAAGATAGAGTATTCCAGTTTAAATACCAACTCTGACATCAGCAGGGTGGCCCTAGACAACCACCTTCCTGGATTTCAGTTTCTTCACCTGTAAAAGTGTGTGTGTGTGTGTGGGTGAATTAGAGGGCTTCATGAGATACCTTTCAGTTCTATGTCTATGATCTGGCTTAAGTCCCAGATCTGCCACCTACCAACTGTGTGACTGTGAGCAAGTGGCTTCTCTCTGTGGCTCAGTTTCTTTAGGGGTACAAGATATCAGTGTGATGTATGGAGTGCTGGTTTTTATCCTAGCTTTATCAGTTATTGTTTGTGGGATTTTGAACAAGTCACATCTTTCTCTGTGAATCAGTTTCCTCAATTGAAAAAAAAGGTTGTGAACCTCTAGGGTACTTTAATAAATTATTCATAATAGTCCTTGTAATTATTTATTATTTAAAGTGCCATTGAAAAATGTTGAACATATATACTTCAACAATACTATATGATGATCAATTCCGATGGACGTGGCCCTCTTCAACAATGAGATGAACCAAATTAGTTCCAATAGAGCAGTAATTAATTGAACCAGCTACACCCATCGAAAGAACTCTGGGAAATGAGTATGAACCACTACATAGAATTCCCAATCCCTCTATTTTTGTCTGCTTTAATTTTTCATTTCCTTCACAGGTTAATTGTACACTATTTCAAAGTCCGATTCTTTTTGTACAGCAAAAATAACTGTATGGACATGTATACATATATTGTATTTAACTTATACTTTAACATATTTAACATGTATTGGTCAACCTGCCATCTGGGGGAGGAGGGGGAAGGAGGGGAAAAATTGGAACAAAAGGTTTGGCAATTATCAATGCTGAAAAATTACCCATGTATATAACTTGTAAATAAAAAGCTACAATCAAAAAAAAAAAAATGTTGAGCATGTTGCTTCTTGGACCATTATTATGAACTTCCAAGGATCTCAGCAAATGGGAGCCACTATTCTTTCGCTTGATCGCTTGATCTCTCAAAGGCCTTTCTGAAATCTTATGATCCTCCAAATCCCTGAAGAGAAGGCAGATACAAATGTATCTACAAGCCTAAGAGGAAAAAATGGTGCCAAATAATTATGTATGGTATCTACCCAATTGGAGGGTAAGTGCCCAGAGAGCAGGAACTCTGTTTCCTCTTTCTTGGGTATCTTCTCCAGGAGGACACCAAGGAAATCTCTTGTTCTTTAGCCTGAAATCAGTGCCACACAGATCATTTGAAGAAATGAAAATATTTAGCCTGGAGGAGAAAAGACTTGGTGGGGGGGATAATATAAAAGCTGTCTTTAATTACGTATTTGAAGGGCTACCAGGTGGAAGAGGGATTACAACTGTTTTGCTTGGCACTAAAGGTTAGAACTAGGAGCAACTTGTGGAAGTTGTAAACATAAAAATTTAGAATTAAGGTAAGGAAAAACTTATTAACAATTAGAACAGTTTGAAAGTGGAATGGTTTGCAGTCCACGGGGATAGTGAGGTCACCATCACTGTAAGTCTTCAAGCAGAGGCTGCCTGATCTCTAGTCATATAAGTTGCAAATGGAATTCTCATTTGGATAAGTGTTGGACTCAATAGCCTCTGGGGTCCCTTCCAGTTTTGATTATGTGATGCTGTGAAGGGTTCCACACAGGAGATACCTTGAAGATATTATTAACTGACCTTAAAAAGGTCACTAGGATTGTTTATGCCTTCATTTCCTCTCAAGGGAAGGGGGACAAGTGATGACTGTCCATTTTAAGATGGAAGATTGATAAAGTAATGAGGGGCACCTTATCCAAGGCCCTTATTATACAGAGCCTTGCTGAGAGCTTTCCAAGCTCTATTAGGCTGCCAGATTTTCTCCTAGTGCCACATAGACCACTGCTGATAAAGTGTGGAAATAATATGTAGTGGTGTATCTTGTCTGGCAGAAGGGAGTACAGGAGGTCTGAATGGTATTTACCACATAAGAATAATGTAGAATAGAGGCAAGCTTTCAAACTAGTTTTCCTTAAATCATGACCTAATTTGTGAAGTTGCTACTCCTGAATATTATTAACAGGATGTTGGCTGTTAAATACTTTGAATTTCTTTAGCAGACAGAGCTGATGATAGCATCAGTGCTGATATTGGGAGGATTCAGAGGGAATGTAGTTTTTCTACTGGCAAGCCTCTAAAATTTGATCAATAAACAGATCATATCACTATGCCCATTTTACAGATGAGGAGATTAAGGAGATAATTCACTTGAGGTAAACTACTCCTGATTCAGTGTTTTCTCCAGAGAGATGGAGTGAAAACTAAATGAATCAGCCTTCCTAGTTCTTGTAGATTAAACTCTTGGTCCTTTTTTTCTTTCCCTTAAAATCCAGTTTGTAAGTAGCCCTGTTAGATTAAAAGTACATCCATAGTAGAGATATTTTCTGTTCTTTATTTATGAAACCCTGTGGCTGCTTCATAGATATATAATCTTGGCAAAATATTAGGATTGTGACTAACATGACAAGACTAACATGATTAACAATGAATTTTATATAGCATTTCTTGCATGGAGTTGTCATGTTTCTGGGAAACATTATATAGTATGAATTGTTACATATTATACACAACTAATTATTTGTTATGTTATATTCCCATATTATAATATCTGATGCTACTGTAAGGTTATGCTATATCTATTGTTCAATACATTCCCAAGAAGAAAGAAGATATCTAGAATCATATTGGGGTTAACTCTAAAGCAAAGAAGCAAAGTTTGTAGACTGTAGAGTTTGACTTGTAGAGATTTAGTTTGTTTCTCTTAACATTATTTATTTATTTCTACATGTGATTTGGCTGTCAAATAATTTACCATTTTAATTAGGTCTATACTGCTCATGCAGAGGCACTAAGGACTAATAAGATTACAAATGTGAAAACAATATGACTCTTTGGAGAAATACTATTATACAGACATTCATTTTGGAGGGAAGAGGATCAGAAATAGTTAAATTTCATGAAACTAGATAAAAGTGAGATTTTCAAAAACTAAAAGAGTTAGTTTTGAAGTATGGATTTAAAAATAACAGAATCAGGCAGAGCTAAACACTTTATTGTTTTGATTGTACAACAGTGATAAATGAAAAAAAATAGTATTAAATAAGCAAATTTTCCTTTTCTGTGCCATGTTGAACCTAAGGTGAAGACAGCTGAAAATGTGGTTTGGGATTGAAATGCTGCATCATCAAATATTTAGAAAAATAAAAATACTAAAATAACACCAATAGAAAGGTTTTTCTTTTAAACTACATCTGGAAGAAACAATGTGGTTCAGAAGAAAGAGAGTCTGGATTCAAAAGCCTTCTCTACCACATACTCTCTGGGTGACCTTGGCCAAGTGACTGACCATAAGGGTTCTCATCTATAAAATGAAATGCTTTGCCTAAATGACTTTTGAGTTTTCTTTCAGCTCTAAATCTGTGATCCTTTGACCCTAACATTTGAGAAATATGGATTGAGATATAATTACATCTCTGAACTGATCTAAGAGAAAAGACCTGAATGGATTTAAACTGAGAAAGAATCTAACCAAGGAGTTGTCCTTCCAATTTCAATAAAATTCATCAAAGGGATTGGCAGAAACCATATTGGAAATACGTGATTAAAAACAAAATAAAAAATACTTAGCACAATTCGTGGCATACAGTAAGTACATAATAAAAGCTGATTGATCAATTGATTAAAATATTCAAATGTAGAATGACAAAGATAACAGTTGCATAAGTTCCTTTGGTAGTGTTCTCTAGTATTGCAGTTCCTTCCAATATTACCACTAAAACATGGAATTATTGTGAAAGATTCCAAAAGTCTGAATAGAATCTTGAACACTGGGTGATCTTCTGGCTTGAAGTCACCACCTGTTCTTTAGGTCTTTGAAACAAAAAACATCTTATCTTTGTCCTTAGTCTGTGGAAAGAGATTTATTTCAATTTTGGAGGCTGTGATGAGAGTGGATCATGCTTGAAGATATCTCTCTTCTGTGAGAACTCAGAACAATTGAAGAGTTATAAGAAGTTTGGCTACTGCTACCACAACAATTGGTATATTTCTAAAAATGGATGCGATTAGGGAAAATTATTCATTCGTCAAATGTTTATAGAGCATCTACTATATATTAGGAGTTCTGTTTAGTGCTTCATGTCATAAAAGGATGAGTAAGATAGGGTCCCTATCCTCAAAGAGTTTACAATGCAATAGAAATATGGCATGTACACATATAACTATGACAAAAGTAGGGTGATTGGTGGCTGACCATATTACATAAAAAAGAAGAAAGATAATGCTAAGAGGAAGACCTTGCCCGCTGGGTTTGGCCATTTGCTCCTGTTCCTTTCCATCTCTCCTTCATTTACATGGGAGACAAAAATAACTAGAGGGTCTAAGAACAGGGAGGCTCAGAACTAGAGAGCTCTTGGCAATATGTTTTAAAAGCATCTGGTGCTGATTGCTTCAATTCAGCAACTGGACAATAAGAAAGGAGCCACAAAGAAATTCTAACCCTAAGTCAGTGTGATGTTTCTGACAGAGAACCTTTCCTGAATAAGTATAAAGTGGAAGTTGAAAAATATATTTAAACTTGTGGTTAAAGTTAGCTGGAACTGATTTGTATTCTAAAGAGTTTGGCACTTGGGGTGAGGAATGTCCTTTTGGAAAGGAAATAGTTATTTCAGCCAAGGCTTTGGGAATTGACAGTCCCCTCCTCATGGTAAGAAAATCTGATATTGATATGTATAACCAATATCAGATTGCTTACTGTCTCAGAAAGAGGGGAGGAGAGAGAGGGAGGAATAGAATTTGGAATGCAAAACTTTAAAAAACCCAACAAATATTAAAAAATATTTTACATGTAATTGGGAAAAACAAAATATTATTTTTAAAAATCTGCTAAGATTTTTTTCTTTGCTCAGTGACTGGATATGTCAGAAACTTATCTTTCTTTAAAAATGTGTATCTTATAGTCTTGAGTTTTAATTTAAAAGATTCCTTTTATGAGGAAGAGGCAGAACATCACCTGAGTACTTCAGCTAAAGCCAGAAATTGGAAGCTGTACTTGGTAGTGATCAGCAGTGACCACTGACCAATGTCATTCTGTCAACCTTCCAAGATCATTAGGGACCAGGACCCATCAGAGACTAAATGACAAGCCTTCATTCCTGCAAGTGACAATTAGCCCAGAAGAGACCTCACACCACTTGAGACCAATGGAAGTAGTACAATAATGTCACTAGAAGACATTGATCATCGTGGATTGTCAAAGGTGTGAACTGCTCTTCCATGTGTGAGCTTTGGTCATTTTTTTATTATGATTTTCTTTTTTTTCCCTTTTTTCAAAGCTTTTTATTTTCAAAATATATGTATAGTTTTTAACATTCACCCTTACAAAATCTTGTGTTCTGTTTTTTTCTTTCTCTCTTCTACCCCAGAGGCAAATAATACAATATATGTTAAACATGTGCAATTCTTCTATACATATTTAGAAAATCAGATCAAAAAGGAAAAAAAATGAGAAAGAAAGCTAAAAGCAAGCAAACCACAACAAAAAAGGTGAAAAAACGATGTTGTGATCCACACTCAGTACCCACAGAACTCTCTGGATACAGATGGCTCTCTTCATCCCAAAATCATTGGAATTGGTCTGAATCATTTGGTCATTTGTATATTTTATATATGTGCCTTTTTATTCATCTTTACTATACTGTGGAGCCTTAAAAAGTATGGTCTGATCACATGTATTCCTTACATGGATACCTCTCCACAAATGGTCAAAACAAATATTTATTCATAAATACGTTGGAATAAGTCCCTGATTTATGAGATAAATTCCTTTTTTACTACTTTTCTTGCTATATTCTTTCACCAAGGTGCCTTTTCTTTTAATTAATCATATCCTCTGACTAGAAAAAAGTAAACACATTGGTAGGAGCTCATTGAGTAGATGCGATCCCACAGCATATCGTAAACAGGGTTAGTCATGTCTATGGAATTTGATGCACAATCTGAAGGATAAGATGCCCCAAGAGACTATTTTGCCAAGTGAATATGGCTAAAGTGCTACAGGATTTTGGAAGAGAGAAAAATCATGTATGAGCATTATTAGAGGGAACATTAGGAAATAATGAAGCAGGAGAAAATTCAGAAGGATATATACTTCTTGGAATGACTTTTAATGTTTTGTGGAATAAGGGAAGGAAATTAAAAGGTAGGAAAATGTTATTAAAGATGAATTCAGAATTAACAGTGCCAATAGATATGTACTTTCTAGGTTAAGATATATCTCTATGGTAACTGAGGCGATTAGTGGGTGTAAGTCACAGGTGGGTGTATAAGATTTCTGGAAGCCTCCTTTCATCTGCTTGAGAAACTATGGTCAAATCTAGTTCTGATCAAATATCTTTAATTCATGTGGACAATGTTCTGTTCTAGCTTTAATGTCTTAGCTGATTGTTTTATTCTATAAAGTGCCTCAATAAAATGGCTCCATGAACTATATAAGTAGGTTAATATATATTTGGATGTGTATATACACACATGGTTCCTGGCCACTACAAAGAGGCCTGCCACAAACGTTTTAAGTCCCTTTCCCCTTTAAGATCTCTTTGGGATATAAGCCTAGTAGAAAACACAGCTGGGTCAAAGGGTGTGCACAGTTTGATAGCTTTTTGGCCATAGCTCCAAATTGCTCTCCAGAATGGCTGGTTCAGTCCACAACTCCACCAACAATGTATCAGTGCTGGAGACTGTTCTTAGAGTTGGCTAATCTTAGTCATCTTGTATTTTGAGAGTCATGAATTTCAGACCTTTATGACTCATGGTTTAACTTTGCTAAGGAATAAGAAGTGCTGACTAACAGCACTGAAAGCAGCTAGTATGTGTGATTGCTTCAATTCCATGACAACTGTTGAAATACAGAGTTTAGTCTCTGTTTTCAAGAACTTTATAATTTAAAGATAAGTAAAAACAATAAAAATGATACTAATGATACTAAAAAAATGATACTAATAAAAATGATACACTTTTATATCCTGTAGCATGTTTTTACAAATATTTTCTCATTTGAGCCTCACAAAGGTGCTGGGATGTGGGTGCTATTAGTATCTCCATTTCACAGATGTGGAAACTGAGGCAAACAGGGTCACACAGCTAGTAAGTGCCTGAGGCTGGATTTTAGTTCAGGCTCTCCTGCCTCCAGGCCTAGATCTATCCGCTGCACTCCTAAAATGCCTCATTAAAAAGCCACCTTTTGTTGTATCGGTTTCCTATGCTAGACTTAGTATCGGTTTAAATGACATACATTGTCTCCCCTGCACCACGGAGACTCCTTGAGGCAGGCATTGCACCAGTGTGACACAGACCCAGAACGGAGCAGGCGTGATGAGCCCAGCGACGGGCAGAGACACACAGGCCGCAGGGGCTCGGAGGAGAGTCCCCTCGCCAAGGCCGCGGAGGAGAGCCTCAGGGGAGATGGGAACCCGAAGGGCCTGTGATGCGCCAGGTACGGAGCCGGCCACCGAGCGTCTTGCTCAGCCGGGACTGGGAGAACCTTGGCTGGGAGAAAGGGGCGCTCCCAGCCCGCTCTGGAACCGGTTATCTCAGGAACCGGCAGGGAAGCAGGACCCTCCGACATGAGAGCCAGCTCCCGCTGGAGGGGCGGCGGCGGTGATGGCGGAGGTAGTGGTGGTAATGGCCGCGGTGGTGATGGCGGACGGTGGGCCTCGTAAAAAAGTCTATGAAGCCAGTCCAAGCGCTTTTATTTCCAGATGTCTTAGTACTCTGGTCCCTACAGCGCAGTCGAAGCAAAGAATGTCCGCTGTCAGCGCGGCTGCTTCCCTTTATTTGAAGTGTCTGGCTGAGCTATCTTCCCGTGACACGCTTCTTTCAGGAAGCATCATCCCCTCCCCGCCCCCCCCCCCCAGCCTGCCCCTCCATCAGCAGCGCCCTCCCTCCCCTTCCTCCCCACCCCCAGTCCGGTGGGCTCTGTTCTCTTCTGCAGGTGTGAAGACAGGCCCAGCCTTTGTGTGCCGGGCTTCTTTCCTCCTCCCTTTGCCTCTTGGATCCCCTCCAGGCCTGTCAAGGCTTTGCTCCTCCCGCGGGCCCCGGGTCTTGTGGCTCAGCCGCGCTCAGGGGGCTGACGTCTCCTGTCACCCCGTGAGGGCTCAGCAGCCGCCGCCTGCCTCTAATCTCCCCCTCCACAAAGGGCAGCCCTGTCACTCAGGGGAATTTCGAAGGTACCTGGAGCCAGGCCCCTGGCAGATAACGCAGCCACACGGGTGCCCTGCTCTGGCCAGACAGAGGGGGGCCCGCAGATTGTGGGAGACTGCCCCCCCAAAAGCGCGGGGTGACAGGCCTGAGGTCAAGTGGGGAGCCTGGGCAGAGTCTGGGGAAAAAGCCACTGTATTCACAGCAGCTCAGAAAACTTTTGATTTGAGGCTTTCCAATAACCTTGACACGGCCCAATTCAAGAGCGAGGAGCTAGATCCTGATGTGCTCCCCGCCGGCGGTAGTTAGGGCTGGGTTCTCTCCCCTCTTATCCATAGGGGACCAAGGGATCGTCTCTAAATATGGCCATCTTCTCATTCCTCAGAAAGTGCCCTAACACTGCGTAGAAAACACGGCCAAAAGTATATATCTAACTCTCCTCTCATATTCAGTCAGCCCGCTCCCCCCACAGCAGCTCCTGCAGCTCAGTGCCTGCTGGGACCTGAACAAAAAGAGGAGAGGGCTGGAAAGTTCAGCTCACGCTGACTTGGTGGCTGAGTTCTCCACAAGAAAAATGGGCAAACAGGCTTCAAGATACCGATCTGAAAAATGGTCATGGTTCAGTGCCCCTGCAGAGAGCCTGGCAGAGAAGGCGCCCCCCACGAGGAACCTGCCGGTCTTTCTAGGGGCAGGATCCACACCAGAAGAAGGTTCTAGTGAGCCATCCTGTAATCCAGGAACCCCCGAATTTCTGGGTGGGAAACAGGTGCTGATTCTCCAGCTGCACAAGCCCCCATCGCAAGCCAATCCACCCAAGCAATTGGGAACAGAAAGTGCTTCCTGCCCGAGCCTGGGACAATAGACAATAAAAACAGCCAGTCCTACTGGCCTCCGAGTCCCTGACCTTGGATACTTCAGAAAGAACATTTTGAACACGCACACACCTGCAGTGTGCTGAACTGGCGTGTTTATTATTTTATGCTTAGAGTTGACATTACTTCTTGCTCCCAGGAGCTCTAAGAACTTTTGAGAGCAGAGCCCCAGGTTTTCTCCACTTTCACCAAGACAATCCCTTTTGGTCAGAGGAAGGACTCTGAAGGGCACACTGCTCACAACTCAGTTCAGTAATTCCAGCACACAGTATGTACAAAGTCCTCATGGGGAGGGCTCCTTAGCAAAACGGACCACTCGGGACCCACTGTGTCACCCATGGGCGGGAGGAGCCACACTAGTCTGCTCCCTCGCCTCCGTGGGTTCAGTCTAAGAAAGGCCAATTGAAAGAGACAAGAATGGAAAGGACATAAAGACAGACTAAAACTATTGTGCTAACACAAAAAATACCGGATTAAGTATTTACATTGGATCTGTTCAAGCTAAAGACTGGATGCTGGCTATTGTCTAAAGCAGAGAGGAACATCTAGAGAAGCTATTAATTATGCCTGTGTTTATATGTCTGTTCCCTAAGCTGACTGTTTAAGTAAAACCTTCAGTCTCGATTCCTGCCCTTTGTAAATGTGGGCGTAACCCCTCTCTCAGACCTTCTTAGATGGGTACTGTTTGAAGTTGGCTCCCTGTATGAAATGAAAGACTTGTATCATTTTAACTTGCTTTTGAAATACAAAAACATTTTCACTTGCTGAGTGAGGATGTCTAAACTTGATATAACTAAACAATTTTTGGATAATAATTAGAAATATCTGCTTGATCCATGAACTCCACTGCTTTGGACATTAACCCAGTTTGGTCTTTAGTCAGAGATATTTAAAAGGAAGGCCCTATGCAGATTTTTAGAGTGGAAAATAAGGAACCTGCTTATACCAAGAAAAGGGAGGGAAATAAGAATATATTAATCCAGGAAAGGTGTGCAGAAGAAGTAGGAGTTAGTAAATTTGAATCTTAATTTACAGATGGAGAAGCTGATGTGTAGGTGAAGATGAGTGACTTTGAAAAGTTACAAGGCTGAAAAATTAGATGAACTTGAAAAGAATTAAAGGCTAATGTGGAAATAAGTTTAACATGATTGCATATGTATAACCTTTAACTTGCCATCCTGGGGAGGGAAAAAATCTGGAACTTAAAACCTTATAAAAATGCATGTTGAATTTACTTTGGGACCTATAATATCGGCATGTATAGAAAAGTAAAATTCCTCTGTTGTCATTATACCTGTAATCATTCACTTTTAAGATTTCTTCCTTTTATTTTTCACTAGAAAATACTAGGATCAATTTCATCTGTTTTGAAATTTATCTTACCAATATTCTTTTTGAATTTTCATAATCCTCAATGATAAGATGAAAACATCTATCAAAGATATTTTTAAAAATACATGTTGATAACTTTTATAGGTATTTAGAAAAAATAAAACTTTATTTAAAGAAAATTAAAATCACTTCCTAATGGGACTAAATGAGGCAGTGTATCAGAGAGGAAAAAGTATTGGATTTGCAATCAAAAGACCTACCAGTGACTAGTTGGGTGACTTTGGGGAAGCCTTTTAACTCCTCTGACATTCAATTTCTTTAACGGTAAAAATGAGGACAATAATATCTACCCTGCTTTTATCACAGGGCAGTCGTGAAGTTCAAATGAGATAATATAGGTAAAGTGCTCTGTAAATCCTAACATGCTCCATAAATACAAGTTATTGTTCTGCTTATGCTTGTAAAATCTTCTTTTAGCAAATATCACTCTGCCCCTGCCCATGCCTGTTGAGACTGATTGACAAAGAAAGAACGGGCCTTATCTATTGCTTAGAATTGTGTCTCCAAGTCTCTGTTCTGGCCGTCTCTCTCCCTCCCTCTAGGATGGCCCGGCTGAGGCTCGGCCCTTCCTGTCCTCTTCCTCTGATCATTAGTGAATTGCTCTCTCTCCCTGTCCCTTTCTTTTTTTCTTTTCAACATATCAGGCCATTGGAATCAAAGAGGCATTTCAGTGACTCAGGCGTTTCCCATTGCCCTATTCCTGCATCCTCTACTCTTAATGCTGAGAGCTTTTCACGTCCTATTTGGAACTGATAGGAAGCCCTTTCATTGTTTCACTACATAGATATTAACACTGATGAAGGAAATGCTCCATCTGATAATAGAACCGTTGAAAAGAGCTCCATTTCCAGATGAGTGGCCTCCAAGCAGACTCCCAGATAGGATTCCCTCTCTTTCCAATGATACCAGGACACGTGCCCTGCAATTCCAGAAGTGGAAATGGAGCCGGGCTTCTGTGCTGCAAACTTGGACTTAGATGAGGGCCCCTCCCTCCAGCTGGGACCAAGGGGAATCCCGGAGAGTCTACACTCGGGAAGTTGTAGGAAGAGGCTCCCTTCAGTCTTGCTGTTTTCTTTCCATGGACCCTGTTCCTATTTATGATGATCACAGCCATCTTGACTACAGGGAATCTGAAAGGGGATTTTTGTCCCTTAGGAGAAAGTCCCACACAGACCTTGGTGCTTCAAGTGAAGGCAGCTTAGGAGTGACTGAGAAGAGAAGAGTTTGTGGACTTTGAGCCCAGGAATAGTCACCTTCCCTCTTCCTGATCCCTTTCCTTTAAAGTTCCTCAGAGCTGTGATTTTTAGCTCAACCCAGACCTGTCTTCCCTAGGTTTCAATAAAAACACCCATGCTATATTCTTTTTTTGCAGGGCTCTACTCTAAACTAGCTATCAAATCAGAAAGGCATTTGATGAGTTTCCTTATGATCCTAATTAATGTTTTATTCTCTTCCAGGGACATTTGAATTTTAGCAGAGCTATCTCCACCCTAAGTGTAATCTCAGAAAACATGATATTTAAGCACGAGTTAGATTTTTTAGATCAGGAACTTTTCTTGGTCCTCTTGAAATTATATCTTATAGGTAACTTATTAAAATGTCTACTTTTTGACTCTTTCTTTTGGAAAGGCAAAACCCCTCCTAATATTGCATCAGCTTTTTTGTTTGTTTGCTTGTTTGTTTTTTTTTGCTGAGACAATTGGGATTAAGTGACTTGCTCAGGGTGACACAGGTATGAAGTATTAAGTGTCTGAGTCAAATTTGAACTCAAGTCCTCCTGACTTTGGGGCCGGTGCTCTATCCACTGTGCCATCTAATTGCCCCAGATGGGATTCTTAATATGTTTTTATTTCATTAAATTAAATATTTCCCAATTACATCTAAAAACATTTTAAACATTCTTTTAAAAAATTTTTAAATTTTCTCCTTCAGCCTCCCCCCCATCCCTTGAGAAGGTGATATAATATTGAATATATGTTTTGTCATACAAAACATTTCTACATTATCCATATTGCAAAAGAAAACACACACACAAACAAGAAAAATAAAATGAAAAAAAAACTATAATAATCAACATATAGCCTCCATAATTTTTTCTCTGGATGTGGATGGCATTTTTCATCCCAAGTCCATTGGAAATGGATAGGCATGGGATTTTGATCAAAAAGAATCACTTTTATGAAGCTATTTCCCATTTTTTAGAGCAGAAAATCAGAACTGTTGTCCTTTGATAAATAAGATAGGATGAACATCCTAAGGTACCTGTACTTTTGAGACTCTCAAGAATACCACTTTACAAAACAAATTTATGTAGATTTTTAACCTATGTTTCTAATATAGGAATTTTTCAAAGACAAGTAGGCTGGAAGATCGGATTTTTATATTTCAGGTGTTTGATGAAAAATGGTTGCATTTTCACATTTCTAGGCCAAAAAGACTTGTGTATTTGCCCTGGATGCATTAAACAGGAACATAGAGTGGGTTGGGAAACAGGGGTCTGAAGTTCCTGGCAAAAGGGATAGATGCTTGTTTTTTATAACTAATATGAATTAGATTGGACATTTCTGTACTTAATGGCATAGATCTTTTGTGTACTTGTTGGCAAAATTGAATAGTTATCAGTTCCAAGCACATAAAGGAAAGCAGACTGAATTGGAAACTGGGTTTTGTGCTAACCAGTTATATGAAGTAATTGGAAAATAATTTCATTTTCTTGGGCCTCAGTTTCCTCATCTTTAAAAAGTTTGGACCAGATGGTCTCCTAAGACTGAAATTCTATGGAACTGATAACTATTCATAGATATCATAAGTATTTCAAGAAAGGTGATTCAGTTGCTTGTGTAAGTATTTCACATGTCTCCTAATCTCTTTTCACATATCTTTTCTCCAAGCTTTTATCACCTGAATGAGGAATGGAATAACACTGAATTCCAAAACTAATAGCTATACATATTTGTCATTAGCATTTCAAAAAGGTACCAAAGGTGCCTTTAGAAATACTTGGTAGAAATATGGTATTTTTCAGACAATGAAAAAACCATAAAGCCATTTTAGGCAGTTTCTAGAAGGATTTACATATAGATACAAAAACTCAACTACCATTATAAATAGGGATAAATTGCTTTGTTTTTCTTTCCCTTCCTCCTAAAATTGTGTGTGTGTGTGTGTGTGTGTGTGTGTGTGTGTGTTGGGGGGGGGGGTTCTAGTAGCTGCAAAAATATGTAGGGACACAGAATTCACCAACAAATGGATTTTTGGGAAGAATTAAATTTATTAAAACAGAAGCAGAGAAGACACTAATTTGCATTGGTAGAGGGAGTTAAGAGATGTGAGATACTTTAAGGAGGGAAGCTAAGTGGTGCTGCAGTGGATAGAGTACCAGGTATGGAGTCAGGAAAACCCGTGTTCAAATATGGCTTCAGAAACATAGGAGTTGTGTCACTCTGGTCAAGCCACTTAACCGTTTGTCTCAGTTTTCTCATCTGTAAAATGAGTTGAAGAAGGAAACAGCAGACCACTCATGTATCTTTGCTAAGAAAATCCCAAAAGGGGTTCCAGAGTCACACATGATGGAACAATGGCAGAATTTAGGACAGGATGGATAGATTTGAGAGTCATCAGCATAGAAATAGTAATTAAATCTATAGAAGCTGATTGAGATAAACAAATAAAAAACATAGAAGAAGAAGAGATGAGGACCCAGGACAGAAGCCTGAGGGATACCTACGGCTGTCATCTGGGGGGAAATCTAGTAAAAAACAAGATTTGAAATGTCGTGTGCAGCAACTTGACTGAGTAATAAAATGGGCTTCTCAAATCTTCAACCAAAATTCTATAGGCCAAGTTAAGACCTTGTAATCTTGGTTTGGAACCCACTATATAACTATAGAAACTAGAGAAACCTCTGCCTTGGTCTACCCAAGAATGGGATCTTCTCTGCCAAATGTGTCCATTTTGGCTTTGCTCACATGAGCATTCTGGATCAAGCTCCTTTGAATGCCCCATCCCAAACTCACTTTCAGCCAGGGTGGGCACTTTAGGTATTTCAATCCCGTACCCATTCCTATTACTTGGCTAGATATTTGAGGAATTTGTGATTTTGTTGATGTTTACTCTTTCCAGTGTCATAGAGATCAAAACACATCTGCTTGTTCTATCTTTGGGACTCTGGATATTTCTTTTCACGTCTCCCCCAGGGACTCAACCCAATGGGTTAGGTTTTCTTGCCATAATGTGGACACCAATGAAGCATACTGGTTGCTAACTGGTTTTCATTCATTCTTGCATCTTTCCTTCTAGTCACACATTCCTGTAATGATTCAGCTATTCCTGCACAATCCCTCATTTGCAATGTGCCTTAGTATGCTCTTGGTTATCATGTACCCATCTGTCCATTGACTTTTGGATGATCTAACTTCCATTTTTCACAGATTGTGATATTCCAAAGCTAATTATATTTAATGCCATAAAGGCCTTTGTTTTGGATGGAGCAAGGACAGATATAAGCCCATGGGTGGGAGAGGTAAGTATTGCCAGCATCATTCCTCCCCCTCTCCCCACTGGGGCCATTATTAGTTCAAGGCAAGGCTGTTTTCCTGCCTCTGTTGTGTCTATTACTTCCTGTTTTTAGGTGAAGACGTACTGGAGACCAGTGATGTTTTGGAATTGAAAAGTGCAGAGGAGCCCTCTCTGAGGAGCAACCTACTGGAGCCAGCCCAGCAGGGAAGAAGCTATTCAGGAACTGAAACATTGTGCCCTGCAAGCAAGGGGATGAGTCAGTCCATTGATTGGTTAAGATGTATGTGAAGGTGAATTCATTGGTGAGAAGAATGCTTGCACCTACTGCTTTATGTTTGAAGGCACTTTCCCGAGGGACAAAGGTATAAAGGGAGGTTTGTGGTTCAGAAGGACATTTCTGTACATTGGCTCTTGCTATATCTTTTCAATAAATATTCCTCTATAAAGCTAATTAATACGAATAAATTAATTGAGGAAAAATCTATTGGCAAAATTGACAGTAAGGCATTAATTACTTGTATCAATGATATTGAGGAGCTATTAACTGGCACTAGTAATTATGATTTTGGGGGAAGGATACAAGAGTGAGAAATTCAACCGATGGTCTTAGAAAGACACCTGTCAACCCCTCAGGGGTACACCTAGAAACCTGAAGAGCAGTGCGGCCACTTTCTAGGGAATCGAATTTATAGGCAAGACATTCATACAAACCATGTACATACATACATATATGAGGCTTCATCTGGAGATAAACTGGGAATTTGTAGATTCTCACTGGAGAGATTCTCCACCTGGATTCTTGATGTTGGATCTTCTAGTTTTAGAGCTACACTAGAGAACAATGGAAGTATTCTTCTTTATTATTTTAGGCTATACTTGTAAAATCAAGTTTTCCAGTGTTTTCTTTACAAAACTGATCACTTTCTTTTGAGACAACTTTTGCAGAGTTAGCTGAATGTTTACCTACTGTTTTACTGAATCCTTATAAATACCTCTTTGAGGCAATGACAAGTGTGGACTTTGCATCCCTAAAATGCTGGTACCTAGTTCATAAATGTTCATGTTTTGCTTCTGCTTGTAAATAGACCTTGACTACTTGCTTTATTTGTGATATTCTCAGGGAATACAGGTCATAAGATAACTTTACCTTTGCATGTACAAATCTCAAGTAATCAATTCCAAGAGGTTAATCTCTTTTCTTGGAAGTCTCATACTTGGTCAGGGTTTACCTGAATCCAGTTGCTTTCTGCTCAGACTCTTGCCCAATTATTGAGTGAGTTTGGAACTCCATTAAGATTATCCCTGTGACAGCATTGGAGAATTTTGATGTGTCCTGTGTAGAAAGGGATCCCTAGAAATTTTGTCTTAGCCTCCAATTTAATGTCCTATGTATTTCAGCGATCCATGGAATAAAGATGGGGTGCCCTATATTGTAAAGGTCCAGAGGAATCTTAAAGCATTAAATCTGGTCTGAATGTGGGACCAGGATCCTGGTCGAAAACAGAGTGGATGAGTGCCCAAATCCCATCTATATCTATTTAGCACTTGATACCTTACTGAGTATATAAGGTTAGGTACAAAGCTAAATTTGTTTGGTTCCTCCAAGGATGATGGATTAAATTCTCGTCCTAAAATCCATTCAGAGAGAGCTCTGTGTGATCTGGGAAGCTCTGAAGGTACCAGGTTTCCTTTTGAGATAGGAAGCTAGATTTTGTTTTTATAATTTTTTTATGGCTTTAGGTTAGGGGAGGCCATTTCAGCACCAAGAAAAGCACGTTATAACTTCTTAGCAAGCAGTAATCTCTGACAAAGCTTGTAAAATGTTTCCTGTTTATTGAGTCTGCTTAAGTCTGTATTTAGGACTATTGGGATTTTTCTCCTGTGCGTGTGAGATTGTCTAAGATCTTTTGATTATTTTGAAACTTTTCTTTTTGGTACTGGGGAAGCAAGTGAAAGAACGATGTTACTGCCTCCCCATTATCCAAGAGATGTGTTCTGAATTGGGAATGTAGACAGAGCACTCTAGCCAACTAGCAAAAAATGGCAAATTTTTAAATTAGGGGGACTTGCCTCAAAGATGGCCAATGAGGCCCAGTTCTAGAAGCATGCCTAGGGAGCCAACTGATATCTGGGGAGCTGGAAATTCATCATGACACTGAATGAAGGAGCTCCAGTTCTTCACTCTGACTGTTTTCTGTTCCCTTAATTTGGGAGGTGAAGAAAAGGTATTTTGGTTAGCTGAGCTGCAACTGAGAGGGAATAGAAGAAGTCCCACAGGAGAAACTTGCTCTCTATTCTTTTCTGCTAGTCACAAGATATAAGGATGACTCTCTTAGCTCAGAACTTGTTGGGTGGGGGGCTTCTCTTCCCCTACTTGGGATGTACCCAGTGAATGCATGTCCTCCTTGTTAAGTTTGTTTGTCATGGGATCATCTCCTTTGGTATACATTGTTGTGATGCTTCAATAGGTCCGAGGAATAGTGATGGGTGTCTGTCTTTCCAAATCAGTCCAGAGGAATGAACTACTTGATCCAAGCTAGTGGTCTAGTTGAGACACCATACATATCCTATAACAGGGAAGAACTTGTCCATCAGCTATGAGCTCAGTGGGGCTAATAATGTGTAGCAAACACTTGAAATTTGAACCCATTCTTCCCAGGGACTAGGGTGGAAGAAGGAAATATGTGCATCTGGTTTGAGGGGAATCTTCTTCCGGAATCTTTTCAGTAAATATCCTTTTCTAAAAAACTAATTGAGATTAATTGGCTACATGCTATTAGGACAATAATAACTGGTGAGTGATGTTGGAGAGAATGCACCAAAATGGAAGCTCCATCTAGTTAGAAAGACTTCTCTAAACTTTCAGCAGTATTCTGGAAGTCTAAAGGGAAAAATTTAACTGCTTCGTGGAAAGCCTAGAACATGTGGTTGGGAGAATAAATTCAGAATCTCACTATTTTTGATTTTGACACATTTGTGGAAGATATCTTAGTGGAAAAGGCAGTATTTTGTTCTATCAAATAAAATTTTTTATACTCACTAACAAGCACAGAAAACAACAAACAATTAATTTGGTCAGTCAGTTAACAAGCATTTATTGAGTTTTTACTAAATGCCAGCTGGGATTTGTATATTATAAAATTATTAGCTTTTAAATTGCTGTTTTAAAATTATTATTATTTGCTATGTACTAATAATTGGATGGGAGTGAGAAGGAAAGGTCTGTTCATTGGGGTAGGATTGAGTTGAGTCTTGAAGGAAGCATGGGAATCAAAAGGCAAGGATGAAATGGACAGGGCATTTCAGGCATGGGGTGGAGAGGACAACCAGAATGACCAGAGTAAAATGGTCAGATCTATATTTCATATTGGCAGTTCTGTAGTAGATAGGTTAGAATGAGGAAAAGATTTAATGCAGTGAGACCAGATTTTAAAAAATGTTTCCTATTTTTATTTGTTAAAATACCCCCATTATATTTGAATGGGAGGGAAACCCCCCCCTGGAATGTTGAGGGCAGAGGTTGACACTTCCAGTTTAGGGAACTCCCAGCCAGCAAAGACCCTCCATTAAAGCCAGTCTGCTATTGTTCTATAATTTATGGTCTGAGAGAACTGTCTGGGGCATTGAGAGGTTAAATGATTTGCTGAGAGTCACAGAATCAACTGGTGGCAGAGACCGGACTTGAACTGAAACTTTCCAGACTCCAAGACTAGCAGTACCATCCAATGTACCATGTGAAAACCTGGGAGAGTAAGTTCAGTGAGACCATTCAGAAAGCTATTGTGTTAGTCCAGGGAAGAGGTGATGAGGGTATGAGAACTAAAGCTGTGGTTGTCTGAGGGCAAAGAAGACAAAAACTGTCGTGAAAGTAGAAATGACAAGATTTGGCAAGGATGAGGAAGTGAGAATGAGAAGATGAGGGTAATGCTGAAGTTGTGAGCCTGAGCTACTGGGAGTACAGTTTTCACTTCGGTAGTAATAGAGGAGCAGGGGAGAGGGAAAATTTAGATTTCTTATTTTTTTCTCTTGGGGATAGAGGGACAAAGTAACGATGGGATACCATTAAATGTTTTCTCATCACCCAGAACATCCACTAAGCCAACTTATAGTTCACCTCTAGAGTTTATAAAGATTAGTCCTTTCATATCTATACCAACTTCATGCAATTCATGGAAGGGAGTAAATTTCTAATCTCCTCTAAAAAGGAAAGAGGAGAGTTATCCCCTCCTATCAGGGATCTGGTCTAAATATAATGGTCCCTTTACTAACTCTTTGGAAGTCTCTAAAGTATAGATTGCTTTCTAATAAAAAAAAAAAAAACTACTAAGAAAAGTTGACTACTTTATACATTCATTCAAAAATTATTTGTTGAAAAATTACTCTTAAGACAATATTCAAGATTCTAAGGCAAAATTCAAGAAATAAGACAAAGTGCTCTCTCTCCAGTGATTCATAATCTATTTGTGGAAATAAGATAGGTTTATAAGCCAGGGAGAATTGGGGAAATGCAAATCCAAGCTTATAGGAGAATATAACTTTGATAACATTTATGTGGAAACAACAGGCTTTCTAAAATTGGTATTTAAAGTCTTTATGTGACATTACTTAAGAACCTACAAGTAGTTCCAAGTCATCCTGATTTTTCCTGTTGTTGTTGGTGGTGAAGGGTTTAGAAACTCTATTATATTAGAAAGAATTGAAGGGACTGGGAGTGTTGAATGTGGAGAAGACTTTGTTGTGTTCCAAAAAGACCCTGTGCTTCTCCCCAGGTTTGTATTTTAAGATCATAGGTTTTAAGTGACCTCAGAAGCCATTAAATCCAACTTTCTCTCATTTTACAGATGAGGAAACAAAAAGAGAATTTGAAAGACTTGCCTAGCATCAGACAGTTAGTGTCTGCTGTAGAAGGTGAGCTCAGATCTTCCTAATGACAATTGGGTCCAAAGTTTTACCTGTTAAATCATAAAACTGTCTAGAAATGGTGTCATATTTCACAGTGGGGGGGAGACTTATTCCATCTTACCTATCTTAAACTCAATGCAATTTAAAAAATCCCAGGCAAAAGACAATGCAGCTTGCTAAGACCGATGGAAAGAGTCACTTAATTGAAGCCACCTTTGATTCTGTATGGGGCCAATGAACAGAGGAAGATTCATCCTCAAGTTTTAGTATGTTCTAGCTAATACTTTTTATCCTTCGGTCTCAGGACTGTAAATTTTGCCACTGATTGTGAAGTTGATTTACTATGTGATTTCAGAAAAGCCTCCTAGCAGCTGTGTGCCTCAGTTTCCCACATTTTACAATTATTACCAAGATATTAAACCAATTTCCATCAATCTTAAATGGGGAATAATAAGGAGGACACATTGTCAACACTATTGAAAATTGAGTGAAAGATGGGAGATGAGCAATAGGGGTAAAACCCTAGCCCCCCGGGCAATGAGCTCCCTCAAAGTAGCCAAGAAACCAGAGGGGGCAAAGGTCATCCTATTCTGATCCAGCTTTTCCCCCACTCTCTGTATAGTGCTGATGACCAGTCTTCAACATATTTCCACCCAGCTGGAGGGAGCCCCAGCTGCAGCCCTAAAAAACAACAAATAGTAAAGCATTCACCACAGCAGCAGCCGGGCTGGCAGGAAACATTCCCAGGAGCACCTGCTTCCTGAGGGCGCCGTTTATTTGCTCCCTGGGCACCATCTGGGCCATGCCCTGCTCTTTGTTTTCATTAAGAGTTTAGAAAAACAATTCAAGTTTGACTAATTGCTCTTTAAGTTTTGAGGCTCATCCCCATTCCTCCCCCAATCCACTACCCTGCCCCGTCTACCTTGGCCCCCTCCTTTTATCCTCCACTTCCTCTGGCCCCTCCATTCTCTTCTCATTCTCTTCCATGCTGACTCAGACTTCACTCCCCATTATTTCTCCTGCACTTTTCCTATTGTCCCCTTTCTTTCTTAAGCTAATTTATAATGTGATTTTTTAAAAAATGCACCCTCAGATGTATATAACTATAGTATTCCCAACCATTTTCTCATATCTTCAAACAATCTTGCGAAATAGGCAGGGCAGATAGATGTCACCTTCTTCCTCTTACAGATGGGGAAACTAAGGCTCCAGAAATCCTGGAATGCTATTGGGAAAGGGAGCTTGCAGATCACCCAGGCTAGATAGTCAGAATCAGCAGTGCCATAAACAACCATCACAACCCCTGCTCAAATACCTCTATTGGTATTTGTGGTCCATTTGTGGTCTGCTCTAATTGGAAGTTTTTCCTTTTAATGAACATAAATATCCTTGTAACTTCCACATCATTGATCCTAATTCTCCCTCTGGGAGTTGGAAAAGTGGGACTGCCTAAAATCCCAAGCTCCTGGATACTTGTTTAATGAAAAAAAATAAAAAAGGTGACGTAATCAGTTTATTCTGAGCATGGAAAGAAACACCCAAAGTCACACACATTGATCTAAGCAGAGGTTCTTTACCTTTTTTGCGGATCATGGACCTCTTTGGCAGTCAAGTGAAGTCTATGGATGCCTTCTCATCATGATTTTAAATGCATAAAATAAACTACATAGGATTACAAAAGAAGCCTATATATATATATATATATATATATATATATATATATATAATTAATAAAATAAAAATAAAACACATACACAGTTTATTTATTTTTGGACACCAGATTGAGTCCCTGATCTAAAGTAAGCTATATATTGAAGCTATTTTGATCGCTCCTTTTTTTTACACCTCAATGGCAAGCCGATCTCCTCTCCTCCGCCCCACCCCCACCCCGCCCCGTAGGATGGTCCACAAAACAATCTCACGCTCTGGCTGCCAGACTAACTTTGACTTCCAAACCCCAGAGCCCGATCCCGCATCCCCGCGTGGGGGGAAGGGGACAGAGGTCGTGGAGGGTGGGGGTGAGGGTGGGAGTGGGACGGAAGCTGCTTGCTAGTGGCCGCAGACAATTGGCATGTCCACAGGAAACTGGAGGGTCTCCTGCTTCCTTAACTAGCGAAACCCACCAACTGAAATAAACACGGCCTTTCCAACTGGCCTCGGCCCAATTTCCATGCGGCTCCCAGGGGGAGGGGCCGGGAGCGGGGAGAAGGGGGGGGGCCGTGGCGCCGCGCCTCCGGGGGCCCGGGCAGCTCGGGATGCCTCTCCTGGAAGCTCCGGGGGTGCGGGGGATGCCCCGAGGGCACCCCGAGGACTCTGTCGGGGGCGCCTCAGGCAGCGCCCCGGCTGGCGGCCCGGTGGTTCTGGAGGTGCCGCTGCCGGTCCCGTCCAGCCCGGACCGCGGGAGCTCTGATGGCTTTAGCAGCTCTGAGCTGGGAAAACAAAGGGAGCCGGAGGAATTCCGGCTGATTAATGAGATGCATTGTGAGCGCCCTGCTCCTAAACTCCCTGCCTCCCCCCCGCCCTGGCAGCTCACACACCATTCCAGGGGCGAGATGTTTGAGTCTGCTCGGTGCACCCCCGCCCCCCACCCTCTGGTTTTATACTTCGTCTCAGCTTTCCCTTTCCTGTCCTCAAAAGTGGAAGATGTTGGATGGATGCTCAGGTGATGGGGGCAGGGGCGCACTTCCTTGCCGGGCCTAGCCGGCTGCTGGGATTAGTTGAGACTCCCAGACTGCTAGGGAGTTAGAATTTCCTTCCTGGAAAACACAACTGTTCTCTGCTCCCGGCTTCTACCCCCTCCCCCGGCCCATCTCTCTGGTTTGTTTTTTTTTTTTTTTTTTAAATTTCAGAAAGAGCCAAGGGAAGTACTATTCCTCAGACTCAAGGCCCCAGTCCATAGTTGCCTGTGTATTCATTATGGGGGGAGGGAGAAGAATGTGAGAGGACTTTAGAGTTTAGAGGGACCCTGCTGCTTTGCTTTCTGTCAGAGCTGTCCAAGGCCATGAGCCAACTTCAGGGTCAGAAGGGGTTGGAGAATAACTGGGTGCTGAGAAAGTGGAGGCAGTGAGTGAATTTATTTTTTTAAATTTATAATTATATATTTATTGTTTTATTTTATTATTTCTATGTTATGATATATAAGTATATTATGTTAATTTATATAATTATAATATTTACTATCCTTCCAGAAAGTGGGATTGGGGGTGGACTGGCCTGAGAAGATGGCAGAATAATGATGATGATAGCTGACATTCATAGAGCGTTGTAAGGCTATGCAAGTGCTTTTGGATATGTTAATTTATTTGATCCACAAACCCCTATGAAGTAGATACAATTCTTTATTGTCATTTTGCAGATCCATAGACCCAGAGAGTTTAAAAGTGGAAACAGCATGAGATACAATAATGGATAGAATGCTGGAGTTGGCGTCAGGAAGTCTTGGATTCAAATGTTGCCTCAAACACATTAACTGTGGGACTCTGAATAGGTCATTTCAATTCCCTGTTCCTCTGTTTCCTCATCTGTAAAATGATGGGGTTGGATTTAATGTCTACATGCTTCCCTTCCGGCTTTCTAAAATAGTCATTAGTAGTACCAGAGCAGGTTTACTGGAACGCCATCTGTCCCCCATGATCTATCACCTCTGAGGCAGTTAGGTGGTTGAGTGGAAGGAGTTCTTCATCTGGACTCAGTAGGACCTGTCTATAGACACTTATTGGCCATGTGATGCTGGGCAGGTCACTTAATCCCATTTCCCCATCTGTAAAATGAGCTGGAGAAGGAAATGGCAAACCACTCCAGCATCTTTGCCAAGAAACCTGCCCCAAAGGCAGCACAAAAAGTTGACTGGGACTGAAAAAACAACTAAACAACAACTCAGAAAGGCGAGAGATTATTGCTGATCCTGAGGCCATTTGCATGTTATTACCACTGTAATTTATCTGTTGATATGTTCTGTTATTATCCTTGTACTGGTGGAACTAGAGAGGTGGCTAATAGAGATTTCCCCGCTCAGTCCAAACTGAAGAGTTCCACTCTATGGTAATTTATCACTGTAAGGTTCTTAGAATGCTTTTATATTGACCCTCACAACAACCTTTTCAGGAAAAAAAAAAGGGGGGGGGAAACTGAGACACAGGGAGGTTAAGCGATTCTCCTAGAATCATAAAGCTAATAAATGAATGAGGCAGGATTTGAACTTACATCTTCCTGAGTATAAGTCTTGAGCTCCATATACTGGATCATCCAATTGGTACATTAAATGCCTTAAGAGTTTAAAAGACAGACTGGAATAGAAGGAGAAGGTTTCCAAGAGATAGTAACTGATGGATGGGTAGAATTTGGATGCATGAAAGGGTCGGCATTCTAGGGAGGTGAAAACCTTCGAGTATGGGGTAGGTGGAAAAGAGTAGGGGGTGTTCATGGGATACTTATAAAAGTGGTTTGTCTAGAGCAGAAGGTGTCTGTTGGGAGGAGTGGGAAATAAAGTAGGAGAAGTGGATGATTTTATTTCTTGGGTAGCTTGGCTCTTGAAAGCCAAGCAGAGGAGTTCAGATTTAATATAATGGGAAAGAGGGAGCCCTGAAATCTTTAGAGCAGGAAAGTGAGGTGATGAAAGTGATATTTTAGGAAGATTATCCTAGCAGCAGTGTACAGGATGGACAGCATGGGTCAAGAGAGCCAGCTGAGAATATATATTTGAATGATTGCAGTGAGATAAAATGAGGATTAATATGGTGGCCATGGTAATGGAAGGAAGAATATATAAGACATTATACATGGGGGATAAGAAACAAGACTTAAAATTGTTTCTATGGTGTTGAGCCTGGCTGAGAGAAGGGTACCACTCACCAGATTGCTAGTTCTTCCAGATAAAACTCAGAAGAGCCTCTTAAAAAGATAGAATTAGAGGTCCTATGGGAACTCACTAGATTTAGCTTTTCTGACCAATCTCTAGAAAAACAAATGAAACTGAGAAGAGTTCAGAGAAAAGCAACCAAAGTCGTATATAACATTTATGTCCAAACATTTACAAAGCCTGTATTGTGAACAGAATTCTGTAATGGGGTTGGTCAAATAAAAATTAGGTTCTTGCCTTTATGGAACTTAGAGACTGATAGAGGGAAAAGACAAACAGAAAACTATAATACATATTATAAATGCATTGGAAAAACGCAAAACAGTTTTAAAATAAGGTAGATGGAGAAAGAAGGAAAGTAACGAAAAGTAGGAGATGGGAAATGGGAAGAGAAGAGGGTCCTTGCTTTGCCCTGAGATCATGCAAGTTGTATGATCTTAGGCCCAGGGGAGATCTTCCCCGTTACATGATGGAGGCTGGGAAAGAGGGTCTCTGTTTTGACCCTTCTTCACATCTTAGCATAGTGTTTGATGGCCCTGATGGATCCTGGGGAGTCTTCAGGCCAGTTCTTCCTCCCCAGACCAGACCCTGAAGGCACAATGCTCAGTGTCTCAACTCTCCGGCTGGGGGATGCTGCTGCTCCCACTGTTGCCTTGCCAGGCTTCTCCCGGCTTCCCTTCCTGCAAATCCAGGGCCCTTTCCTGACCCACTTCCTGTTCTCCCCCCTCCTCCCTGTGCTGGGACCCACCAAAGAGCTTTACTGGAAACTCAGGTCTACTCCCACCCTAGCCCAGGGCAGCCAATGTTTCCATGTGGTGATTCACTCAAATCTCCCCCCACCCAGAGGCTCCCCTTTCACATACACACTCATAGGAGAGTTAGGAAAACAACTGAGAGAGGCTACAGGGAGGTGAGGGCAGGGGGCTTGGGATTCAGGCTCTGGGAAAAGACCATCCCTGAGAATCGGATGTTGGCAGAGTCCTTATAGTCCAATTTTCCTGCAAAACCTTTGCTCTGCTGCTTGGGCAGTATCTTATAGCAGAAGGAGTTCTGGACACAGCTCTGTTACCAGGTTAAGTTTGGGCAAATCATTTCATCTCTAGTCGCAGTTTCCTCTTCTGTGAACAAGGGCAGGAGATTAGAGTAGAGATTTAGAACTGGTGGGGACATCTAGCCCAACCCTTCATTCTTACAAACAAGGAAACTGAGGCCCAGAGAAGTTGTTCTTTGCTCCAAGTTGCTGAGATATTTATTTGTTTAGTGTCTGAGGAGTGGGCTTGGATGAACCCTGGCCCTGTCTACTCAGGAAGGCATCTGCTGCAGGAAAGGTTTTTTGGACCGTGGTGTCCATCTGAGATTTCATGATTGTAGGAACATCTGACACTGCTCTGAAGAGGAGCTGCTCATGCTGGCCATAGGGGCCATATGATGGTGGCCAACCTCGGAGAGACATGGAGAAGGAGGCCTGGGTGGATGTTTGGGCTATATTAGGAGAAGAGGAAGAGAGAGAGACAGAGAGAGAGAAAAAAAACAGAGAGAGAGGGAGAGAGAGAAACAGAGAGAGAGAGAGAAAAGAGAGAGAGAGAGAGAGAGAGAGAGAGAGAGAGAGAGAGAGAGAGAGAGAGAGAGAGAGAGAGGAGATAGAGACAGAGACACAGAGAGGGGAGAGAAAGAGGAAAGAGAGAGAAAAAGAGAGAGAGCAAGAGAGAGACAGAGAGAAGGGAGAGAGAAAAAGAGAGAGAAACAGAGACAGAGAGAGAGGAGAGAGACAGAGAGAGAGAGAGACAGAGAGAAGGAAGAGAGAGGAAAGAGGGAGAGAGAAACAGAGAGACAGAAGGAGACAAAGACAGAGAGGAAAGAGAGAGAGAGAGAGAAAGAGAGAGAGCAAAGGAGACAGAGAGGGGGGGGGAGAGAGAAAAAAAACAGAGAGGGGGGGGAGAAAGAGAGGAAAGAGACAGAGAGAGAGAGGAGAAAGAGAAAGGAGAGGAGAGGAGAGAGAGAGAGAGAGAGAGAGAGAGAGAGAGAGAGAGAGAGAGAGAGAGAGAGAGTCATTAGAAGCAGCAGGAAAGGGACTGGCAGGGATGAGGGAAGTTGGTAACTAAGGTGAAGAGATAGTCCCTCATCCCACCTTTGTGACCTAGGACCTTTGTGCCATAGGAGCCAAGTCCCAGGGGCTCCAAGCAGAGCTGGAACTAGCCCAGGGTCACCAAGATTTAGTTTCAGGTATTAAGATTCAATGAGGGTGCACTTGATCTCTCTGGGTGGGTTTGGGTTTCTGATCTTGAGCAAAATCCTGATTACCTGATTTGCTTCTCCCTGACTTGATTCCCAGCCTGTTACTCTTAAGCCCTCCTGGAGGGAGTTCTTTCCCATCTTCTCACCATACTGCCTCATGGATTACTACCACTGTTACCACCACCACCACCACCACTACTACTACTATTATCTACGATTACAATCACTACTACCTCGATTACTTCTACAACTACTACTACTTTTTTCTCTATAGTGCTTTAATTTTCCAACTACATGCAAAGATGGTTTTCAACATTCATTTTTGTAAGATTTTGAGTTCCAATCTTTTCTCTCTCTCTTACTTCTCCACTCCCCAAGACATCAAGCAATCTGATATAGATTATACATGTACAATAATCTTAAACATCTTCACATTTGTCATATTGTGAAAGAAAAATCAGACCAAAAGGTGAAAATAGTATGCTTTGATCTACATTCAGTCTCTTAGTTCTCTTTCTGGATGAGGATGGCATTTTCCATCCCAAGTCTAGTGGAATTGTCTTAGATCACTGTATTACTGAGAAGAGCTAAATCTATCATAGTTGATCATCACATAATCTTGCTGTTATTGTGTATAATGTACTCTTTGTTCTGCTAACTTCACTCAGCATCAGTACATGTAAATCTTCCCAGGCCTTTCTAAAATCAGCTTCCTCCTCATTTCTTATAGAATAGTAATATTCCATTATATTCACATATTATAACTTGTTTAGCTATTCCCCAGCTGATGGGCACTAACTCAATTCCAATTCCTTTCTACCACAAAAAGAGCTGCTATAAACATTTTTGTACATGCAGACCCTTTTCCCTATTTTGTGATTTCTTAGCCCCAATAGTGAGACTGCTGGATCAAAGGGTATGCACAGTTTTATTGCGCTTTGGGTATAGTTCTAAATTGCTTTCCAGAATGGTTGGATCATTGCACAGCTCCAACAATGTATCCCAGTTTTCTCAATTTCCCCTCCAACATTTATCATTATCTTTTCCCAACATATTTGCCAATCTGATAGGTGTGAGGTGATACCTTCGAGTCATTTTAATTTGCATTTCTCAAATCTAATTTTTCAAGTATCTAGAAATGGCTTTAATTTCTTCATCTGAAAACTGTTCATATCCTTTGACCATTTATCAATTGAGGGATGACTTATGTTCTTATAAATTTTACAAATTTTGCTCATTTCTCAATATATTTTAGAAATAAGATAGTCTATCAGAAACACTGGCTGTAAAAAAAAATTCCCCAAACTTTCTGCTTCTTTTCTAATCTTGGCTGCATTAGTTTTGTTTATGCAAAAATCTTTTTAATTTAATGTAATAAAAATTATCCATTTTGAATTTCAAAATGTTCTTTAGTTCTTCTTTGGTCATAAATTCCTCCCTTCTCTGAGAGGTAAACTATCCCTTGCTTTCCTAATTTACTCATAGTATTATCACCCTTTATGTCTAAATTATGAACCCATTTTGAATTTATCTTGGTAATGGGTGTGAGGTATGGATCTATGCCTAGTTTTTGCTATACTATTTTCTATTTTCCCCAGCAATTTTTGTCAAATAGTGGGTTCTTAACCCAGAAGCTGGAGGTGTAGGGTTTATAAATCAATGAATTACTATAGTATTATTACTACCATCACTACTACCACCACCACTTCCATTACTACCACTAATAGCTGCTCTATCTCCCTTCTTCTCCCTCCCTCTCTTTCTTTCTCTTTCTCTCTATCTTTGTCAGTCTCTCTATATACACACATACATACACCCCTTATATATGTATATATATATATATATATATATATATATATATATATACACACGCACATATAACTTTAAGGTTTACAAAGTACTTTATAAATATCTCATTTGATCCTCACAACAACCATGTGAGGTAGATCCTATTATAATTTTTATTTTATAGATGAAGAATCTGAACCTGAGAGAGGTTAACCAACATACCCAGAGTCACATAGCTAATAAGGTCTGAAGCAGTATTTGAACTCGGGTCTTCCTAACTCCAAGTTAACACTCTATCCACTTCACATTACTTGGAACGAGGATTTTCATTTCATGCAATCCTTGGCATCCCTGAGAGTTGGAATGGTGAGATAATCAGTGAAGAAGGCAGCAGGTACTAGCCACTGTGTACCTCAATGCCCTGAAATTTAACTCAGCTTTAGCTTTTCTGAGTGCTATCCTATCTGTCTTTTCTCTTTACTGTGTTCTAGGGAGCTGTCCTTTATTGCTAATAAACTCCCCTTCACCCTCTTCTCACATATGTTTCCTTTTCTGATGCTTAGATTCTAGTGCCTAAAAATTCTCTTATTTTCCACTGGTAAAAAGAATCCTGGTAAATTATACATAATATACATAATAAAAGAGAATATAAATACATAATAAAGAGCTATAGTTTCATGTGTGATAGTCTTTTTTCTATTCTACTAAGTGTATGGGAATATACATTTTGGCGTGTTAAATTTGGAATAAAATATTTTTAAAGGCTACAGAAAAAAAAATAACCATTTATTCTTAAGCTTTGATCTCCCTCAGGATCTTCATACTGGAAGAAACAATGTCGCCCTTTGGGAATTGGGACTTGGGTCCTGCTGCTTACACAGGGTCAGACCCTCTGCAGGGGCTGGGAATTAACTCCTTCCCTAGGAGAAAGTCAAAGGTCCTCATTTAGCCTCCATGCAGGAAGGTTCCTCATAGTTCATTCCTGGCTAGACTCCGTTTCCAGTGTCTGCAGAACTATCTGTGTCCCCAGGTTGACTTAAACTGGAAAAATGGCTCTTTTTTTTTTTCTTGGAGTTTCTAATCAGGACTCAGTTCATTTTAAAGATCTGTGTGAAATAGAGAATGATAGCTGGGCTGCATTATTTCTTCCTATTTCACCATTTTGGCTGGTCCCTTCTTTGATTCTATCAAAGAGAAAACTCATCTCTTACACCTGATGGCTTCTGATAGGCTTCATTCAAGTATAACTTGAGATTGGTCAAAAACAGATTTTGCAATTTTTATGCGAACTTCATAGCTTGCACAGCTATGATTATTTCCAGGTCTGTTAAATGTTGTACAGAAACAAGCTTAATTGGCTGTAGAGCCAGAAATTGGGATGCATTCAGAAATCTTCAAGGCCTTTTCTTTTCCCTGTCTTCCTGTATTTGAGTGAGAAATTAGTCCCCATTTATTTCAGAGACTAACTCTGGTGCTCAGAGAACTTCATCATATGTCATTTTAATATGAGCATTGGACACGAAGTCAGAACTCACATTTTCAAATCCCAATTTTGCCATTCATAAGAAAAATGTTAAATAAGTGAGAGAACTTTTATTATGAGGCAGAAATAAGGTGTTCCAGAAAGGGGAGAGAAGGCAAAACCAATCCAGGCTCTGCCATTAATTATTTGTATGATCTTAAGAATATTGTTTCACTTCCTTGAATCTCTGTAAAATGGGGATAATAATAGCACTTGCCTTCCAGAGTTGTCCTGAAGATCAAATATGATAACGTACTTGAAGTCCATTGCAAAATCTTAAAGTGATACAATAAAAAGCAACCATTGCTATTTTTATAAATGTTTATTGATGAATTGCTTGTTGGTTTTTGTTTTTGTTTTTGTTTTTGTCTTTGTCATAAGAGAGGATTCATAAGGTCATAGGACTATAGATTTCAAAGTAGAAGGGATCTTAGAGATAATTTAATCTAATTCTTTCATTTCACGGATTAGGAAAAGTGAGGACCAGCAAGATCTAGTAACATACCTTAGATTGCTTGGGTGGTAAGTAGCTGAGTAGGAATTCTGACTTCCTCTGGAGGAATGGGAACTGACTTTGATAAAAAGACAAAGGCATCAATGAAATATATCTAGAACAAAGGAAGGAAGAAAAGGAAGAAAGGAAGAAAGAAAGAAAAGAAGGAGGGAGGGAAGAAGGAGAGAGGGAAGGAGGGAGAAATGAAGGAAGGAAGGAATAAAGAAAGAAAAGAAGGGAAGGAAAGAAAGAAAGATGGAAGGAAAAAAAAGGAAGGAAGAAAGGGAGGGAGGAAGGAAGGAAGAGAGAAAAAAGGAAGAAAGGAAGCAAGAAAAAAGAAAGATAAAAGGAAGGAAGGAAAAAAGAAAAAAGAAGGAAGAAAAGGAAGGAAGGAAGAAAGAAAAAGGAAGGAAGGAAGAAAAAAAGTTTCCAGTCTTAAAAAGGAGATATAGATAATTTGCTTAATCTTATAAACTTTAATCTTTCATTGGATCTAAAACCTTTCAGGGCTGGATAACTTATCCATGTGTACAAAATAAAATTCATCAAGGTTCTTTCCTTCTGTACAATTCTTGATCATATTTTTTCAGTGAATATTCTCAGTTTGGAACTAGAACGCTTCTTTTGGTTCTTTTAACATGCCCTTGCTACATCTGTTTCCCACCACTCACTAAATGTTCTGCTGCCTTTTATTTTCTTATTCATGAGACTTCTTATGTACAGATCACAGTAATATTCTGCATGTAGTCTGCTTCCACTGGCCATGTATCTTTCCATAGCCTTTTGTATCACTTGTGCCATTTTGAAAGTCATTTTAAATAACAAGAAGAAACCTTGTATCAATATTAGATAATAGATTGGTAGACCTGGAAGGACTTTCTGGTTCAATGTCTCATTTTAAGATATTGAAACTGTTGTCAAAAGAAGTTAAGTAAGTAAATTGCCTAACGTCATGCATTAAGTTAGTGGCAGGATCTGGCTTGGCTCTACCGTCTGGTCCTGGTACCATGACTATTTCTATTGCATAAAAATAGCTAGAGAGGGGTTTGGATCTGAAGTCTAAGAACCCAACTTTTATTCTTACATCTGATTCTTATTTCCTCATTACTTGATCCTGAACAAACACCTTACCCTACTCCGGCCTCAGTTTACTCATCGGAAAGAGAAAAATTTGGACTAGCCATTCCTTCCATATAATAATTATGTGGCTTCCCCCCCCCACACACACACATGGCAACCCTGTGGGGCAAATAGTACAAATATCCCCATTTTACAGATGAGGAAATAGAGATTCAGAGATAGCATATATCAAACAGCTTTGTGAGCTGAATGTGGTTTCCCAAATAAATTTTTATTATCTCTTTCTGGGAAAAGAATATCCTATCCCCTTATAATTATGCAGGGCAGTTGCATTTTTTATTGTAAATGTTTTAAAGGAATTTTTGTGAGATGAGTCTAATGTACAGTGGAGCAGTATAAGCCCCTTTTCTCTGGATCAAGGGCTACTACAATTCCATTTCTAAAGAAACGGGAGAGCAAACCAGAAATACCGAAAGGTCTTGGCAACTGAGAAGCCTTCCTCCAGATGATAGATGGATAGATGAGAGGGACTTTCCCAACCATCTGGCCTGATCCTCTCATTTTTAGAAGGGATAAAAATGAAGGCCACAGAGAGGAAGTCATTCACCCCAAATCATGGGTAATAAGTGGCAGAACTGAGATCTTGCTTCACATGTAAGCTCTCAGTCCTGAACCCCTATTCCCCTGCCGTTCTGTCCACAACATCCCCACCCCCAGGAGGTCTACGGAAAAGGTGAAAAATGAAGAATTTGGGGAAAAGAGTTTGTCCCCGAAGTCAAGGCCCTTTGATCCCTCAGATCAATTCCAGCTAAAGAATGTAGGAAGCTTAGAGCCATAACGGAGAAAGGAGGAGAATGGCAGGAAAAGGGAAAATCATTCATCAAAAACTTAATGAGCTCCTACTATGTACAAGGCACTCCTTGGCACTGTTCCTGACGAGAACACGAATCTGTTCTTCCCTCTTAGAACGAGAGCCAACAGTACCACTTTTGGCATGGCTTCCTCACTGTATAAGAGATGACATTGTCAGCAGGTAAGTGAAGCGTGATCAGAGGCCCTGCTTTGGACTGGACTCGGCTCCACGTGGATGATGTCTGGGGAGCCGAGTCCCTCATCCCCACCTCTGAATCAGATCTGAATTTGTGAAGCATTTTGCAGGAGGATGCTTTGTGCATTTCAGGGTTGCAAGTATAGAAAACTAAAGTCCATTTTTCTCTCTCAGAATTCTTCAACAGGTTTCTGTTGATAAATCTTTTCTACTTAGGTTATTTTCTCTTTTTTCCACCTTTTTTGCTTTTAAATGTCCTTTTTTTTCCCTCGTGAACTTAACAATTATCAATGAATCGAAGCATTTTAGTATGCAAAGAATAAAAAAGGATCATATAAACCAAAGCTGTAAACTATCTGGCACAGTGGATAGAGCACTGAGATCAGAGACAGGAGCATCTAAGTTCAAATCCACCCTCAGACACATACTAGCTGTGTGACCTTAGGCAAATCACTTAACTTTGAGTGTCTCCAAATTCAAATCAAATCAAACAACCCTGAATTTGGGATGTAAATGGGCAACTAGGTGGAGGAGTAGATAAAATGCAGTATTTAGAATTAAGAAGACCAGAGTTCAAATCTTCTTTCCCAGTTGTGTGACCCTGGACAAGGATCATGTTACAGATGAGGATAATAATAATGACTACCCCCAGAATTGTTGTGAGGATCAAATGAAGTAACATGGAAAGCCCTTTGCATATTTTAAAGTGATATATAAATGTTAGTTATTATTATAAGTAGTTTTAAATATATATATATATACATTGGATTTAACAATATAATAACAAATTTGACCTTTTTTCTTTGTGCCCTCTTGTGCACTTCTTTTTTGATCTCTTTATTATTTAAAAAATAATTTATTGATCCTTTTCTTTCTCCTCCCTCTCTTCCCTCTAGCTGCCCTCTCCCAACAAAATACAATAAAAATTTTCTTTTGTAACAAATAAATATAGTTAAGCAAAACTAATCAATACTTTAGTCATGTATGAAAATGTATGTCTCGAATATGACTGGAAAGAAGAGATGAGAAGAAACTGTGGGTCCACAAGCGCCACATATCACACAGATTTTTCACCCTTTCCTAGTGTATTGATTAGTTTTGCTGATTTTTTTTCTTTCTTTTGTCTTTTTTTAAGCTAGTGAGCTTTATTTTTAAAACTGATTGATTTATTTAAAACTTAAATACAAAATAAGAAAAAAACAAAGTAGAAAAAGAACAGAAAAAGAAAAAACAAAAACAAAACATTGTCATGTGCCCAGTAGAGCAAGAGGGAGGATTCAAAATAGTTAACAATGAATTTCCATTTCAAGAAAGCATATATAATAATAGAAGACATTGTATTCATAACTGCCCATCTTAGTTTTCTTGTAGTTTTTTTTTTAAATTCTCTGCTATGCACTTTTTGCTTTATTCTTTTCTTTTACTTTTCCTTCTACCACAACCCTAAACAGGCTACAGTTAAACATGAATATATATACATATACATACACCCATACATACATATATATATATACACTAGCATAATATACCTACTTATATACATATACACACATGCATACACATATACATATACATATATACATATATTAATAAGGTTGACATATAATGTAGATTGCTCTCTTGATTGAATCTTTTTTAAGTTTGCCTGTTTGAAATCAGTGATTATATCCCTACCTTTTTTCTAATAAATTTTACTCCTGATCATTGTTACTATGTTTGTGTATTTTTTTGTCTTTAAAGAACACTATTTGTTCTATGGGATGGCTTTCTGGGGAAAGGGAGTAGGAAAACTGTGGGAAATCATAATGATATAAAAAACCAAAAGACTTCAATAAAAACTTATTTTTAAAAAATGTATACCTCATTTTGCAGCTCTAGTGTCAAGAAGCCTGCTTCCTCACCAGTTATTTCTAGGAGTGAATGATCTCTGAACTGATCATTGTTAGGTGGTGAGATGAACTGGATCTGGAAGTAAGAAGACCTGAATTCAAATCTTAGTTTACAGACTTATGAGTTTTGTGACCCTGGACATCTCTCTCAATCTGTCTCAGTATCCTCATATGTAAAATGGGGATAATAGTAGCACTTATCTCCCAAAGTTTTTGCGAGGACAAAATGAGGTAATATTTGTAAATCTCTTTGCAAATCTTACTTTGCTCCATAATTGTTAACTATTATCATTAATTGTTACCCTGAATTTTTTTTTTTTTTTATTTAATAGCCTTTAATTTACAGGATATATACATGGGTAACTTTACAGCATTAACAATTGCCAAACCTCTTGTTCCATTTTTCACCTCTTACCCCCCCCCACCCCCTCCCCTAAATGGCAGGATGACCAGTAAATGTTAAATATATTAAAATATAACTTAGATACACAATAAGTATACATGACCACAACATTATTTTGCTGTACAAAAAGAATCAAACTCTGAATTATTGTACAATTAGCTTGTGAAGGAAATCAAAGATGCAGGTGTGCATAAATATAGGGACTGGGAATTCAATGGAATGGTTTTTAGTCATCTCCCAGAGTTCTTTTTCTGGGTATAGTTAGTTCAGTTCATTACTGCTCCATTAGAAATGATTTGGTTGATCTTGTTGCTGAGGATGGCCTGATCCATCAGGACTGGTCATCATCTAGTATTGTTGTTGAAGTATATAATGATCTCCTGGTCCTGCTCATTTCACTTAGCATCAGTTCATGTAAGTCTCTCCAGGCCTTTCTGAAATCATCCTGTTGGTCATTTCTTACAGAACAGTAATATTCCATAATTTTCATATACCACAATTTATTCAGCCATTCTCCAACTGATGGACATCCATTCAGTTTCCAGTTTCTAGCCACTACAAAAAGGGCTGCCACAAACATTCATGCACATACAGGTCCCTTTCCCTTCTTTATAATCTCTTTGGGATATAATCCCAGTAGTAACACTGCTGGATCAAAGGGTATGCACAGTTTGATAACTTTTGAGCATAGTTCCAAACTACTCTCCAAAATGGTTGGATTCGTTCACAACTCCACCAACAATGAATCAATGTCCCAGTTTTCCCACATCCCCTCCAACAATCATCATTATTTTTTCCTGTCATCTTAGCCAATCTGACAGGTGTGTAGTGGTATCTTAGAGTTGTCTTAATTTGCATTTCTCTGATTAATAATGACTTGGAGCATCTTTTCATATGACTAGAAATAGTTTCAATTTCTTCATCTGAGAATTGTCTGTTCATATCCTTTGACCATTTTTCAATTGGAGAATGGCTTGATTTTTTATAAATTAGAGTTAATTCTCTATATATTTTGGAAATGAGGCCTTTATCAGAACCTTTGACTGTAAAAATATTTTCCCAGTTTATTGCTTCCCTTCTAATCTTGTCTGCATTAGTTTTGTTTGTACAAAAACTTTTCAGTTTGGTATAATCGAAATTTTCTATTTTGTGATCAGTAATGATCTCTAGTTCTGCTTTGGTCATAAAAACCTTCCCCTTCCACAGGTCTGAGAGGTAAACTATCCTATGTTCCTCTAATTTATTAATAATTTCCCTGAATTTTTTCAAAGGCATTTTCTCCTATGAGATTGTGGTCATCATAGAAATCATCCTATTTCTGCCTATTTCATTATACATCCGCTGATACATATAATCTTTCCAGTTCAGTTTTCAGGAGAGGTTTCTCTCCCAGCCTTCTCTCTTCTTTTGGGGCAGTCCTTGTTTTGTTTCCATCCATTGTCCAGCCCTCAGCTGGTTACTCTCAGTTCTCTCTTTGTTCCTTTCAAAGAAGTTCAGCTGGAAAGAGGGATGTATGGAGGGTTTGTGGGGGGCTGGCCCCTCTGCTGAGAGGCTGCTAAGCCCTTTTCAGGGTTACTCATCCATCTTTGATGTCTACCTGGCCCCTCTCACCTGGGACTCCAAGAATATAGGCAGTGGCCACACCCCCACAAATGAGGGGGTTGTGATTAGTCATCTCTTAAATTCCTTTCCAGTCATAGGATTATAGATTTAAGGTTGTGGCCACATCCCAGCACAATCACCTCGGCAAATCGGGACTAAATCAAGCTGTGGGTTAACCCACTGGCCACAAATCTATGGCTATTTAGGGGGATGTCTACTATGTGAAGACTTCCTCCATGAAGTGGGTTTGTTCCAACAATTTGTTCCAACAACCAGAAGGCAGATAAAGCGAATGTCTAATGAAAAACCCTAAGGTCATCCATGACATCCTGGTCCATCACTTGTCTTGATTTATATCTTGTCATTTTAATAACTCTGGAAGAAAAAGTGTGTTTGATGACTTTGTTCAATTGCCTCATTCAGATGCAATTCTTGCTCCAGTCATCAACCCCATGATACCATTGGTCCTCTTTGAAAATGAAGGACAATCAATCCCCATCAGCCAAAAAGAGCACTAGATTTGGAGTCAGATTTCATAACATTGCCAGGTCCACCATTTGCAGGCTCTGTGACTGCACCGATTAGCTTCTCTGGGTCTTTTTCCTCTGCATAATGAGGAGGTTTGGATGAATCATCTCTAAATTCTCTTCCAGTCACAGATTTATAGATTTAGAGCAGGAAGGGGCCACAGCAGTAATCCAGTCCAAGCCCTTCATTTTCTTCATAATCACCTTTTTTTTTTTTTTTTTTAAACCTCACCCTTCTCCCTAATGCTCCTCTGCTATTGGGGATCACAAAAAAGTGTAGTGGATCTGTGTGACTGTGGGATCCTATGGATGCTCAGGCTTTCCCAATGCAACAGAGAGACCTTGTTCTTACTCAGTATGAGAAGGTACGTTCAGTATTTTGGAATAAGTCTCCTCGTGCTGCTTGAATCCCCAGTGGCATTTGGCTGAATCAGGAGCTGGGAGGAGAGGTGGGGAGGAAGTCTGGGAGTGGAGTGTCCAGAACAGATCACCTTTTTAATAGTCACAGTCATAATTACTAATAATAATCATAATAATGTCAATGGCTATGCTCGCTGTGTTTTAGAGAAAAGTACCAAGTACCTCTTTTACTGTTGTGTTAAAGGCATCCCAGGATGGGAAGACTTGGATTCAAGTTCTCCCTTTTGACACACATTGGTTGAGGGACCCTATTCAAGTCAACTTCTCAGTGTCATAGACAACCCTCTGAGATTACAAATCGTCAGATTACCCAGTTTATATGGATAGGAGTTTCTTCCCCTGGGAGTTCTCCATATCAAGTCCAGTTTCTATCTTGATCCTTAGAAAGGTATCCTAGGGATTTGAAAGAGCCCTGGATTCCAGTGTGGGACTCAGAAGATTGTAGAGGCATCCAGAATCCACCATTAGAACTTATGGGAACTCAAGCAAAACTCTTCACATCCCTGAGTATGATAGTCCCTTGTCTATAAAATGGGGAAATAATAGTAACATATTCCTTGCTTATCTTACAGAATTATTGAGAGGATTAAATAAGATGTGTGATGTGAAGTTCTCTAGGTTGTAGAGCACTGTACGGACATCAGACACTGAGATATTCTGAACTGAAGAAAGGAGACAGTATACCCAGGAAGCACCTAGATATATCCTCCAGGAGACTTTTACCTCTTGATGACCTAGTCTGTTTTTACCAGAAACTGGGTCCATCTGATTCCTCATTGATTTACTATCATACCCTTCTTTAGTTTTTATGAATTGGTCCAAAGTAGGGGTGTGATGAAGCCAATTTTAACCAAACAATTGTTAAATTTACAGTGTGAATGGTGTGAGCATAGAAATCGGCAAATACAACAAATCAAGACTTGATTTATTATTTTGTTAACTGTCTAGACTTGAGAATCTGCTGGAGAAAATGTTAATAATGTGTGTATAGATATAGACATATGTATTTTATTTACCAGCACACTTCCAAGTCAAAGTCCCCATTTGCTTCTCCATCCTTCTTTGGGTGAGTCCATATACTGTGTTGGGCATATGAATGTGATGGGATGAGGTAGGCAAGTTCAAGGAGTTGAGTTTGGAATTCGCTGCGACTGGAGTCAAGATTCTGATTCTGGCTGAAAGAGCTATGGGGAATGTTGACCAAGATAGGAGAAAGGGTCTGGGAAAATGGGGAATCATATTAGGGGAAAAATTGTTGAGCTGATGCTAAGTGAAGGGAGTAGAACCAAGAGAACATTGTACACAGAAACAAGAAGATTATGCAATGATCAATTCTGATGGATGTGGCTCTTCAACAATGAGGTGATTCAGGAGTACTGTGGGGAATGAATATGGACCATACAGGTTTTTTCACCTTTTTTGCTGTGGTTTGCTTGCATTTTGTTTTCTTTCTCATTTTTTTCCTTTTTTGATCTGAGTTTTCTTCTGAAGCATGGTAATTATGGAAATATGTATAGAAGAATTGCACATGTTTAACCTATATTGGATTACTTGCTGTCTAGGGAAGAAGGTGGGGGAGAAGGAAGGGAGAAAAAATTGGAACTCAAGGTTTTGCAAAGGTAAATGTTGAAAACTATCTTTGCATATATTTTGAAAATAAAAAGCTACTATTAAAAAAAAGAAAATTGTTCAGAACTATTTTCAGAAATGGGTAGTTAATGGAGAAAGGAGCTTCAGAAACTCTGGGGAAAGGAGCATTAATGAGAATTTTTGTTGTGCAAGATAGTGGTATCTAGGTAGTCTATGCATGTCTCAATGGGGTTACCTAAATGTATAGATGCTGTTTGTGAATTTCTTGGATAGGTATCTCTGGAAACTGGCATACCCTTCTAAGGGAAGCTTCAGTTTCTACTTGAAGGGAAAAGGAAAAAAGTCTTTACTCCTTTCCTTGACTATCTTTCAGGTTTCTCGATGACAAAACTGTATCTGAATTTGGAAGATTCATGTTTAAATCTAGCCTTAGACTCTTAAGTGTTGTGTGACTCTGAGCAAATCACTTTCCCTCTGTCTGCCTCAGTTTCTTCCATTGTAAAGTAGGGATAAAAGTAACATCTACTTCACACCTTATTTTGAAGATTAAATGAGATAATATTTGTCAAGTGCTTAGTATAAAAGCTGACACATATTTGGTATTAAATAAATTATTATTAATATCATCAATCAATTAATTAAATACTCTTTCCCTTCTCCCCTCCAGGCTTGTTATTGAGCTGCAATTATATTTATTTCCCCACAAATATTGCTGATCTGATTTTTCTTGTGCAGCATGATGAATGTAGAAATATATGTAGAAGAATTGCACATGTTTAACATATATTGGATTACTCGCTGTTTATGGGAGAGAGTGGGAGGAAGAGAAGGAGAAAAAAATTTGGAACACAAGGTTTTGCAAGGGTGAATGTTGAAAACTGTCTTTGCATATATTTTGAAAATAAAAAGCTATTATTATAAAAAATATTGCTGATCTAGGAATGTGATAGGTTCAGGGGGGAAAAATAGCTGTTTCCTTTATCTTAGGGAGGAGATTAGCCCTTAGTTCACACTTGCCAGCTTTGTTCCTTTCCACCAAACATTAGTTACACAAAACCCATCACAGATAGTAAATAGTAAGTAAACCCATTTATCTAAGCAAATAGCAGACAGAAATCAAAGAAGTTATACAATTTACAGTATACTAGAGGTCTATAGATGTGTGTATAAGTGAATCAGCTCCAGTGCCATGAGTAAAATGATTTCTTAGCTCAAACCAAGAAGGAGGACCTGTTTTCACCCAAAGTATTCCATTTTGCATTTTCTAGACAGAACCTGAAAATCAGATATAACTGAGAAACTGTTTCTCCTACATATCTACAGCTTCCAAAGTCTTTCCCTTTCCTTCCCCAGAGTGTTCTCTGTCTCTCCATCTTTTTTCTAAGGGCTCCAGCCTCATTTTATTCCCTTAAACAGATATGTAGCATTATATAGTTATTTTTTTCTACCTGTTGAGAGTCATGTCTTCTACTGTGGATGCTTGCAAAATCCTCTAGTTTTGGCTGTTAGTTTGGTTACAGTGGAAACAAAGACTATCAAAAGAACCTCTTTTGGGAAGAAAGTTTCTCAGGAGGGGCCTCAGAAATCAGTTGGTCCAAACCCTCACGTTAAAGATGAAAATACTGAGATCCGGGGGCAGCTAGGTAGTGCAGTGGATAGAGCACCAGCCCTGAAGTCATGAGTTCAAATGTGGCCTCAGACACATAACACATCCTAGCTGTGTGACTCTGGGCAAGTCACTTAACCCCAATTGTCTCAGGACAAAAAAAAAAAAAAAAAAAAAAAAAGGAAAAGGAAAGAAAAGAAAAGAAAAGTAAAGAAAATACTGAAGTCCAGGGGTGTTGAGCCCAATGTTACACTGATAGTGTCTAAGGGAGAATTTGAATATAGCTCTAAATCTAGAACCAATGTTGTTTTTCCTTTAATGGTATTGGAGAACATCATATGGAGTTCTACAGAACTAGAAATGGGGAGGACAAATATACTAGAGAATCCAGTTGTGGGCAGAAGATTCTGAGAGAATTGTAGAAAGTCATGGTAGTGGGAATTATTGGGCGGGGGACGATGGAGCTGTCAGAGGAATCTATATTACTGGTAGAATTCTGAGGGAGTTGTAGGAAGTTAGGTTAAAGCAATGAGAATGAGGAAAGGTATCAGAAAGGGTGGGCAGATGTTGGGGGGTCTGCACATAGTCACTTGGCTCCTTAGGGACTGGAACCCTAAAGAGAGAGGCTCGAGCAGTGGGGTTTCAGAAGGATGCATTCTCTTCCTTGGTTAGAACCCTACCCCACCAGGGCAATAAAGATTCTTCCCCCCCCCCCCCCCCCCCCCCCCCCCCCGCCCCAGAGGTTCCTCCCCTTAGGGTGGAAGTGGCTGTAGATAGCTATTGCATACCACCTATTCAGTCTTGAAAACCCTTCCCAACTAGGCTGCAGAGGACTGGCTCCAGGAACCAAAGGTCTTTTTCTCTTGGATTTTTAATCTCCTCTCCTTCCTACCCAAACCCCATTCTCTCTTCTCCCCCCCTCCCCCTCCAACCAGTTTTATTACCTACTGATTTGGAGTCTGATTCTTTGAAGCCAAGCGGATGTGAAGGAACGTGGCAGGATTGACGGTATCAGGCTGGATGTGGATACAAGATTCCACAGATTTAATATGTCTACATATAGGACTTCAGTGGAAATTGGGAGGAGAGCCCTACGCCTCTCAGAGAAAGCCCAAATGAACCCCAGCTCCTGAGTTTTCCTGACCCCATGGAGCCTCATCCATGCTAAACTCAGTCATACTGTCCCTGAACTAGTTGTGCTGGCCCTCTGTCATCTGTAGCCCCCACCTCCAAGAAGCCCCACGGCCACATCCTCAAATCATACATTTATTTTTTCAATTAATATTTATTGAACTTCTTCTAAGATCCAAGCTCTATGTTAGGCGCTGTGGGAGATAGAGAAATACACTTCCTTTCTTTACAAAGCTTAGACGCTAATAAAGGAGTTATACCCTATACAGGGTACTTACAAAATGTAGTAGGTGTTTTAATCAAAGTAAAGGTAAATGTAGGGTTCACAGGAGGGAGAGATCCCTTTTAGCTGGGAGGAAGATCAAGGGAGTTGCCTGGGAAGGGGCAATATCTGAACTGGGTCATGAAGAATGGAGAGAGTTAATGATGGACAGAATGGAGAGAGTTAATGATGGACAGAATGGAGAGAGTTAATGATGGACAGAATGGAGAGCGTTAATGATGGACAGAATGGAGAGAGTTAATGATGGACAGAATGGAGAGAATTATGATGGTCAGAATGGAGAGCATTAATGATGGTCAGAATGGAGAGAGTTAATGTGATGGACAGAATGGAGAGAGTTATGATGGTCAGAATGGAGAGCATTAATGATGGTCAGAATGGAGAGCATTAATGATGGACAGAATGGAGAGAGTTATGATGGTCAGAATGGAGAGCGTTAATGAGGGTCAGAATAGAGAGAGTTAATGATGGACAGAATGGAGAGCATTAATGATGGTCAGAATAGAGAGAGTTAATGATGGACAGAATAGAGAGCATTAATGATGAACAGAATGGAGAGCATTAATGATGGACAGAATGGAGAGAGTTATGATGGTCAGAATGGAGAGCGTTAATGATGGACAGAATGGAGAGCATTAATGATGGACAGAATGGAGAGCATTAATAATGGACCAAATAGAGAGAGTTAATGATGGACAGAATGGAGAGAGTTATGATGGACAGAATGGAGAGAGTTAATGATGAACAGAATGGAGAGAGTTATGATGGACAGAATGGAGAGAGTTATGATGGACAGAATGGAGAGAGTTAATGATGAACAGAATGGAGAGAGTTATGATGGTCAGAATGGAGAGCGTTAATGATGGACAGAAAGGAGAGAGTTATGATGGACAGAATGGAGAGAGTTAATGATGGACCAAATAGAGTTATGATGGACAGAATGGAGAGAATTAATGATGGACAGAATGAAGGCTGGGAGGAAGGGAAGGGGGAGAGGATGGCAAGCAAAGTCCATGGAGTAAGGAAGCATCCTTCATATCCCCAAAATTGTGAGACCACTTTGGCTGCCACTCAGGGTTCACAAGCCCTTTCTTTTTTTGTCTTTGTGCTTCCTCTCTTAAGCTGTGCACAATATGTGTGCTTAGTAAATGCTTATTACACGGGGACAAATTTAGGGAAGGAGTAAGAGCAGGCTGAAAGGGTAGGTTGAAGTCAGATCATGAAGGACCTTGAAAGAAAAGATGGAGACATGACTGTCTTTCCCATGGTCTTTCCCATTCAAATAGCTCTGCTCAGGTGTGTCTGTGGATAATCCAGATGATCAGGTAGTCTGTGCTTACACATGTTTGGTCATGCTCTTATAACAGGATATCTTATTTTTTTTAATATTTAAAACTTTTTAATTAAAGCTTTTTATTTTCAAAACATTTGCATGGATAGTTTTTCAACAAAACCTTGTGTTCCAAATTTCTCCCTCCCTTCCTCTCACCCTCTGTTGTAAATGGCAAGTAACTCAATATATGTTAAACAAGTGTAATAGGACATCTTTTTTAAATGTATTGAAAATTATGTAAAAATAGTTCCCATTGAGAAAGGATGTCTTCCCAGAAGAGCCAATGAGAGACATCTCTGGTGGTAATGGGGAAAAAACCAAACCAAACCAAGACACTAGATTCTGAGTCAGAAAACCTGAATTTGAATCAAAGATCTGCTACTTATGGCATGTGAGACTTTGGTGAAATCACTTCAGTGCTCTTGGTCTTGGTTTCTTCATCGTCAAAATGAGGTTGTTAGAGTAGATAACCTTGGAACTCCCTACTATATCTAGATCTAAAAATTTTGCACTTCTTAACCCATAAAATAAAGGGGTTATATCAAACCAAGATAATAAATGGCCAAGATAATAAAAGACAGGAAAATGGAGGGGCTATGGGAAAACAGACATACAAATACTATTTTCTTAAAAATGAATTTTTATTGGCATCTTTTGTTTTTATGTTGTCTAAATTTTCCAGCAAAGACAATCAATACTTTGAAAACAAATTGAGAGTATTTGCAATGTTCTACACCTATAGACCCCCATTTATATCCTTCCAACTTTGTAAAGGAGTGGGAAGATATATCTTCTCATATCTCTTTTTTGTTCTGTATAATTCTGCAACATTCAGTTTCAATTGTTTTAGAATTCTTTCCATTTACAGTGTAGTCACTTGTATATTGTATTCTTGACTCTGCTTACTTCATTTTGCATCAGTTCATGTTAAGTCTTTCCATACTTCTCTATATTCATCATATGTACGGCTTCTTATATTCCAATAATATTAATAATATTCCATTACAATCATGTGCCATGACTTGTTTAAACATTCTGCAATTGATGATCATTTACTTAATTTCCAGGGTTATTTACCATTAAAAATGCTATTATAAATATCTTAATGATATAGGTTTTTCTCCTTTTTTTTTCCTTATCAATGAGGTACATGCTTAGTAGTGAAATCTCCGGGTCAAAGGATATAGACATTTAAACCACTTTATTTACTTAATTCCAAATTGTTTTCCAGACAGTTTGCAGCTTCAACAATTCATTAGAGTGTCTATCTTTTTATCCAACACTGATTATTTCTATCTTTAGGCACAGATACCAATTAGTTTTGATTTGCATTTTTCTTAATATTAGTGATTTTGAGCATTATTTTATATGGCTGTTAATAGCAACACTAATATTGTTGGTGGAGCTATGAGGTTGGTATAACCTTTCTGAAAAAGAAGTCATCAACAAATATTTTTTAAGAGCCTACTCTGTGGCAGACAGCATGCTAAGCACTGAAGATACAAAGAAAGGCAAAAAACTAGTCCCTGACATCAAGGATCTCATGGTCTTATGAGGAAGGTCACAAGCCAACAATTATACATGAATATAATATAATATAATATAATATAATATAATATAATATAATATAATATAATATAATATAATATAATATATATATGTATATGATGTATATAGGACAAATTAAATATGACCAACAGAGAAAAGGCATTAGCTTTATCAAAGGGGGATTCAGAGAATGAAGTGATGTCTGGTTTCTTCTCTTCCTCCCAATGGAGGTTTTTGGAAAGAACTCATTGATGGAAAAAAGAGGCTTCAGATATAGGAGAAGGCAACTAAGACATGGTGGTGAATTTTGGAGTATGAGCCATATTGCAGGAGGTTAAGGAGTGTATATGTGCTAAGTAAAAAAGTTAGATTCATCTTTTAAAAGAGTTGGAAGAGAAAAAGAGGAGCAGAATTTGAGGAAGCTTTTTTTAAAATAGTAAGCTTGTGCATGTTTGGAGAAGGGGGAAAGCCATTGGAAGAAGAAAATGAAGGTATGGGAGAAAGGCTCATGGATTTGTAGTCACAGGACCTGCATTTTATAATTTCCAACCTGTGTGAAGTTGGGCAAGTTCCTAAATTTTCTTAAGCCTCAGTTTGAAAATAAAAATATTGAACTAGATATCTCTCAAGGTCATCTTAGCTCTCATCCTAATAAGTGAAAGAGCAAGTTTTCTCAAAGGAGTGGGAAGAGATGGGATCAAGAACAGAATGCAGGGGCTAGAGAGAGAAATAAAAATATTCAAAGGAGGTTGAGCCAAAACCAAATGTGTTTGCAAAGGATTAGAAAGGATGATCTATTTCTCTTTTTCCTGACAGCCCTGCATCTGGGGCCATTGCCAGTTGTCCTGACCTATGTCTTGCTCCTGGACTCTGATGACTGTGGTGGAGAGAATGAAGCTGATGATGTTGCAGAACTCTACCTCACTAAAATCCAATTCACTGGCAAGTCAGGACATCACCCCGCTGATGTCATTGGTCTTCTTCAAGAACCAAAGATGAATAACAACAGCCATCTATCTCCCACTTGATCACCATGTGTCCCAGAGCACATGACCCTAACATTTTTGTGGTGTTTTTTCTTTTCTGCTCTTAGGTGAATAAGTATTCTGAGATGAAATACCCCCGTGACTCCTGCACCTGGGGAATTCCACATAGCCATCCAAGGCTCCAACAACGCTAGAGCCAGGGTGTAAGCAGCTAAGCAACCTGCTTGGTCCAGTCCAGTAACAGAATGACTCCTGGACCAAGACCCTATCCAGAGGGAGGAAGCCCAGCTAAACAAGGGAGCCATCCGTGCATTCCTGATGTCATTCGTTGAATCTCACTTGATGAGACTCCTTGAAGGGAGAGAAGGATTCCTAGAGGCCTCTGTGTTATCACTAGCATGGCATTTTTATTTTTTTTCATCACATTAGTTATTTCTTTTATTTTTTTAAAAAGTGAAGTCATTCATGGATAAAGACAATATAATAAAAAAGGACAATTTTACTTATTCAATCCATTTATGTAAAGCCATCCCAATTAAATTACCTTCCCCTCATTTATTTGATATTTCATTTTTTCCAAGTTACATGTAAAACAATTTTTAGCTTTTAAAAAAAAATTTGACTTCCAGAATTTCTCCCATCTTCCCTCTCCACCCTGTCCCTGTTGAGAAAGTACATGTGAAGTTATGCAAAATATTTCCATAAAAAGATATGTTGCAAAGAAAACATAGATTCCTCTCCTCATCCCCCCCAAAAAATTTCAAGAAAAATAAAGTAACAAAAAAGTATAGCATGGTATTTTTAACTCATTCTCCCCATGGACTCTGTGTTTGTATGTATGCATTTGCATATTTGTATATATATATATATATACACACACATAAAATGTGGGGAATGATTCCCCTCTATGTATTTTGTAATAACTTTTCTCATTGTAACTTCTCAATCAAATTCTTTTTGTAAAAGCTAAATAATGTCACCTGGTTGATTATACAGCCCAATGGCTGTACACCAAATGGAATCTTGTGAGCAAACAATTTCAGAAATTCCAGCTACTCAGGATTACCCAATTATAGAACCCTAAGGAGAGTAATTATCTACTGCCTTCTGGGACCTCGCTTGCCCAAGGTAACTTTCCTCCCTTCTCAGAATTCCTAGCTGTGAAGGGAACTAATTGCCAGTGGGTCAGTAAGGACATTAAGCCTTGGGGTAGTAAGACATTACTGATTTCCCATGTACTGAGCTATCTACCACCCAGGAATGACCTCTACTGTCTCTAGAGGAAGTTGTTGTGAACAAAATAGAGTGAGCTCATCAGTTTGATTTACCAATTGGTTCCTTATTCCGACCAATTGCCTTTCCTTTTCCCTATTTTGCCAAAGGGTTTCTCCACCATTGCCACATTCCTGCTGAGAACTGAGTGGATCATGTTGGGGAAGATTGAGGAGGTGAAACTCCCCAATCAATACATGGCACCCTAACTTTTTTGAAGACCTACTTAGGACGAGCCCACAGTGATTATGGGTACAAGTAGTATCAAAAAACAGAAAAACAGCAGTCATGTATTCTGGGGCCCCCAGAGAGGGGGAAATTATCTGAAGCCATGTTTATATGTGGTACTGTGTGGGATATAAAGGCAGCTAACAGCTGAGGATGGGGCTGTGGGCGGAATGGCTAGGCAAGAAGGGTCTCCTCCTTAATAGCATCTTATGGTGGTTTCCGTAAGTTGGTGGAGATTGCACAACTGTTACCAACTGCCATGCCGGATATATTTTGCAACCCAGCCTGCTGTGCCACGTGTAGTTTGGTGTGCCAGGGCCTGAGGAAGTCTGAGAGTGAGAAAAAAAACAAACCCAAACAATTTGACAGTTCTTCCGATAAACTCTTTCAAACTGAGGATAAGCCCCTCTAATCATATGACAAAGTCCACTGACCATTTGAGAAAAAGTGATGCAGAGAGTACCACTCTATATTCCAAGAGAGAGCTAAATAGCATCCCATAGACCATTCTGAGAGAATAAATTCTAGCAGCAAAGGGAAAAGTACAGAGTTTTATCAAACTGTGCATATGCTTTGGTCCAGCAGTGTTACTACTGGGCTTATATCCCAAAGAGATTTTAAAGAAGGGAAAGGGACCTGTATGTGCCAAAATGTTTGTGGCAGCCCTTTTTGTAGTGGCCAGAGACTGGAAATTGAATGGATGCCCATCAATTGGAGAATGGCTGAATAAAATGAGGTATATGAATGTTATGGAATATTATTGTTCTGTAAGAAATGACCAACAGGATGATTTCAGAAAGGCCTGGAGAGACTTACATGAACTGAAGCTGAGTGAAATGAGCAGGACCAGGAGATCATTATACACTCCAACAACAATACTATATGATGATCAATTCTGATGTATGTTATTCAACAATGAGATGAACCAAATCAGTTCCAAGGGAGCAGTAATGAACTGAACCAGCTACGCCCAGTGAAAGAACTCTGGGAGATGACTAAGAACCACTATATAGAATTCCCAATCCCTCTAATTTTGTCTGCCAGCATTTTTTATTTCCTTCACAGGCGAATTGTACATTATTTCAAAGTCTGATTCTTTTTGTACAGCAAAATAACTGTATGGACATGTATACATATATTGTATTTAACATATACTTTAACATATTTAACATGTATTGGTCAACCTGACATCTGGGGAAGGGGATGGGGGGAAGGAGGGAAAAAATTGGAACAAAAGGTTTTACAGTTGTCAATGCTGAAAAATTACCCATACATATATCTTGTAAATAAAAAGCTATAATAATAATAAAAAAAAGAAAAGTACAGAGTTCCATCAATCCCAAAGGCAGATGTCAATTAGTCACAACAAAGGAAAAATACAGGGATTTATATCAACTATTTTGAGGAAGGATATGTAAACAAATCCACTGACCATTATGAAAAAGACACAGAATTCTGTCGACCACCTGGGTGTAAGAGAAGATTAAAATGGAGGTCTCTTATCAATGGAGCAGTCAAAGGTCAAGGAGGGTTTGCAACCACACAATTTTCAAGCTATATAATGATGTCAGTGGGTGAATAAGACAAGCTATGAAATCTCTCTCAAATGTTTTTATGGAAAGATATTCATTGTTCTAGGGTTACTTAGATTATATCCTTTGTGTATTATTATGTTATAACCTTGAGAACAGATCAGATACCAGGAGATTTTTTTTTTTTTATTTAATAGCCTTTTATTTACAGGATATATACATGGGTAACTTTACAGCATTAACAATTGCCAAACCTCTTGTTCCAATTTTTCACCTCTTACCCCCCCACTCCCTCCCCCAAATGGCAGGATGACCAGTAGATGTTAAATATATTAAAATATAACTTAGATACACAATAAGTATACATGACCAAAACATTATTTTGCTGTACAAAAAGAATCAGACTCTGAATTATTGTACAATTAGCTTGTGAAGGAAATAAAAAATGCAGGTGTGCATAAATATAGGGATTGGGAATTCAATGTAATGGTTTTTAGTCATCTCCCAGAGTTCTTTTTCTGGGTATAGCTAGTTCAGTTCATTACTGCTCCATTAGAAATGATTTGGTTGATCTCGTTGCTGAGGATGGCCTGATCCATCAGAACTGGTCATCATCTAGTATTGTTGTTGAAGTATATAATGATCTACCAGGAGATTTTTGAATGATATTTATTCTAAACAAAAGAATTATAGAGTTTTGAGTAATAAGGAACTAAAATAGGATCTTAAAGTTGGAAGATTTAATGGTGATGAAGATTTTTTTCTCTATGTAGTCCCTGGCTGAACAGCAAAAAACAAACAAACAAAAAAAAAAAAACAACTACACAGGATTTATACATCAGAGGGACAATTTCTCCCAGGGAAATGAGGAGGGCTTATAAGGCATTAGAGAGCAGTAGGAATTTGGAAAACTCCAAGAGTGATTCTGATGATGGGGGATGCAACTAATATGAGAAGGAGCTTGTCATGAGAAAAGGGACATGGCATTCCTGCTATAGCTGGAATAAATGTTCCATTTTCCAGAATCCAACATCTGGAGCTCCTGGGAGGTAAGCTTAAAAGGAGAAGAAAAACTGCTCCTCCAAAAAGGTTAAACACACAATTATTTTCCCTGTTCTATTTCAGAGTGACTGCTATATCCAAAACTTTATTTTGGATGCTATGGGTGATACAAGACAAGTATGAAACATCATTCTTGCCTTCCAGGTAGAAAAACCTAGTGATGAGAGACCCACAAAAACTATAATTAATGGACAATAGAATGTAATGTTATTAAGAGTAAAGGTTATGATACATTCCCCCCCCCCCCCGCTCCTTCCTGCACTCAGTCACTCTTCACTAGGGTGCCTTCTGGATCTTTCTAGGAAAAAATAGAAAAAGCTACCTGAACTCACTTTTACTGCCTGGGAAAAAGATGGATCCTGTCAACATAGTCTTCTCAAGTGACTGAGTCAACCAAATCATATTGGAATAGCCCCCAAATTGCCATCAAGAAGTGGCTATGAACCAACTGATTCATCTTAGGGCAGCCCCAGTCCCTGAAAATAAATCAAGGATTGTCTCTTGTCCTCTCAACAGAGTGACAACAGGTGTGTCCCTCAATCCCTCTCAGTTAAAACGTCTATCTTGTTGTAAGTCTTTTACTGTTACTTGTAGGAAGCACTAATAGGATCCTAGAAAAGACTGGTTTCAAATCCCTTCTCTTACACATAGAAACTATGTGACCCAGAAAACGAGCCTCTATGGACCTCAGGCAACCTTCCCAACTCTTATCTTTTGAGTCACACGTGGGCAGAGATATGATTTAGGTTTTCCCACATCATACTTAAACCAGGAATAGCTAAAGAAGAGAAATAAAGTTATAGACCAATATTCCTAAGGAACATTGACATCCTAGCAGTCTTTCTGATGGTGGTTCCAAGGGGTTTGTGGAAGGATATCATTCTCATTTTAGATATTAGATTTAGATATCAAATCTCTTGCATTACCTACGTAACTCATACAGGTAGGAGGCACTGTTGATAAAGCATTAGCTCTGGAATCAGGAAAAGCTAAATTCACATCTGACCCCAGACACTATTATGACCCCAGGCAGATTACTTAACTTCTCTGCCTTAATTCAAATAAGATAATATTTGAAAAAGTGTTTAGCACAGTGCCTGACTCATGGTAAGTGCTTAATAAATGTGTTTAAAAATGATAATTTATCTAAACCATGGATTAACATGAGAGTTCTTAAATATGTTTTTAGTAAACATTTTTATAACTATTTCAACTAAAATGGGTTTCCTTTAAATAAAATAAAAGAATACTGACGTAAAAATATTAACTAATAAGTTATGAGAATAATCTATTTAAAATATCCTATACTAAGAGACAGGTTAAAGTTATATCAGAAATGTAGGGTTGATTCAGTAGAAGAAAAACTATAAAGATAATTTACTATGTTAATGATAAAAATAATAAAAAGCACCTGGTTATATTAATAGATATTGAAATGGCATTTGCCAAAACTCAATACTCATCTATTCTAAAAACATTAGGGTACATAGGAAAAAATGGACTTTTTCTTAAAACATTATGTGAATGTATCTAAATTCTATTGTGCTATAATGAATTATAAAAGAAATGGGTTCAGAGAAGCTTGGAAAGACTCATGTAAACTGACATGAGCACATTAAGTAAAACCACAAGAACATTTTATACAGTAATAACATCATAAAGCAAAAAATTATGAAAGGTTTAAAAACTCTAATCAACACAATGACCAACCATGATTCTAGAGCAAATAGCAAAACATGCTATAATGTCCTGACTAAAAGGTTTGAGTAGATAGAGTACAAATTGAATATTTTTACATACATAATAATACTTTTAAATATAAATACATACTTTTTAGGCATGGCCAATGGAATAATTTGTTTTGTGTGACTGTGCATATTTGTTACAAAGGTTTTATTTTCCTTTTCAGTGGCAGAGGAGAAAAAGAGAGAAAAAAGATTTTTATTCATTGAAAAAAATTAAATTTAGCATGCAAATATATATACATATACATTCTTCCTTTCTTCTTTCTTTCCATCCTTTGCTTCTTTCTTTGTTAATTTCTTTGTTTCTTCCTTCCTTCCTTCTTTTCTTTTCTTTTCAACAATGTCAACTCCCCAGAAGTTTCTCTATACCAACTAGAGTCCACATAATCACTCAACTTTGTGCCCCAAAACAATCTCATTTGTATTTGAGTCTTAGGAACTTCAGTTCAGGCCCAGAACTTCATGGGAAATGTAGTCAGGTCCCACCTTGCAGTCATGATCTGTATGCCCCTTCCCATAATCCATGCACAGATAGAAAAGACAGAAACTCGAGGTAGCATAGCTTCTTTGCTACATTAACCTGAGTGTATCCTAAATGCCTTTGTTTCTTTGGGAGAAGTTTCTCACAGTAACTCTATTATACTGTTCTAGTCCTTAGAGTTTCTGAGACTCCTAGGAAAGGGATAAGAAAATTATATAGATATATACAGGGTATATAAACTCACAGAGTCAGATTGTTTGTTCTTATTGTCATCAAGGAGTCAGAAACCTGGCTTTTAATGGACTCAGCTATTAAATTTCTTGGTCATCTTGGGCAAGCTACTTAGTCTCTCTAGGCTTAATTTCCCTACATGGCAATAAGAATAATACCTGTCATGTTTCCTTTACTGGTTTGTTTTGAGAAGTAATGTTTTGAGATTATGCAAATGACTGTCAAACATATTTCTACATCTTTGATCTCTTTTTCATAATCTATTCCTCTATATCTAAATGCCAAGTGGACATTTCTATTTGGATATCTCACCATTATATGTTTAAAATCAATATATCAAAAATTCAAATTCATCTTATACTCCAAAAATTAGCTATCCACCCTTGACTTCCTACTTTTGGCTAAAGGTATGATCATGCTCCAAGTTGCCTAGTCTTGAAACCTTGAATTCATTTTTCATTTTTTCTCCTTTATTACATATATCTTATAAGTTCTAAAGTCCTATTTATCTTTCCTTTTCAATTTCTCTAACATCTTTTCTCTTCACTCCTACTATGGGATAACCCTCATTCTACATCTTATCATCTTATCAGAATCTCTTTTCAACTTGGTTTTCTGCCTCCATCGCCCTCTCCCCACCTCCACTTTCAATCAGGTCTTACAAAGTAATTTTCTTAAAGTGAAACTCTACTTAAGTGATTCCCTTGTTCAGAAGTCTTCAGTACCACCTCAAGGGCAAAGATGGTTATATGTAGGAAGATGGCTGGAGTGCAGCAAGGCATCTGGAGGCAGATAGATTGACTGGTGAATTTCTACCAGCCAACAGGTTCCCAGAACAGGAGCTAGAGGTCAGGGTTGGATATGGAGAAACACGTGCCACAGAATGGAAGGAAGATACCCAGAATGCCACGGGGTCCAACCTCCTTTGTCTTCCACACTCACTCCATGCTCATTGTTACCTTCTGCCTCCACACTACCTCTTCACTTCCTACCATTTCCCAATGTCTGCTCAAATCCCACTCCCTTATGAAACTGCATCCCTTCATCATTGCAATCCACCTTGATCTCTTTCTGCCCTGAAATCCTTTAGTTCATCTCACAAGGTTAGAACACATGTCCCCACTGGGAGACACTCAAATTAGCTTTCATACCATATGCATGTCTTATCTCCCTGCCTCCATCCCACAGTTGTGAGTTCCCCAAAGTCAGGAACTATGTCTTCTGCCAAATCAATTTTTTAAAAAAAATTATTTCATTTATTTATTTATTTATTTTTATTATAATAACTTTTTATTGACAGAACCCATGCCAGGGTAATTTTTTACAACATCATCCCTTGCACTCACTTCTGTTCCGATTTTTCCCCTCTCTCCCTCTACTCCCTCCCCTAGATGGCAAGCAGTCCTATACATGTTAAATAGATTACTAGTATATCCTAGATACAATATATGTGTGCAGAACTGAACAGTTCTCTTGTTGCACAGGGAGAATTGGATTCAGAAGGTAAAAATAACCCGGGAAGAAGAACAAAAATGCAAACAGTTTACATTCATTTCCTAGTGTTCTTTCTTTGGGTATAGCTGCTTCTGTCCATCCTTGATCAATTGAAACTGAGTTAGATCTTCTCTTTGTCGAAGAAATCCACTTCCATCAGAATACATCCTCATACAGTATCATTGTTGAGGTATATAATGATCTCCTGGTTCTGCTCATTTCACTCAGCATCAGTTCATGTAAGTCTCGCCAATCCTCTCTGTATTCATCCTGCTGGTCATTTCTTACAGAACAATAATATTCCATAACATTCATATACCACAATTTACTCAACCATTCTCCAATTGATGGGTATCCATTCATTTTCCAGCTTCTAGTCACTACAAACAGGGCTGCCACAAACATTTCTGCCAAATCAATTTGACATACTTTTATGATCCACTATGCCAGGAACTGGCCATGCAAGGAAAAAAGTATTCCTGCCTTCAAGGAGTTTAGATTCTACTGGGAAGAAACAAGATATACATCGATAAACCTATATAAAACATAAAAGGAGAAAGAGAGAGAGAGAGAGAGAGAGAGAGAATATAAATATTCAAAGAGGAGGGGGAGAGTATTAACTACTGATGATCAAATAAGGTCTCCTCCACTAGAAGGAAATCCATACCTGAGCTGTGTTTTGAAGCAAGCTACATATTAGAAGAGATAAGGGTGAGGAGGAAGAACATTACAGGAAAGATAATCTGGGCAAAGTCATGTAATATCAATTACTGGGAATAAGCAGTAGATCATTTTCTTTGTTTCTTTATTTTTCTTCCTTTCTTCCTTCTTTCTTTCCTTCCTTTGCTTCTTTCTTCCTTTGTTTCTTCCTTCCATCTTTTCTTTTCTTTCTTTTTCTTTCTTTCCTTCCTTCTTTTTTTTAAGTGAAACAAATGATTTGTATAGAATTCCTGTACAAATATAATTCTATCACTTCAAATCAGATATATAAAAAAAACTAGTTTATCTTTCTCCTAAAACATTCCTTTTTGTCTTTAAAAAATTAATTATTTTTAATACACATAGCTTTGTGAATCATATTGGGAGAGAAAAATCAGAGCAAAAAGGAAAAGCCATGGGAGAGAAAAAAACAGAAAAAAGAAGTGAATACAGCATGTGGTCATTTACACTCAATTTCCACAGTTCTTTTTCTGGATGTAGATAGCATTTTTTGTCCAAAATCTATTGAGATTGCTTTGGATCACTGAACCACTGAGAAGAATCACATCTTTCATAATTGATCATTGCACATTCTTTTTTTTTTTATTTAATAGCCTTTTATTTACAGGATATATACATGGGTAACTTTACAGCATTAACAATTGCCAAACCTCTTGTTCCAATTTTTCACCTCTTACCCCCCCACCCCCTCCCCTAAATGGCAGGATGACCAGTAGATGTTAAATATATTAAAATATAACTTAGATACACAATAAGTATACATGACCAACATTATTTTGCTGTACAAAAAGAATCAGACTCTGAATTATTGTACAATTAGCTTGTGAAGGAAATCAAAAATGCAGGTGGGCATAAATATAGGGATTGGGAATTCAATGTAATGGTTTTTAGTCATCTCCCAGAGTTCTTTTTCTGGGTATAGCTAGTTCAGTTCATTACTGCTCCATTAGAAATGATTTGGTTGATCTTGTTGCTGAGGATGGCCTGATCCATCAGAACTGGTCATCATCTAGTATTGTTGTTGAAGTATATAATGATCTCCTGGTCCTGCTCATTTCACTCAGCATCAGTTCGTGTAAGTCTCTCCAGGCCTTTCTTTCATTGCACATTCTTGCTGTCATTGTTTACAATGTATTCCTGGTTCTGCTTGTTTCACTCAGCATCAGTTCATGTAAATCTTTCCAAACCTGTCAACTTGCTCATCATTTCTTATAGAACAATAATATTCCATTATCTTCATATACCATCGTTCATTCAGTCATTCCCCAATTGATCATTTTCTAATTCTTTGCCAACATAAAGAATTGCTACAAATATTTTTGCACATGTGGGGCTTTTTCCCTTCTTTATGATTTCCTTGTGATATAGACCCAGTATTGGAACTGGTGGGTTAAAGGGTATGCACAGTTTGATAGTCATTTGGGCATAGTTCCAGATCACTCTGTAGAATGGCTGAATTAGTTCACAATTCCATTAGTGTCTCAGTTTTCCCATATCCCCTCCAACATTCATCATTATTTTTTCCTGTCATCTTAGTCAATTTGAGAGGTGTGTAGTGGTACTACAGAGTTGTCTTAATTTACATTTCTCTATAATCAATAGTGATTTACAGCATTTTTTATGTGATCATAGGATTTAATTTCTTCATCTGAAAATTGGCTGTTCATATCCTTTGACCATTTATCAATTGGGGAATGACTTGTATTCTTATAAATTTTATATAGTTCTTCATATATTTTTAAAATGAGACCTTTGTCAGAAACACTGACTGTAAAGATTTCCCCCCCAGCTTGGTATTTCCCTTTTAATCTTGTTTCTGTTGGTTTAGTTTGTGCAAAAAACTTTTTAATTTAATGTAATCAGAGTTGTCCATTTTGCCTTTCATAATGTTCTCTAGTTCTTCTTTGGTCATAAATTCCTCCCTTCTCCAGAGATCTGTTAGATAAATTATCCCTTGCTCTCTTAATTTGTTTATGTATAATTCTTTCTATCCAAATTGTGTACCCATTTTGACCTTATTTTGGTGTGGGATATGAGATGTAGGTCTATGCCTAATTTCTGACATATTATTTTCCAGTTTTTCCAGCAATTTTTGTCAAATAATGAGTTGTTATTCCAGAATCTAGAATCTTTGGGTTTATCAAATATTAAATTACTATAGGTCTTAATTATTGTGTCATGTGTATCTAATGGATTCCACTGATCTATCTATTTCTTAGCCAGTACCAAATGGATTTGATGACTGCTGCTTTATAATATTGTGTTAGGTTTGGTACTACTAGCCAGTAGATCATTTTAGCTGAAATGTACAATCTTTGCAAGGAATAATATGCAATCAGCCTGAAAATATAGGTTGGAGGAGCCAGATTGTGAAGGGCTTTAGATATCAAACAAAACAGATTATAGTTTATTGTAGAAGAAAGAAGAAGCCATAGACTTTTCTTGTGTAGGGGAGTGACCCATGATTTAATCTAACAAGTATGTTGAGGGAAGATTTAATAGGAGAGATATTGGATGGATGTACAGAAACTAATTGATGTCGAGTGATCTGTTGCATGAGTCAATTAATTCATGCATCAGGTAGAGGGTTGGACTATTTGACTTCTCAATTTACTTAGAACTCAAGAAATTCTATTAATTATACCTCATTGTTTCCCTCACAGCTTAGTACAAATCTTTGCACACAGAAGGTCTTGGTACATATGGGTTGATTAAAGGGACTTTTTCTTACTCACCTCCAGCTGGCTCTCTGTACAGGCTATCTTGAATGTCTCCCTCCATGGAATTTTCTCAATTGCTCAGTTTTATATGCAGATTTCCACTGACCATCTTTTTAATTCTCTGGCTCCAGAATCCAAGGGAGTGTCATAGTTAAAGCTTTAGGAACATGCAGAATGGTAGACTGTGCTGGTTAATTTATATCTCCCCATTTATGCTCCTCATATGGTTATTCTTGGTGTTTGCCCCAGATGAGTCCTACTGGTCCCATGGCTATTCCTGTCTATGGGCATGAAGCCATCTTCTTGGAGGGCAGCCAGGGGACAGAGACCATCTCTTGGCAGCCATAGTTCCCCAAGGCAATAATGTGTGGTACTGATGGTGCCATCACAGTTGCTGGCATCCCTTCCTTCCTACCACCCATTGCTGTATCTTTCAGCAGGTGACAAGACCCACCTGTCCTGGCAAGAGGCATGGGACTGGGAGAATGATGAAAGATTTATCATCAGCTGGGCAAAAGCTGAGGGATCGGCAAGGAGAATGGGAGCGATGACTAGGATTTCTGGATTCCCAGACCGCAGTGTGGTAGCTTCATATGAGAGCCACTGGCACACCAGAAGAGGGAGAGAGATTGCTTTGAAATGAGATGGGAGTCAGAGTTGTGCGGGATTCTGCCAGGTAGAGGAAGCTGCTAATAGATTCCTGCATGCCCCCTCGACGCCGCCCCCCCCCCCCCCCGCAAGCACAGCACTCATTTAGAACTTGCTTCTCTCCAAAATCTGAATCCTTATTCCTTGACACATCTCAATCACACACAGGGTAGGCAAGTAGACCTAGTGGAGTCAGTCAGGCACCTTGAGGGAGTGATAGAGGGCAGTGTGAGGCAGACAAATCAAAACACCATCACCATCACCATTAACCCACACCGAGAGAGCACAGAACTCTAAACTCAAGAACCTTAGAGATAGTGAGACTCTTCTAGACTACAGATCTGCTTCTATCTCAGCCTGTTCAGCCATCATTGAAGAGAGAAGTCTTTGTGGAAAGGGAGCCCACTTTCTCCATCACCCTCAGTAATAGCTGATGACCAGCTTCCATCAATAAGCAGATAGGCACAGGAACTCTAAGAGAGGTAGCTTCTCACTTTCAGATCATAATCCTGCTTGTGGCCCAACTCTTACATTCATCATTCAGGGAAACAACTTTTATGGAGAAAGGAACCACCATCCCCACAACTGTAATCAGCTGCCTCGTATAGGACGGGCAAGGTAATTTAACTGAACAACGAGGTACCGAGAGAAAGAAACAGACAGACAGTCAGAAACAGATACAAAAAAAAACACAGAGGGAGACAGAGAAAGGGGAGGGGGGGGGAAGAGAGAGAGAGAGAGAGGAATGAGGGAGGGAGAGAAGGAGGGAAGGAGGGAGAGAAAAAGCACCAGATCATTGCAACCACCTTGGCCATTATCTTCCCTAAGACCCTGGTAAGAAAATCTAGAAACCTGGATTCAAGAGTTTTGGAAAGCCCAGTGTCTTCAGACATAGTTCTTGATGGTGGCCCTTGTAGAGATGCACCTTGGTGATTATTCCTGCAGGTACAGCAGCTCTAGCTGCTCAGGGCCCCCAAAATAAAGTCCTTGCTGCCAGAGTCTTTGGTGCTCTAAGGTGATGTTAAGTAATTCAACATCAAGAACTAGTATGATTTTTCTGAGTGCAAATGACAGTGAAGAAGAGAATTAATATGAGCTTGCTGTTGCATCCTAAAATTATGGGACTTTTCCATCTGACTCGCAGCTGAAACCTACCATATATGTCGTTTCCCTCATTAGAATATGGGCTCCTTGAGATGAGAGACATATTTTTTTATTTGTATCCTCAGTGCTTCATACATAATAAGCTTTATTAAATATTTCATTCATTCATTTATTGCTTTATCTATTTGCTTATTCCTTCATTGCTAGTCATTAAATATCCATGATTTTCCTACCTCCAAACTATATGTTTTATATCTTCATCTCATTGAACCACCAGTACCTCAAACTTAAAATGTTCAAAACAGAATTAAATATCTTAAAACCATCTTCCCCTCCTAACTTTCCTAAAGATCAGGAATTAGGAATCATTTATGAAAGCACAAGATAGTACTACAGTACTGGAAGACTTGAGATTTCTTGAAGATAATCAAAAAGAGGATCCAATTACTTGAACAAGTTCACAAAATGGAAGAACAATAAATACCGAAAGTATCAGGATCTTACTGCCTTTGATTACCAGAGTCCCCTGATCTTTGATGCAGTCCATGTCTGAAAGAATAGAGAAAAGGATCATAGGTATTGTCAAGAGCACAACTGTTGTTAGAAGTAACTAAGTAGTTTGCCTGAAAGAGTGTTGGACTTGGATTAAGGAAAACCTGAGTTCATATCTTGTCCCAGATAATACTATCTGTGGGGCAAATCACAGTCTTTGATGTCTCTGTTTCCTTATCTGGAAAATGGGAATATTAATAGCAGCTCACTCCTAAGGTTGTTGCAGAGAAGGAGAATTGGGGAATCAAATGAGATAATCTGTAGTGAAAAACACTTTGCAAAACTTAAGAAGCTGTGTACATGCTAGCTATTATTAACATTAACATTTTAGCAGAGAGCTATCATTACCTAAGATGTATGGTAGCTTGTATAGGCACACACATACAATTATTATGACAATTTACCTTTTTACAGTATTTTCCTTATAAAATCCTTTGGGAAGACAAGCATAAATATTATTACTCTTACTTATAATTTGGAGAAATGGAGGTTGGGAAATACAATAACAGCTGGCATTTAGGTAGCATTTTAAAGTTTGCAAAGCACTTTACATATATTATCTCATTTGTTCTCTCACAGCAATTCTGAGAGCTAAGTACTATTATTATTCTCATTTTATAGATGAGGAAACTGAGATAGGCTGAAATTAAGTGACTTGTCCATTGCCACAAAGCTAGTTAGCAACTGAAGCAGGATTCAGGCTCACGTTTTACTGACCCTCAAGCCCAGCCTTCTAACAATTGTGCCCACTCTGCTAGAAAGCACTGAAGCCAAAAACTGAACTCAAATGACTCTACGACCAGAATTCTTTCCAGTATGCTACGTTGTCTCACAAGGGGAAAGCACAGAGATGCACAAGGAAAATCCATCCAGAAATGCCAAACCCTCAAAGCTGCATTGATTTGCCCATTAGAGATTTCACCTGGCCTCTTATTCTCCCGCTTTCCAAGACAATCAGCTCTGCAATTGCAGTACAATGAGCCAGCCCATATCAAACACTATCCCCAAGGTTCTAGCTCTCCTTGCTTTTATCTAGCAGTCAACCTTGGAGCTGAAGGGAGGCTGATGCAGTCCTTAGGGCTATTAGCTGTGGCTGCTGCTTTCTGGTTCTATAGTTCAGCTGCTCTGGCTTTCTTAATATGGTAACAATAGAAGTTCAGAGAAAATAGAGATCGTTGAGGGCCAGGGCAGTCAGAAAGAAATTCATGGAAAAGATGGGATTCAATTTCACTTTTGAAGGGAGAATAAGATTTAAACCAGTCAAGAAGGGGTGAGAAGGACATTTTAGGGAGGGGAAGCAGCATGAGCAAAAGCAGGGAGATAATACATGGAGTATGTTATGTGGCTAATTCCCTAGAGGAACAGTGGAAGACAAGATTGAAGATGTACATGGGAGCCAGATTGTGAATGATCTAGACAACAAAGGTATGGAGAAGTGAGTTTGTGGGTTTGGGAGAAGTCAAGCCCCAAATTTTGCATCCCATCTACCTCCCCATGGGCCATGATCAAGATACCAAAGGAAGCCTGATAACTGGAATGGAAAAGTTATTACTATTTTACTCCTGCCTTCAGGAAAGAACTTTATTTTCTGTGGGAATTTACATTGTCCACTCTCACTTTCCTATCCATCCAAGGCCTTTTTATACATAGTAGAGGTTGAGTCATATAATTCTACTGAATAAAAAATGGGTAACACAGGGGCAGCTAGGTGGTGCAGTAGATAGAGCACTGACCCTGGAGTTAGGAGGACCTGAATTCAAATCTGACTTCAGACACTTAGCAGTTACTACCTGTGTGACCCTAGGCAAGTCACTTAACCCCAATTGCCTTTCAAAAAAAGGAAAGATTGTTGGTGGAGTTGTGAACGAATCCAACCATTTTGGAGAGTAGTTTGGAACTATGCTCAAAAAGTTATCAAACTGTGCATACCCTTTGATCCAGCAGTGTTACTACTGGGATTATATCCCAAAGAGATTATAAAGAAGGGAAAGGGACCTGTATGTGCACGAATGTTTGTGGCAGCCCTTTTTGTAGTGGCTAAAAACTGGAAACTGAATGGATGTCCATCAGTTGGAGAATGGCTGGATAAATTGTGGTATATGAATATTATGGGATATTACTGTTCTGTAAGAAATGACCAACAGGATAATTTCAGAAAGGCCTAGAGAGACTTACACGAACTGATGCTGAGTGAAATGAGCAGGACCAGGAGATCATTATATACTTCAACAACAATACTAGATGATGACCAGTTCTGATGGATCAGGCCATCCTCAGCAACGAGATCAACCAAATCATTTCTAATGGAGCAGTAATGAACTGAACTAGCTATGCCCAGAAAAAGAACTCTGGGAGATGACTAAAAACCATTACATTGAATTCCCAGTCCCTATATTTATGCCCACCTGCATTTTTGATTTCCTTCACAAGCTAATTGTACAATATTTCAGAGTCTGATTCTTTTTGTACAGCAAAATAACGTTTTGGTCATGTATACTTATTGTGTATCTAATTTATATTTTAATATATTTAACATCTACTGGTCATCCTGCCATCTAGGGGAGGGGGTGGGGGGGTAAGAGGTGAAAAATTGGAACAAGAGGTTTGGCAATTGTTAATGCTGTAAAGTTACCCATGCATATATCCTGTAAATAAAAGGCTATTAAATAAAAAAAAAAAAAAAGGAAAGAAAAGAAATAGATCACGCTTAACTCATTACAAACTTGGCCATGGGAATTGGAAATTCCCACAAAAAATAATGATTCTGGGAAACTGAATTTCCCTAATCCAGCTTCATTGAGATCATAGAATGAAGTCATAAGGTTTAAAGTGAAGAAAGATGCGGTTTTTGAACAGGCAGCTGACTCAGAAGGTAGTTGTGGTCAATCAGGAAGCAGGTTGGGCTAGCTGGAGTTGGGGTACTTGAAGCCAGAAGAGTGAGATTCAGGACAACCATAGGCAGTAGATGAAGTATAGAATTTGAGAAGGCTTTGGCCCACTGGGTCATAGAGGGCTGCCGAGGGAGTTATATCAGGACCCTGGAGAGCTCAAGGAGAAAGCGCTATGCTTTCTCTGGCAGTCCAAAATTGGATTGAAGCTTACTCTGTGCTCTTTCTAGAAATCTACTTATGAAAAGGATCTTGATCCCTTTATTTTAGGTTTATTTCTTATAGAACTAGGGAGTCCTCCCCATATTTCAAAGAGCTATTGGATTCTGGATTTCAGGTGAGTGGCTCACATTTTCTTGGGGTTATATATCATTGACCAAATCCTCAGTGATCTGGCACAAAGGTCATGAGGGGCTCTCATCCTCCTCAAATCAATTCATTCTCTGGAGCTGAAGATCTTCTCCTGAAATAGGGTCAGGGACTTATTCTGAAACCAGGGCTCTCCCTAGATATTATCTTGTCAGATTAAAAAAAAAAAAAGACATTTGAATTGAAGCAAACTATTCAAGGAGAATTAAAGTGTAGAGCAGCAAATAATAACATTTTGCCAAGCCAAGAACTCTACTTTCAGCTTATCTAGAGCACCTTGATACTGTTATGTCCCTCGAATCTAAGCTTCCTAAAATCCCATGTAGCATCTTACAGTTCTTTTTCCAGTTTTTGCCTTATGGTTTAACCAAACAATAGTTTACTAAATTTTAGCAGGGGAAAATAAAATATTTGGCAAGATAACTACACACATTTAGAAAACATAGCTTTTCTTAAGGTTTGAGGATTTGGAAAGATCATCGCAAGCTCGGGTTTGGGAGTATCCCACACTATGAGACAATGATTCAAGAAGGCAACTGGTAGAAAAAGTGGTAATTCTTCCAAATGGCACTCAAAAAAGAGCTGCTATTCCTAAATCCATAACTCCCTCCTATAATCATCAAAACAGGAAGAAGGTAGGATAGGCCCTTCTCCCTTCCCTACCCTTTCTTCCCCTCCTCCCTCAACCAGACTGGCCTTGTGTGATTTCTTTTTCCCTTCAAAGCTGCCCTTGTATTCACTCCAACCTGATTTCATTTAGATAAAAATGGTAGAGGAATGGTAGCAAGCAAGATGATTTGTACCACAACCTGTATCGCACACCCCTCCTCCCCAAGGATAGTCTGGGGTCCTAAATTCCCTAAGGACAGCCCTGAATCCTGGCTCTATGCCCCACCCCCCAGAGCTGACTCCAGACCTATACCCTCTAAGTATTGACTTCTCACTAGTATTTTCAAGATTTACAAAATACTTTACAAATATTATCTTATCCTAATAATAACCTTAGGAGGTAGTTGCTATTATTATCTTCATTTTACAAATGAGGAACCAGAGGCAGAGGAAGTTTAAATGACTTACCCAGAATCACACAGGAAGTCTGAGTCAGGATTTGAACTCAGGTTTTCTCTGACTCCAGGTCCAACATTCTATGCCACCTAACTATAGGTACTTTTTCTCTATATGGTTTGAGCCCTTCTTTCATGATTCTTTTAATTGCAGAGATCTTTTATTGGTCTTTGGAGTTCCCACTGAGCTTTTGGTTTTATTTCAAAGACTCAGTTCTGTCTTGAAGGAAACAGTATTGACACTAACTTCCTTGATTTTCCACTGAGGTCTTGCTCTGATCCCTACAGCCAGTAGGGCTGGTCTTGGGTTCTTGAAAGCTATTTAAAAAGATTACAAGCTGTGCTCGGTCTGACCAAGCCAGAAAGTCTTCAGATGTGGGCCTAGTAACAGAGTATATATCTGTCCTCCAAGGACCAGCTTAGCCAAGTTCAAATAGCCAATCAGCAGGATAACCTCAGAGTAATGAAATCTTGGTCCCAGAAACCTCCTAAGGCACGTAAAGGTTTTAACTTGCTCTTGTGAAAGATACTGATGAAACAACAGACAACTGAAAGTTTTGAAGATTTAAACATTAGCTTGTGGTTCTGTCATGCTAATTATGAATATTTTAAGCATTAGCCACACAAGATGCTCATCTTTTTCAAAGATCAGTAGATCATAAAATTATAGAGTGCCAGAACTGCAAAGGTTATCAAGTAGAGAGTACTGGTTGTTGTTATTGTTGTTTAGTCATTTCAGTCATGTCCAACCCCATTTGAGGGTTTTTTGGTAAAAATACTGGTAAAAAAAAATCCAGTATTTTTTTTGCAATTTCTTTCTCCAAGGGAGTCAAGGACAGAGCACCAAATGTGATCTCTACAGAGTCTAGTCGTCATGTAATAAAAGTTCTCTTGTTTTATCCATTTGAAAACTTTAGAATCCTATGACCTATACCTGGATGGGTCCTGACTTAGAGGTGATCTAGTCCATGCTAGGGCAAATAAGTTAAGAGAGATAAACTGCTTTGAAAACTTAAAATCAATATATACATGCTAGGTATTGTTAGTATTTCATTTTAGTAAGTAAGGAAACTGAGGCCCCAAATAAGTGACTTATCCAAAGTCATATAGTAGTGAGTAGTCATATAGCCTTATTAAAATCCAAGTCTTCTGACTCTAATGGCAGTTCTCTTGGCAGGGCTGTTGCAAAACATTTGGGCCTTCTGTTGTATTCTGTTGTATTCGTAAGGGACCTTACTGGTAGATCCCATATGCTAAATGGGAAAAGTAGGATGGCTTAATGTGAAAAAACACTGGATGTAGAGTCAGAAGGGATGGATTCAAGCACCACTCTACTCCATAATCATGTGGCTGTGAATAATTACCTACTTTCTTTTAGTCTCAATGTCCTCATCTGTAAAATGGGTACAATATCTGGTATTACCCACCTCAAAGAGTTGTTCTAAGGAAATCATTTTGTAAACTATGAAGAGGTGAATGAATAAAACATTTATTAAGTAGTAACTATATGAAAAGCACTGAGGATACAGAGAAAGTTAATAGAAAAGATTCTGCCTCTAACAAGCTTACATTCTTAAAGAAGAAGCAATATATATGGAAGATTTTCATTGAAAGTCAGATGGAAAAATTCCATGATCCTTAGGGTGTAGTGACAAAACAGATATAAATGTTTCTTCATTAATGGCATTTCCACGGATAAAATCATATCAGTTTCTGATGTTGAATTATTTAACAGTACCAAGGCCTTTGATGGCAAGAACTTTCCTTTCTGAGTCTTCAGTAGCGGTGACCATAACTCCTGTGGGAGCATGTTGCCAACATGCATCCCTATAAGATTTGCTTCCCAGGATGATGGTTGAGGGCACCGGAGTGCAGAAGCAATGTTATTCTCAAAGTTTTTGAGTTCAAGAGGCTTTGGGTTTTCTTCACCTGGATCTGAGGAGAGATGGATGGCCAAAGGGGAAGCAATGTCCAGGCCTTCTCAACACATCCTTCCTTTTCTCTCTCCCTCATGGTATCTCATTGTTTCAGCTATATTGGTTTCCCTGTCCTGTGTGTGGCAGCTGTTTAGTGGTTGGTGGGGAATGATCCCTTCTCCACAGAAATTACTTTCATAGATGATGGTTGTGAAGGATAGACCGAAAGAAGGATATCTGTGTGTATTGGGGAGTCCTACCACTCTTAGGGCTCCTGTGCCCATCTGCCTGTTGGTGGCAATTGGTCAGCAGTTGTTGGTGGTGGTGATGAGAAAAGTAGGTCCCTCCTCTACTATTCTTTCTCCCTTCAATAAGGATTACACAAGAGTTAACTTATTATTTGAACTGAAGAGGCAATTTCCTAAAAGGGGATAGATATCTGTGATTGGGGGTGAGAAGAAAGATCTCTCTTACCATTTGAGAGTTGTCACTTTGAAGTTTATACAGGCAGTCACCTGTTACTCAAATTTCCAAACAAGTATCAGAGGAGGAACCAATTAGATCACTGAAATAAAACAAATAGTCTTGCAATATTCCAAGATACATTAACATATAACAGCTTTCTTGGAATTCTTTCTTATATAAAGCTTTTTATTTTCAAAACATGCATAAGTAGTTTTCAACATTTACCCTTGTAAAATCTTGTGTTTCAATTTTTTTCTTCCTTCTTTCTCTCTACCTCCTTCCCTAGACAGCAAATAATCCAATATATGTTAAACATGTGCAGTTCTATAAATTTTCCCACTATTATCATGCTGCACAAGAGAAATCAGATGAAAAAGGAAAAAATGAGAAAGAAAACAAAAAGCAATCAAACAATAACAACAAAAGTGAAAATACTATATTGTAATCTACACTCAGTCCCCATGATGCAGTTGGCTTTCTCCATCACTAGTCTATTGGAATTGAGCTAAGTTAGGGTTTTTTCTTGATATAGAGGAGCAGGTATTTCAAAAGAAAGAAAGAAAGGATGAAAGAAGCAAGGAAGAAAGAAAGAAAGAAGCAAGGAAGGAAGGAAAGAAAGAAAAGAAAAGGAAAGAAAGAAGGAAGGAAGGAAAGAAAGAAAAGGAAAGAAAAAGAAAAAAGAAAAAAAAGGCAAAGCAAAACCCTGGTACAAACTAGTATGGAATTCTTCACCAAAAACCAGATTGGTGAAGAAAATATACCAGTTAAAGACTTAACTGAGCTGATGCAAAGTGAAATGAACAAAACCAGGAGATTATTGTACACAATAACAACAACATTGTATAATGACCAACTATGAATGACTTAGCTATTCCTAGAAATACTATGATCCAAGACCTACTTTTACTCAAACAGTATGGTCCAATATGATGATCCTAGACAATTCCAAAGGTCCCATGAGGAAAAATGCTAATTTCACTTTCTTTATGATTTCTGTAGTTTTTTTTTCTTTTGATCTGTTTCTTCTGAATAATGTGGAAATCTGTTTTACATGATTGCATATAAATAACCTATACCAAATTGCATACCTCTTAGAGAGGGGGAAGACAAGGGAGAGAGGGAGAAAATTTGAAATTCAAATTTTATAATTTTATATTTTTATAAGAATTATAAATTTTATAAGAATGTTAAAAATTTGTCTTTCCATGTAATTAGAAAAATAAAATACGGTTAGAAAATAAATCATAAAAAATAAGATAATCTTTTTATTTTCATTTTATTTATTTATTTGTTTGTTTTATTGAGGCAATTGAAGTTAAGTGACTTGCCCAGGGTCATAAAACTAGGAAGGGTTAAGGTCTGAGACCAGATTTGAACTCGGGTCCTCCTGACTTCAAGTTTGGCGCTCTATCCACTGAGCCACCTAGCTGCCCCCAAAATAATAAAATCTTAAAAGAAAAGAAAATCTACCATTGTCAGAAAAATGAAGAAAATTTGAAGGGTAATGATGAAAATTTTAGACATTCCTTTCTGGTAAGAAATATTCATCTACTGAGACAGAAAGTCTTCTAAGTCAATTTGAAACAGAGAAAGTTAGAACTCAGGCAGACCTTAGAGGCAATCCTTAGCCTACTTACTGTACTCTTGAGAAAACAGACTCATACACATAAAGTGACTGACCCAAAGGTCACAATGAGTTTGGGGCAGAACCAAGACATGAATTCAGGTCTGTCAGCTCCCTTCTTCTGTTTCACATTGACATCCAGAAATGTCAGAGTTTTTGAATGAGTAGGAAAAAATTCTAGAGCTTGCAACAAGGGCTGTTCTGGAGTTAATTAGAAGTGAAGCCCTTCAACTGCCCCACTTTGTCCAAAGGCCACAGCGTCATGGGACTCAGGCAAGGGAGGAATCTTAGGGAATCTCCCAATCCAAACTGTACCATTTATCAGAGGAGCAAACTGAGTTTAAGTGACTTGTTCCAATTCCCGCAAGTATTCTAAGACAGCACTGAGATTAAACCCAGATCTTCTTCCAAAGAGTGTCCTCTTCCCACTACACTTCCAGTTAGTGCAGTCTGATGCCAAGGACAATGTGAACTTATTGGAACAGACCACTCCATAAAGTTAGCACATGCTTTTTCTCAAGTGCAGCAGAAAAGGTGCCAAAAGCTGGAAAGCTTTGAGATAGGAGTCTTTCAGTTTCTGGGTTTATGAGAGTCGTTATACTTTAATGGATAAGACAGTAGATTTGTAGTAAGGAAAAACTAAGTTGTAATCTTCCTCAGACATTTACTGAGTGACCTTAGGCAAGTGACTTTACCTCTCTGATCCCCTTTCCTTATCTCTAAAATGAGAATAATAATACCTCCCCGTGGAGTAGTGGGGAGAATCTAGGAGCATAATATATTTAAAGCATTTTCCAAGCCTCGAGGCACTAAATAAATGTAAGCTATTATCATTTTCCCGGGAGCTACATTCTGACTTCGAGAGCAAACTGATAGGAGAGTTGTTGCAACTTGTTGAAGGAAACTGCCTTATCCCTGCACCACATCCTGGGGATTGACCTAATTGAAAAATTATCGTGGAATATCTATGACATTACTGCTGATGGCAAAGGATAAGAACACACACATTCAGGTCATAGCACCGAGGAAGACAGGACTTTTGAGATGACCTCTCCTATCAGATAAGGAATTCACCTCTGACAGATGACCAGCTAACCTATGCTTGAGCATGTCTGATAATAAGGTTCCCACTGCCTCCCAAAAAAGTGGTCTCTCTCTCTTTTGTATTTAATTAATTTTTTTTCAATCAAGCAATGAAAAGTTGCCTTCTCTCTCTCCTACCTACCTCCTAAAGAAGAAAAAGACAATCCTTGTTACAAACATGTATAGAAAATAAAATAAATTTACAAACATGTAGAGAAAATAAAATTTCTTTATTGGTGGTGTAAAAAAAAAAAGTTTCATTCTGTATCCCGAGGCTATCACTTTTCTATCTGAAAGTAGATAACATGCTTTATTCATGATTCTTCTGGAATTATGCTTGATCAGAATTTTATGTCTTTCAAAGCTGTGTGTTTTGTTGTTTGTCATGATATTGCTATTGTAGAAATCATCCTCTTAGTTCTGCTCACTTCATTTTGCATCAATTCATACAAATTTTCCTAAGTTTCTCTGGAATCAGCCTGTTCATCATTTCTTACACGCCAACAGCATTTTATCACATTCCTATACCATATACCTATATTTGTTTAGCCATTCCTCAACTGCTGGGTGCTGCCCGAGTTTGCAATTCTTTTCCACCACAAGAAGCGCTAGTGCACCTCTTTCAAACTTTCAAACAATGCAAACTGTACAGCAATAGAAGTGCTAGTGCACTTCTTCTATTGCTGTACAGTTTGCATTGTTTGAAAGTTCTTCCTCACACTGGGCTAAAATCTGACTCCATGTAACTTTCCCATGCTGATTGAATACTTTTGTACTGAAATCATGCAAAGGGTATTTGTGTGTTTCCTATCGGAGTAGCCCTTCATATATTTAAAGAGAATCTTGCTAGATTTCCTCTTCCAACTAATTAGAACTTAGCTGTACCATCCATTTCTCTCATTTGAGAGAGCCATGTTAGTCATCATCCTTTGGACAAGCTCTGGTTTTTAAAATGATCTAGTATCTAATTTATTACAAATACTTGTCCAGTAACTTTACCATCATTTCCTGGGGAGAAGAGTGGAAGGGTGATCTCGCCATGCTGAGAGAGTAGAGTCTAGAATGGATCCTTGAGGGGAAAACTACCAGTTAGGGGCTATAATTTAGTTGATCAGCAGCATAAGCCAAATTTGTCTCTTCAGTGTCCAACTAAGAAGATTAACCAATCCTTCAAGTTTTATCTTCCCTGTGTAATTTTCCTTGATCATCCCCAAATCATGCCAGTTTTTCCCTCCTTGAACTCCTGTAGATAATTGTCTTCATTACTCATATATACACTTGTGGTGTATCATATATTCACGTACTACCTTGCGCCATTTCTTGTATTATTGCTTTGTTTTGTTAATTTTTACGTGTTTTAATCAAGTTCTTCCATCTAAATTGTGAGTTCTCAAAGGACAGGGTTCTTGTTTTCTTCTTAGTGCATCTGTACAGTGTCTAGCTCGAGGATGGGTACAAAGGAAGTTGATAGATAACATAGTTAGAGAAAATGTTTATTAAGTGCTTATTAGATTCCATGTAGTATCCTAATTGCTTAGAACAGAAAGAAAAAAGCAAGACAGTCTCTGCCTTTAAGGAACTTACATTCTAATGGGTAAAGGCAATATATAAAGGGGTCCCTGAAAATAGTTTTGAGTCTAGAGCAAAAGAAGAATATAATGAGATGACATGTTCTGGAGGTAACTAGAAAATTAGACAGAAGATTTAATTATGGACTGAGGAAGATAAAGAGCTCACCTACTGGAATCCATATGGTTGTAAATTATATGACCTCTGGGTGTATGGATGGTAAGAAGGCTTCAGGGAGAGGAGAACATAAAAAAGTTTATTTTGTCTCCTAGAGTTGATTCACAAAGATCCAGTGACACTGACTCTCTGGCTGTTATACAAAAAGACACTCTATGTTTTAGTACCAGACATTTTTTCTGACTGCCCTTCATGCCTGAAATACTCCTCCTCAACTCTGACTATCGACCTCTCTGGCTTCCTTCCAGGCAAAATCCCACTTTTCTTTATTTTATTTATACTTAGTAGTATTTTTTTCCAGTTACATATAGTTTTCAACATTCATTTTTGTAAGATTTTGAATTTCAAATTTTCTTCCTTTCCCTTTCCTCCCACTTCTGTCTCAAGACAGAAAGCAATCTGATATGTCATACGGGTACAATCATGTTAAACATATTTCCACATTACTCATATTGTGAAAGAAGAATCAGAACAGAATGGAAAAACCATTAGAAAGAAAAACAAAAAACAAACAAAAAGTGAAAATAACATTTCAAACTGCATTCCAACTCCATAGTTCTTTCTCTGAATGTGCACAAAATTTTCCATCATGAATCTTTTGGAATTTTCTTGGATTGTTGTATTGCTGAGAAGAGCAAAGTCAACCAGAGTCAATCGTCGCAGAATGTATTACTGTGCACAATGTTCTCTGGGTTCTGCTCACTTCACTCAGCGTCAGTTCACATGAGTCTTTCTAGGTTTTTCTGAAATCCTCCTACTCATCATTTTTTTTTACTATTACTATTGAACTTTTACTATTACTATTGAATTTACAATTACTATTGAATTTACTATTACTATTACTATTGAGCAATAGTATTTTGTTACATTCATATACCATAACTTGTTTGGCCATTTCCCATTTAATCGGTATGCCCTCCATCTCCAATTTCAAAATCTTTTTGTACTTGTGAGTCCTTTCCTCCCTTTTATGATCTCTTTGGAACACATACCTGGTAGTGATATTGCTGGAACAACAGGTAGGAAAAGTTGCATAGTACTTTTGGCATAGTTGCAAATTGCTGGCCAGAATGATTGAATCAGTTCACAATTCCACCAACAATTAGTTCTAATTACGCCCCCTCCCCCAGCCATCTTCTCCAAAAGAAAATCCCACTTTTGCAGGAAGCCTTCCCTAACTCCTCTTAATTCCAATGCTTTCTCTCTTCTAATTAATTTTCATTTATCCTGAATATAGCTTGCTTTGTATACTTTTATTTGTTTGTTCCCCCCTCCTCCCCTTTAGAAGGTAAACTCCTGGAGGAGAGAGACTGTCTTTTACTCTTTTTGGATCCCCAGCCCCTAGCAAAATGTGGTGCTTAATAAACAGAGGGTGCTTAATAAGTGTTTATTGATTGATTGATTGATATAGTACTTTAAGGTTTGCAAAGTAGTTACATATATCATCTAAAAAAAAAAACTTATCCAACTTATTGTCAAGTCAACAAGCACTTATTAATTGCCTCCTTTTTGCCACGCATTGTTCCAAGTACTGGGGATACAAAGAAAAACAATTTCTGCTCTCAAGGAGCTCACAGTCTAATTTGAGAGATAATATGTAAACAATTATATATAACAAGATATAGATAGGATAATGTCGGAGGAATCTCAGAGAGAAGACATTAAGATTAAGGAAAACTGGGAAAGGATTCCTGCAGAAGGTGGGGCTTTAGCTGAGACTTCAAGGAGACCAGAGAAGCCAAGAGGTTGAGATGAAGAGGAAGAGAGTTCCAGGCATGAGGCCAGAGAAAATACCCTGATTTGGGAGATAGAAAGTTTTGTGTGAGAAACCGAAAGGACAATAGTTTAACTGGATGGGGGTGGGGAGGGTCTAACAAGACTGGAAAGGTAGGAAAGAATCAATTTATTAAGGGCTTTGAAAGCCAAACATCGGATTTTGTATTTCATCCTAGAGGCAATAGGGAGCCACTGAAGATGACTGATTTTGGGGGGAGGGTAGTAACATAGGCTTTCACTTTGGGAAGATCAGTTTGATGGGTGAGTAGAAGGTAGACTACAGTACAGAGAGGCTTGAGTCAGGAGGACCAACATGCTGTTGCACTAGTCCTGGATGGTGGTATTGTCAGAAAGAGTATGAATAAGGGGGAGATATTATAAAAGTAGAAACAACAAGTCTTGGCAACTAGTTGGATATGGAAGGGGTGAAGGAGGATAAATCAAAGATGAAACTTAAATTTTGAGCTGAATGACTGGAAGAACTGTGGTACTCTCAAAATATTCAGAAGTTAAGAGGAGGGCAAGAAAATGAGATAATTGCCCCCATTACAGATGAGGAAACTGATAAATATAAGTGACTTTCCCAGGATTGGGTGAAGGAAAGATGTGGGGCACTCTGAACCTATGATCCGTTCTCCCTTTAACCATGGGATGCTATCGGGGCAACTAGGTGACACAATGTCTTGAGTGTCTGGCCTGTCAACAAGAAGACATTAGAAACCAAATCCAGCTTCAGATGCTTACTAGTTATATAACTTTGGACAAGTCACTTAACTTCTCTTTGTCTCAGTTTCTTCATCTGTAAAATGGGGATAATAATAGCACCTATTTCCTAGGGTTATAGTGAGGATTAAATGTGATAGTAATTATAAAGTGCTTAGCACAGTGCCTGGCATATAGTAAGTTATACATTATAAATACAAATATAATGTATAATTGTATAATGTATTGTGTGTTATATAAATAAATGTCATATTATATATTACATAAATATAATCTAACATATACATATTATTTATTATTATTACATTCCATCTTATCCCCTTTCCTTCAATCCTGAGAAAGTTCCAGGAAGATATCTGAAGAGACATCTCGATTATAGAATGTAATATGCGGGCGCGCACGCACACACACACACACACACACACAGGCAAACATTTCCTGCTATTCTTACTTTAAGATTCAAATTAATTTGAGAAGACATTTCCCAAAAGAACAGAAGTTATCAGAATCATAAGTCAAGTAACCAAACATTTTTTAAGTCCCTACTATATACTAGATATTGTGCTAAGTACTGAGAATACAAAGAAAGGTAAAATAAAACCTGAATCAGTCCCTGCTCTCCAAGAACTCACTTTTCCAGATTAAGAATTGGAAGGGGTGCAGCTAGGTGGCATTGTGGATGGAGCACTAGAGTCAGGAGGACCTGAGTTCAAATTTGATCTCAGACACTTGATACTTCCTATACTTCCTAGCTGTGTGACCCTGGGCAAGTCACTTAACCCCAAATGCCTCCGAAAAAAAAAAAAAGGGAAAGGACCTCAGATCATAGGGTTCAGCCCTCCTCTAGCCCATTTTAAAAATTAAGAAATCTAGGTTCAAAGAGATTATCATTGACCCATATCACAGAAGTAGAAAGTAGCAGAATGAAAACTTGAACAGGGAAATGAGTATGAACTCCTTCATGTTGGGGATTGTTCTGTTTTTGTGTGTGTGTGTGTGTGTGTGTGTGTGTGTGTGTGTATCCCCAGTACCTAGAACAGTGCTGGGTGCCTAATAACTGTTGTTCAACCAGTTTACATCCAGGTCTTATGGCTCCAGATAGAATTTAAGGCTTTTTAAATTTTTTTTTTTCCTGAGGCAATTGGGGTTAAATGACTTGCCCAGGGTCACACAGCTAGGAAGTGTTAAGTGTTTGAGACCAGATTTGAACTCAGGTCGTCCTGACTTCAAGCTCTATTCACTGCACCAACTAGTTGCCCCACTTCTTAAACTTTTTGTTTTGACCTCCTTGGACAGTCTGATAAAGCCTATGTAACCTGTCGTAGAATAATGTTTTTAAATGCATAACATAAAACACCTAGCACTACAAAGGAAACTGTTATATTGAAATACAATTATCCAAACACACAACACACACACACACACACATATTATATATGTATATAAAACCCAAAGTCATAGTCCCCCAGTTAAGACTCCACTGCCATCTCAGACTGAGGCAGATGTCAAGAATATAACAGGGAAGAAGCTCACCATCTACCCTCCAAGGGGCTCGGCCACTGAGTCTTCAGGTTTCCCTGTGTTCTGTTCATCACTTAGATCTCAGGGAAATGCTGAATATAAAGTCAGTGATCCGTATCAGGGACCCGGGATTTGGATGTTGCCGAGATACCTGATTATGCTTGATGAGGAAAAGCGTGTGGGGATAAAGCAGTAGGGGAGGGATGTTGCTGGGATACACTAAGGCGTTAGTAGGATACTTATGTATATGTATGTGCCAGGAGTGTGTTCTGAAGTATGTGTTCCTTTGAGAAGATGGACATTAGTGTTTGAGAACACTCCTTAGTGTCTTGGTGCAGTTTAAAGCTTAGCGAAGCTTTTGGGACACCCTATATATGGGGTTTGAAGGTGTGGTGATCTGATCCCGGTTTTTCATTATTATCCTATTCCTGGATAAATCAAAATAAGTGAGAAGATATATGATGATGGAAGTTTTCTTCCTAGAGTGATGGGTCCTGGTGCCCACATCAACAGAGAGAGGGAGCCCTAGTGGGGCAGACTATAGATATGAACTAATCACTTATGCTGGGAAGCATATAAAGCAGAAATTGAGGTCTATTTTAGGATGTGGGAAGAGGACCTTAGGCAAAAAGGTCTGGAGAACCCAGCCCTATTGGACCGGCAGGAGGAGAGTGGAAGGGCATTGTGGAGGATGTCATTTCATTTACACAAATAGATGGTGGCCAGGAAATTGGGGTATAGATAAAAGAGATGAAGGATGGGGTGGAGATAAGGGAGATGCAGGAGACAGGCAAGAGGGGGATAAAGGAGATGGGGACAAAAGGGATGAAGGGGATGAGGGAAGAGTGAGTGGGCATAAGAAGGAGACCAGGAAGATGGGATACAGATGGAGATGGGGGTGGGGTGGACATAAAGGCGAGATGAGGATAAAAGAAATGGGAGACACTGGAGACAAGGAAGCTGGGTGAAAGAACAAGGAGATGGAGACGATGGGATTAGGGCAGGATGAGGGCGTCTTTTACACAGACTCGGGGAGACTTGGGGGGAGGAGTGCTGCCAGAAATAAGCCCCCAGCAGAAACAAGGCCTCGGGCTTCCCATTCACGCTGGGTCTCTCCAGCTCCCGGCCTCCCACCCAAGGGCTCTCCGCTTGAGAAGCGAGCGGCCGGCCCTAGCCCCGGGGGCCGCGTCGCCCCGCTCCCGGCAGGTGGCGCTCGGGGCCCACGAATGCGGGCCGCTCTCCTCCTCCCGCGCCCGGACCGGGGCCTGCCGCGGGATGAGCAACTTTGGCCGAGTCTCTCCCCGCGCCTCTGGGCCGCGGGGCTGGGCGTTTTCCGAAGAGCCGCGCGCGGAGCCGGCCCGGGCCGGGCTGGGGGAGGGGGCCGGGGGCCAGCAGCCGCGGAGGCGGCGGCGGCGGCGGCGGCGGCGGCGGCTGCTGCTAAATATTTCAGGTTGTTTGACTTTGTGTTTGACCTTACGAGGAGATGAGCTAATCCCGCAATATAATAGACTTTCATAGAGATATGGAAAATGGCTGCTTCGTTATCTGCGTTGCCATGGGGACCATCGGGGAGCCGGCCGCGCGGAGAAGGGGGGGGTTATTAAAGGGGCGCTCGTGGATATTGGAAAAATACAGCTTTTGTCGCCGCGTGTCAGTCACGGGCCCGCACGTAATGTCGGGTTATTAATAACCGAACACGGCCCCTTCCTGCGCGAGCAGTAGCGGAGGGGGCCTCCGAGGGCCGGGGGCCCGGGCTCCCCGAGGCCAAGCTCAGCGGGGCGCCCCAGAACAGCCCGGCCCACGCGGCTGCCTGCGCTCCAGCCTGGGGAACCGAAGGACCCCATCGTCCCCTACCCCCACCCACCCTCCTTCACGCTTGTCGGCTTTGTCCCCCGTCGCACCTCGTGTCCCCCACATCACCCCATTCCCCCCTCCCATCCTCGTTCTATTCTCCCACCTCTCCAACTCCTTCGACCTCCTTTCCTCATCTCCTTTTGCCCCATCTTTCCTGTCTCCCTTATCTCCCTTATTCCTACCGAATTCTCCCCCTCTTCTCCATCTCCTTCATCTGCACCCCATCCTTCCTGGTCTCTGTCCCTTTTATTTCTATGCAGTTCTCCCCCAGCTCCTTTATCCCCATCTTGACTGTCTCCTTTATCTCCTTTATCCCAGTCCATCTCCCATCTGGTCCCCATCTTCCTGGTCTCCCTCTCATCTTTTTCACCCACTTTTGCTCTCCATCTCCTTTATCTCCATCTTGCCTGTCTCCTTTATCTCCATCCCATACCCATCTCCTTCATCTTTTAAAAATCTGCACCTCATATCCTGGTCTCACTACTCAATCCTCATCTCCATCATCTTTTTGGCTCTCCAGCTCCTTTATCTTCATCTTGCTGTTCTTTTATCTCCACCTGATCCTCTCCATCTTCTCTATCTCCTTTATCCCTATCCCATCTTCCCGACTACACTCCATCTTCTCCATCTCTATGCTCATCTCCAAACATTTCTTCTCCTAGTCTCCCGACTCCCTCATTCTCAAATCCATCCTTTTTCTGTTCCGTCAATCCCATTGTCTGACTGATTCCCCTTATCCCCAAATCCAACTCTCCATCCCTATCTCCCTATTCTCTACCCATCCCCTTCACTCCATCACACATCTATATCAATTTTATCCCTTTGTCCTGATCTCAGGTATCACCTTTTGTTGGCGCCCCTATCTAATCCCCAGACTATCTCCAAGGAGTTCCATCACCCTGATTTGGCCTCATCAAAGCCTAACTTTATCCCTATTACCTCAGGCACAGCCCAGATTTCTGGATGATCTGAACAAAACAGGAGAGTCCCCTAGAGGACTGGGGAAAGCTAGAATTGATGTATGGGGGTGGGGGTGGGGTGGAAAAATGAAGTCTCCAGAGAGAATGGAGAGAAGTAAAGGAAACTGAGACTGAGAAGCGCAGTAATCACTGGTGGAGAGAATGGTGGTGGAATGGGATGCTGTCTTAGATAAACAAGGCTGAGCCATATGTTCTTCACTTAACTCCTCTGTGCCTGTGGCCAACACAGTGTTACCACTAGAGAAAGTTTATAATCCCTAGTGAACCTGTCTCCAAAATGAGGGGAAGAAGGCTTGACTTTTCTAGTATCCTCTCCTGTAACACTTTGCCCACAAAACTCAAAAACTGTTCATTACCCTGATCTCCTGAGACTGGGTAAGGATTGGATATAAGGGAGAGGATGCTTTGTCAAATTATCTCTGGTTCATTCTTTTGGTTCACAATCAAAATGCATTTATTAAACACCTTCCTATGCGTTGTGAACTGTTTTAAAAATTGGGATACAAAAAAAGATAAAAACAATTCTTGCTATCACAAAAGGAACTATACCTGGTGGGTGCCTCTTTGTGTCACACACACTTCTCAGTCTTACAAACTTCCTCTGGATGTCATCTCCTACACAACCTAATCCATGCCTACTTGTCTCACACATTCCTTCCTATGTAATCCTCAACTCCCAACATTCCGTCCTGCCTTACATATAGACATAGTGCAGCCCTCCTCTTGCCAGACAGGCACACACCCCTTCCAATCATCCACCCACACACTCTTCCTGTGTCCCACAAAAGCACACACATACACACCCCTATCACATGTCCCATCCCTGTGTCACACACCCTTTCCCTAAATGATCAACAAACACTCCCTTTATCATATAAAAATACAAACTTCTGGTGTCACACTTTCCCCTTGTCATCATATACTCCCTCATGACACACAACTCTATGACCCAACATGTCTCTACCTCTATTTCCTTATCTTTCCCTCTCTTCCTCCCTCTCTTTCTTTCTTTTTCTCTGTCTGTCTCCCTCCCTCTTTTTGTTTCTTTGTGTCTGTGTCTGTTTCTCTGTTTCTTTCTCTGTCTCTGTGTCTGTCTGTCTGTCTCTCTGTCTCTTTCATAGTCACACACCAGTCATGTTTTCTTTTCCCGGTACTGTGTAATTTGCACCCTTTAGCAGACCAAGTGAGAAGGCTCGGTCGGGCTCTACTCCTCCATCACATATATTTCACAACTTCTCAACGCAAGTAGCATCTCTCACTAAGAGAAGGTGTACCCGGAGCTCACACTGTTTACTTAGGACACACTTCCAAATAAACACACCGCAGCCGTGCTCACCCCAGCCCGGGCAGGCAGCGTGAACACCATCTTCCCTTCATCTCCACCCCACCCCCACCCCCATCCACTCCCCGGTGCGCTCTCTCGATCGCCCATCACTGCCGTGGCTCAATCGCGAGCTTGCATGCTAAGTTAGGCGAGACCTACATAGATTTTGCCTATCTGCCCATCAGACGCGAGGATCTGCACTAGTAAATGATGCATTCGATGCAGTGGCCGTATTTGTTGTGTGAGTTTTGAAAGGGTTCTGATAATCTGGAAGCCAGAGATAAGGAACACCATTTATTCAGCAGCACTTTGGAAACAATTTCCAACCCTGTTCAACCCCATTCTCCTGCAGCCTCCAGGAGCCGGGCAGATAACGATTGGCTATTCATTATCTTCGCCGGGAACAAAGATTAGCCGGCCGAGATGAAAAATTACCCCCGGATAGCAGCAATAAGGAGAACCTCTGTAGGCGCCCAGTCGGACCCCCCCACCCCCACTTCTCTGTCTCTGGGCCTCTGTCTCTCTCTCTGTCTCTAGGTTTCTCTGATTCAATCTCTCTCTCTCTCTCTCTCTCTCTCTCTCTCTCTCTCTCTCTCTCTCTCTCTTAATCCGCTTTTGCAGTTGTTTCTGTCCCTTCTTTCCGTTTGTCTGCCAAGGTATCCTTTGCTTGTCTGCCCGTTTTGTCAGTCTTTCTGACCCTTTCTCTTAATGACTCTCTCTCTGTTTCTCATCGACGTCTTTCTTCCTTCTCTTTTATTAAACCCACAGCAAAGAAGTGTTGGGGTGGCAGAAAAGCACCAAGCAAGGCCACCCGATGTCCGCTCCCTCTCTCCTCGGGTGTCGGGGCGAGAGAGCGAGCCGCTAGGCCCTTTCTTACAATCTCCGACGTATCTTTCGTAGGAATTCGACCTTGCTTAGCTCTTGCGCTTTCCGGCATCCCCCGCCTTCCCACCCACCCAGACCTTGATTCCCTCAGACACCCCCATGGAAAAGTAAGCTCACGGCCCGAGAGAGAAGGAGGGTACGGGACAGATTTGGCAACATTCTATCCCTCGCTTCCCCTTTAATCTCCGAACCCCGAACTTCCAGGCCTTTGACAAGATTTGAACTGACCTGATTTTTAAAATCCTCCCCACACACCATCACACCTCTCTCAAATTTGGACAAACTAACGGGACCTCTCTTTTCTACGTCTCCAAGACTTAGTCTGCTTGGAAAGGCAAAGGCTTCTCTACGAAGGGGAGGGGGGAAGAATCTTAATCTTAAGAGCAAAGAAAGCCTCTTCTCCGAAGTATGACCTTGAGCAAGCTCCTCCCCTCTCTGGGACTCAGTTTGCTCATCTGTAAAACGAAAGGGTTCAATTTAATAATCTTTGAGGTCCCTTGAAACTGTGAGTCGGCCTCTACGTGAGGCCAGGAGCCCCGCGGGGTTGGGTGGGTAAGGAGAACCCTCTGCTCCTTCCCTCCCTCCATCTGCACACCTTGGTTCTGGCCCAGCGGAGCCGGCCCAGGCAAGGAATGAGCCTCGAGGTTCCCAGCCCCAGTCCAGCCGAGCCTAATCCCTCCGCTTCAGGGGCCCGAAGTCCCGAGTCCTGAAGACTAATTAAAGCAGTTATTTTGGAAATGTGCTGGTGGCTGCAGATAAGCTTTATCGGCGGCATATCTAACACCCGCCCCCTCCCCCAACCGAATCACAAAGACAGACAGAAAATGCCAGCGAAATGGGCCTTTAAATATATTTTCCCTCAGGCTTTTGGTCACAATTTTTTTTTTTTTTTAGCCACCATTATGATGATAATTCTTTCACTGCTCAACTTTTCTTCTCCCCAGGGCTTGGGTTTTTATAAAGTTGTCGGTCTCATGAGTGGACGTTCATATACCATACACATACGTGACATGTACACATTTATATAGACCCGGTTAAACAGACACAGGAAGAGGCATTGGACCCATGTTCACGGACACAAAGACATGACTATACTGATGCATATATATGTATGTACACCTAGACACAAGACAGACAAGCATGTACAAAATACACAATCTTCCAGAAGGATGCATTACAAAGAGATTCGCACGATATATGCATAATACCCAAATGCAAGCATACAGCCACGCACCCGGCATGCTAACAAACAGAATTAGACAAATGCATAAAGAACATCGGCAAGTGGGCGAAGTCCCCACCTTTCAGTCCTTTTGGAGTGTGTCTCCACTTGCGTGTGGAAATGTGTGTATTTTCTTAATGATAAGGGTTACATAGTAATTCTCTCTGCCCTAGATGCTTCATGCTCTCTCTCCAGCTTAAAGGGTCTCTGCCCCCTTTACTCCAAGACGCTCCAGTTCAGGTAGGCGGGTTATTTGCTCACAACTCTTGCCCAATTTGACTGTGAATCCTAGATGAGGAGCAGGATTATCCCTTTGCCTACACTCACCCAGTCACCTCGTCCTTATCCCTTTCCCTAACACTCAACCATCAACCCCTTGCCTAACACAAAACAACTTTTGACAAATAACATCGTTCCCGCCCCCAACTTTCACTAATCTATCGATTCTATTCTCATCCTTCACCTCCTCTCCTCAGGTGAGGGTCCCCACAGTTAGCCAACTGAGGTGGTGTGGGGAGGGTTGCCCCCACTTGATCCAAACTCATTGGCCCACCGAAAAGAATTCGAGTGAGTTTTGCGTGACTGTATGTAACAGTGCCTGTGAATTATGCCCATGGGTCTATGGGTATGACTGCATCACCGATACAATGTCGCCATTTCTGCATCTATGTGTCAGTGTGTCTCTGGGTTTTTGTGTGGCTGTGTGTGTGTGTGCGTGCTTGTGTTATCATTTAGGTGCGTATGTGTGGGTCTGTGGAAAGTGTGTATTCGGGAATATGATATGTCTTTGTGAGTGAGTGTGTGAATGAATGTCCGTGAAGCTGTGGAGAGACTACATTTGTATACATATTTACACACCCGTGTCTCCACATGTTTGTTTGATGACACGAGAATGTGTTTTGTGTGTGATCAAATAGATGTGTGTACGGATGTTCGTGTTCCTGGGCATGTGAGTAGTGTAGATCTATGCCTCTCCGTGTGTGCAAACTTCACTGAGATTGTGCGTGTCCAGAGGGCTTTCTCCCCCAACAAAGTCTGTATGTGACAGATTCTCTGGTGGGGGAGCAGGGCAGAGCCCAACCGCTGGAATGGGCAGATTCTGGAAAGGCATTCGTTACCGAGGGCAATTGGAAACTGAGCCTCTGCCCCCCTCCCTTCCAATTCCCCTCCCCGCCCCCTCAAAGTGGGGTCGAAATAAATAGAAAGAAGCGGAGGCGCGGGCCAAGGGAAGGGGAAAGTCGAGCAAGCAGGGTCCAGCTCGCCTTCTGCGGAGCTTGGAGCCTCTGGCTTGCTCGCTCCCTGGCTCTCCCACCGGGTCTGTCTGTCTCTCTCTTTCTCCTCCTCCGTTGTTGCTATAATATCAATTCATTTTTAAATATGAAAGTCAAGTCGCGTAGCCTGTGACAGAGCCCGATAACAAAAGGTGCACGAGGCGGACAATGCGGCGGGCTTGTAGCAAGATCGTCCTCATGCAAATGAAGGCGGCGAGCCGGGCGCGCTCATTGTGTACATAAACACGCGCCGACTCCCGCGCCGCGCCGTCCAGGGGAGACGGACTCAGAGAAAAGCAGCCGGGAGCATTTCTGCCAGTTTGCAACACACTCCCCTGGCAACCCCTCTGCTGGCCGGGTGGCGCCTTTCCCCGTGCAGCCGCCCGCCAGCACCCCGCCGCAGCATCTCGGCAACCTCGGCGCTCCGGGCTACCACCCCCAGCGCTTCCTGGGAACGGGCCGCGGCCGACAGGGACCCAGGGGAGCAACGGGGAGGCCCCTGGAGAGGGAGCAGGAGCTAACGAGCCTCGGCCGAGAAGCCCTGCAAAGGGAACTCCGCACAACGTTGGCCTGAGCGCCCGGGCGAGAGGTAGGACAACCGAGTTCTGAGCGCAGGCGAAGGAGAGCTGCGCTTTGGGGACATTGGGAGCTCAGGGGTGGCGCTAGTTAAAGGACAGGTGTGCAGAAGACGCGGGTTGCGGGTGGCTCTGTGCTTCGGGAGCTCGGGGCGTTTGCTGCAAGCTTCAGGGCTTCTGGGAGCCGAGGAGAACCCAGGCCGGGTGTTCTTACGGGCCCCGGAGCCCCGCAGCCCGCGTTCTTTCCGAGCTGAGATCGCGCGGGGTGGAAGTGGAGGTGGGTAGGAGACAGGACAGCTTGGGAACTGGAGGCTTCCGTTCCCGAAGGCCAGGGTTGGAGGAGCCACACATTCCTGAAACAGCGCCCAAATTCTGGGACACGGACCCCAGGAGTAAGGGATGAAGCGGGAGGGGGTGGCGGGCAAGAAGATCCGGCCTAGTTTTTAACTGTCTGAGGTAGAAATTCCCCTTCCTCCGAGTCAATTTTTTTTTTCTTCCTGAAACGCTACGCTAGATTCCGATTAAATAAATATGCTGTTGGATGGCCCGGAACTCTCGTTGTGCAAGGCCTTGTCTTCTGCGCAGGGATTCAGAATCTGTGCCCGTGGGCCCTTTCCCAGCACAGTTCCCTCAGGCCCTGGCCCGCCTGTGGTTCCGATTCCAAAAAAGTAAGGATCCGGGAAAAGCTGAGGTCTCGAGCTAGAGGCAAAAAAAAGTGCCGGGACTGCGGAACCAAAGCGAGAGGGGAAGTCCTCGGGTCAAGGAGGCAGCTGGCAGGGACCAGAGGCATGCGGGGATTGGGCCTCTCGGGAGCAAAATTTTTCTCGGATTATTTAGCTAGGGAGGGCTGTATGCGGGTGACTAGAGTGGCTGCATGGATAGGCTGGGACACTTACTCCGCACTCAGGCCTTCCGCTGAGGTCTTGTCGATTCACCCCAGTAGAGAGTAACCTCGCCCCTACACGGCCCCAGTCTGGGAGCTGACATGGGCTGCCATCTCTGCCCCCTTGGGGAGATTGGCGACAGGGTGAATAAAGGATTTGGATCCAGTGGATCTTACCATATCCTCTTTGTGACCCATTTAGGGAGGACTAAGGCCTTCACTGAGGCTGGCTTCAGCTCTGTGGCTGTAGCCTGCCTCCCTCCAGCCGAGTACCCCTCCACCGGCCCCCTCCCTCTTTTGTCCCATCTCCTTCTCAAAGCCCTCCTCCCCCTCCGTGTGGCTGCGACAGTGCAGTCCTCGGGAGCCCGGCCCCTCCTGGTTGCTGGCTCTCCTTGCACCTGCCGGGCCCGGGTCCCGTGCGCTGGCTTATTCGGCTTTGCATGACTTAACCCCGTTCGTTCCTTTCTGCCTTCTCCCGCTGCACCCGGCGGCTCCTTTCAGGCCACTAGCCTCTGGGGGCTCCTTCCCCCCTCCCTCTCTTTTATTCTTCATTGCTGTGGGGTGCGACGGGAGGGAGCGAAGAGTTAGGTCTCCCCCTTCTCAGTCGGGCGCCTGAGCCGGAATCCGTTTAGAGGGGATTTCAATAAGAATGAGACCAGCTCGGGACTTGAGGTAGAAACTGCCAGAGAGGAAAAAACTGTGACCCAAGTTTGTGTCTTGATTAAGGGGGATTTATTAGAGATGTATTGTTTGCCCGTGCCAACCCACCCGGTGATATTAGATGGCGGGCCCTGATGGACACATCTGGAGAGGCCCACTGGAATCGAGGTAGTCCCTACATACCTGCTGATTCCAAGGCCCCACTATTTCTGAGTCTTAACCCTGGCAAGCGTTGGAGTGGTAAATTTACCCTGAAAGCCGAGGTGCTAAAATCAATTCAGCCTCTGAGGACATGAGCCTTAGGATCCCTCAAAAGTAGTCTTCTTTGGGAAATCCGGGGCTATAGCTCCTACACCCAGCCCTCAAGGCCAGGGGGAGCCGCCACTTTCCCGGAACAGCTGGGAATTCGTTGCATCGGAAAAAACGAATTCTCCTGTGACCAGAAACATCTGGCGATTCGCTCCAGTCCCTATTGTTACCAGGGGCCCAGTCTGCCGGGTGGGGGGGTTAGCGCTAGCCTACAGGAACATCAATATCGGGCTGCGGATAATCGAAAAGATTACAGTCCAGACTCTATCGATGTCCTGGCCCTAAGTGAATAATTATGAGGTGAAAACAGTAAGGAGATTCTGCTGCTGAAGCTGCTAGGCTCTAAGTTTGGGGAACCTCGCTTGGCCCTGCAGCTGCAGAACTCAGCGGCTATCGGTTAAGGTGGGAGGAAGCTAACCAGGGGACTGGGGGCAAGAGAGACACTCCCAAGCAGGCCTCTGGGCCGAGCCTCCACGGCTGGACACTGTTACATTCGCCTGATTGACAAATTGCAAACAAATTGCAGGTTAGCGAAACGTATTTACAAGTTGTCAAGGCAAATTCAAGGCTCGGGCCCCCATTGGGCCAAGGGAAGGGATTGAGACAGGGAAGAGTACAACCACCGTGGCTGGGAGAAAGGGTCTAGGATAAGGGATTAACAGAGTCCAGACCTGCAGACTCTCCCTCCCCCATTCACCCACCCCCTCAGTCAGATTTGAACAGGGTAAATTGCAGATGATTTATTTGACCCTTTTAAATAGCTTAAATGGGGTCTTTGCGGTTGAGAGGGAACTGTCATTTTATAACCCTATTAGTGGCCATTAGTGGTGTCCATGGCTTACAGCCTTGGGCAAGGGCGGGAACCCCAACTCTAAGAGGGAGCCCAGAACAGCACATCTGCAAGGGAGGGAGCAACTGTGTCCATGATGTAAGAAAGCCTAAGGACTGTCCTAATTGCTGCAGAGAAAGTTTGAGGTGGCCCAGTGTTTGGGCCTTGGTGAGTGGCAGTGGAGACTAACCCGGGCCACGGATATCCATCATTGAACTCTCAGGGCATAAAGGGGGTGGGGTAGGTAAGGAGAGAAGATCGAGCCTGGTCCTTACTGGACTGAGAAGAGGGGGCAGCTTGAAATAAACCCGGAAGAGAGCCAGAGAGAACGTAGGTATCTGACGCCAGTTATACGTGCTTCTCTTTCTGTTCCTGGAGAGCCCGGGTGACTGGGAACCTGCGGGCAGCTGCAGTTCGGGAGAGCGGGGAGGCCCTGCAGAGCTGCTGGTATTTACATCTCAGCGCAGCCCGCGGTCCACCCGAGGTCCTTTGCCTCTCCCTTCCTGTTGCGCCCCCAGCAGGTTCAGGCTGCCGTGGAAACCTAGCCGTGAGTATAGAGACTAACCATGCTGTCAAAGGACGAGGGGTGAGGTTGGGAGGGGGCGGAAGATCCGCAGATACTGGTGAGAACTGCCAGAACTTCGTTGTGAATATAGAATCATCTTCAAGGTCTGTCAGAGCTAATAAAATTCCCTTTTCGTTCTCTCTCTCTCTCTCTCTCTCTCTCTCTCTCTCTCTCTGTCTCTCTCCCCCTGTTTCTCTCTTCCCTTCTCGGTTTGATTGCTGCACCAATTAGCTGCCCATAGGAAAAGGCGAGAAGAATAGGGTTACAAAGGGAGGAAAAACTTATGGTCCCAGTGGGGCTGCCTCAGGATGAGTGAAGTTTAAACAAAGAGCAAAGTGGCCGGGGTTGGGAGCTGAACAATGCGTCTTCATTCCCGGGAACGGAGCTGAGCTGGGCTAGCCAGGACCGCGGTATGGGCTGATCCAGGACTGAGCTGGGGGAGGGCGCTCTCCTTACAGCGTTGTGGCCATCGCCGAGTCGGTCTGTCCTAGGCTAGGTGATCTAAACCCCGTATGGAGGACTGCGAGTTCCCAGACAGGGGTTCTTTCGCTTCGTAAGGTGGAAACCATCAGGAATAGTTTATTTTTTGGTGTGGGGAAGGGACGGTTTATTGGTCCTCTAGATCGCAAAGATAGTAGTTTAAAATCTTTCTCAAGTGTCAGTAAAAACCTTCAATTAAAGAAAAGGCTTGGATCTTTGGGAGTTTATGAGAACATGTGAGTACATACCCAGGTTCATCTCACATATAAAGAGTGAAAACACAACGGTTATTTACACATATTGCCTGTTTCTTCAAGTAACTTTGTTAAAGATATTTTTATTCTTTAAATTCAATACCAGATGTCCCCTTTCAGCTCTAATCCTCCCAGCAAGTATTTGCTACTTGAGTCCTGTTTCCCTTTAACGAATATGATAGCCCTTGTCAATCAAATCAAAGACAGACCCGGCTGTCCAATTTCAAACACCTTTCAAAGCGCTCTTCTTTTCCCCCCAAATAGGAAAACATTATCAGAACAAGTTCCCTGACCAAAGGAACCAGTAAGCTCATCTCTACCTTGGTACCTCCTAAAAGCCAGTTCTTAAACACCCTACTGCCCATGCTAAATGCAGTGCAGTGCGGTGCAGTCTCTAGTTCCTTCTACCTGGAGAATTTCATTTCATTTCTAATCACTGCTCCAGCATTCAGTCAGATTTCCAGCTCTCTTGTCTCGATTTCTCTCTCATACAGCTTTCCCGAAGCTTATTAGCGGGACTCTCGGTTTACCTTATTATTCAGGAAGCATTTCTCCCCCCTACCAAGCCTAACCCGCATACAACGCAGGACTCAACCACAATTTAGAGACAGGTTGCAGTTTCAAAGGGGAAAGTCATTTTGTCTCTGGTACCACTTCAGGGTCTCTCCGATCCTTAATCTTTTTGAATTTAGGAAGAAGGGCTTAGTTTTCTCCAAGGGCAAAGCTGGGTCCCAAACCTGGGGAAGGCTGAGGCCCGCACTGCAGGCTGTGGGGACCGGGGTTCCTGTAGTGAGGCGCCAGCCATGACGGAAAGTGTTTAACCAGCCGTGTTCTCCGACAGCCTGTGGGTCCGTAAAGAGTCAAGGGCCGGCTATTTTCCGTTCGGTTGAGCGAGGTAATTAAATTCGATCCCCCTGTCTCCCCCCTTATTTGTGAGCCTCTAGAGAGGACCGCTCCGTGAAGGGTGATAACGACGACACTGCGAACTGGTTATACTGAATTTGACAGCAGGGAATCCGGTGTCATTTATAATAAACAAGAGAACAATATGGATTTTTAAAATTGGAACTCTGATGTTGGTTATAAAAACGGTGGTTATGATTTCTGATGACAAAAACAGTAGATTGTATTGATTGATTCTAAAAGTGTGTATATATATATATATATATATATATATATACATTTTAGAATTTGGGGTAAATAATTGTAGATTTTCTGCCTCGCAACCTAAGCAGTAGCTAGGAACCTGGCTGTCTCCTCTCCCTCCTTTTCACCAGCCTGAGTCCTATTCCAATAAAGCGATTGGACCTATACACTGGAGGAGAGATCTTTAGCTTCCTAGTTTTGGGAAAGCAAGAAAACATTGCTCACCTTGCATTTGAAGGATTTTTCAGTCGAGCAAAAAAGGAAAGGGGGCGGGGGTGGCCGGGGAAGATGCTAGCCCGCAAGAGACTAGAGGCTTCAATCAAAACAATCCTAGTCTATTCTCTTTTCTGTGGGGATTTTCTCCCTGGGCCCAAGAGGTGGAGGATTCCCAGGACCCTACTTTTCCTCCTTTTGTGGGATAAAGTAAGAAAAAGAAAAGAAAAATAATAGAGACAAAAACCATTTCTTGGGGAGGGGAGGGGGGCTCGTTTTATTTTTTTTTAATCACCTGCGGAAAGTTAAGGTTGCAAGTTCTCGGAGAAGCCCCAATGCTGGCCCCCTGGAGCCACGGCAGTTAGAATTTGCAACAAAAACTTTCCCCAGAAGGCGCCAGCGTCACTCTAAGAGGAAAAATAATTTCAAACAACTCCCCCCCACCCCCCCAGCTTTTTGCCCGGCCGCCCGCTGCGCGACCTCTTGGGCTCTGACCCCGGGGGCCGCAGCCTAAGACCGCCCGAAAACGTGTCCCACCTACTGGCGCCGGGTTTCTCCGCCTCAGACCAGTTTTCGGTTCCCGGAGCAAGAACCCAGGGACTGGGGATGGCTCGGGCTGAGTTCCTCTTGCTTCTCCCAACCTTCTGGATCATTTTCTACCTCCCGGATAAGACAGCTATGGGGAGCAAGACTTGAGGGAACCCGATGGAAGAGGCATCGGGCACGAAATGTTTTTACCTTTCCGTTCCTCTTACTCCCTTTCCTCTTCCTCCCCTTCCCACTGCATCCCACCTCCGGACCCTGGTAATCGTGGCTGCTGTTCCTTTCTCGGGATCTACGTCTTCAGGGACTTGCGGCGCGTCTCGGTTGGTCTGGTCCCCAACTCACCCCAGCTCTCCTCTGCTGACCTTCGGTCCTAGGGCCAGCTGGGGCTGAGGCCGCCAGCGGCGATCGGCGAACGGGGAGGAGAGCATTGGGCTAAGGAAGGGGAGCAGACGGTGGGGAGGAATCTACGACCCACGGTAGAGCCTAGGCTGCCCAGCTCCATCTTCCATCTTTTCTTGCAGAGATTCCCTCCCCTCACCCTACCTGGACAGACAAACAAGCCTAGCAGGGAAACCGAATTGTAGAAAGGAAAGTGGGACAAATGTTGGTGTCACGCGCCTCCGCCTCCTTACCACGGGAGAGGTCGGAACCCGGCCCCTTGGGGCCCTGGTAGGGGGTGAAGTGTTCTTGGAAGTTCGGTCCGGGTTCCCCGGGGCTGGACGGTTGGTCCCGGGTGCAGAGGGGGTGAGAGGGCTGAGGGTCTTTTCCTTCTCGGATTATTAAAAAGTTCATTTCCTGGCGAATCAGGTGACGTCAGGGGCCCGGCGTCTCAGTGGCGGGGCCGCCCGGCCGGGAGAAGCCGCCTCCAGTTACCCAATTACGGACTGTCAATCCTGCGGCCGCCCCCTCCCCTCCCCTCCCCCTTTCTCCTCCCCCTCCCCCTCCTCCCCTAACCCTTGGAGAAGGCTAGAAGAACCCGGCCCCGCGACCCGCTCCGCCACACAAAGCCGCCCCCCCACCCCCACCCAGAGACCTAGCTACCCTGTCCCCGACCATCCTCCCTTTTAGAACTCCCTTCTCTGGCAGCCACCCTGTGCCTACCTAGAACTTGATTTGAGCAGGGCCTCCTGCTTCTGCTATTAAAGATGCGGATTTCACGTTCTTGGAATTTATATCCTGCGGAGAGGATCTTTCTACTTAAGTAGATTTCAGCAAATAACTCAAAAGAAAGTAGAAACCTCATTTCCCTCTCGCGTTCTGCCAGGCACCTGCTTTCTGGGTGTTTGTCAAGTAAAGGTCACTTAGTCTCCAGTACCCTCCACTTTCACCCCCCCAACCCTGGTTCCCACTCTCTCTGGGTATTTGCACCCTTCACTCTGCTGATAAATTGCTTGGGAAGCGAAATGGCCCTGAGAACTCTCCTCGTCCTCCAGAAAGGTGAAGTTTTAAGAGTAGGGATCGTCCTCCTCAACCAGTCTTGCAAGCGGATGGTGGTAATGGGTGTTCAAGCTATTTTTAACAAAAATTTTGCCCCATGATGACAGTTCCCATGGTCACGTCTAAACTCCAACTTATACCGAGGGAAAAACACAAACAAAATGCCACCCACGCGCATATACACACAAAATCCTTGTCCCCGCTTCCACTAGGCTGGGTAGGCTTATCTGCGATAGACCTGTTACAGTGGTTTGGAGTCTTTAGCCTGAACTCAGGGAGGAGGGTAAAAGAAAATGCCTTTGTGCGGAGAGATGCCCTTGCTAGGCAACTGGCAAAATTAGGGTTAGAGAAGAGGGAAAGAAATGAATCCAGAAGTACTTAGGTCCTCCCCTTAATGCACTTTTCCTGGGGACTGGATACGCCTCTAGGCCCTGGGGCAAGACGACCGTTTGGCCCCCCAGGAAATACCGCCCCAGCCCAGCCCAACCCAGCCCGGCCGGCGTCTCCCTCCCCGCCAGTCGCCAGGGGCTGGCCTGCTGGCCTGCCTTCGGATCTGCGAAATCTGGGCCTTGTAGGTGGGTACACCCTCTTAAAAAAAAAACAACAAAAAAAAACCCCGACAAAACTCGCCGCTTGGTCAGGTCCACCTTGAGGCCCACAGCGACTCAGTGCACCAAACCAAGCCACAACTACCCAGGGGCAACATTTGTTCCCGCCTTTCCCCCCACCCCAAGTTGCCCTGGTCATCACCCTCCCACCCCCTAGGCAGCAGCTGCTTTCACATGTCCCCCACCCCACCCTCTACGGCGCCTTAACCTGAGCGAAAGTGAAAGGGGGGAGGGGAGTTAGGGGTATAGGGGAGGGGGAAAGTTTTGGAGGGCGGGTGGGGGAGGTCGAGCTCCTCTCCCTTTGGCGGGTTAGTCTCTCAAAGATATTTGGAGTAAATTAGAAGCTTGGAGTTTCTGGGGTCCAGCCAATGGCAGCTGGAGGCAGGGCAGCGGACGCCGCTGATTGGCTGGCTGGAGCTTCTTAGCCGTGCGCGTCCCCCTATGTCCACTGAAGGGAGTCCTGCTGGCGCCAGGGCCGCCGACGATGATGCTGTGGGGATGTTACAAAAAAGGCGAGAGTCAGTGGAGTTTGCTTTCTGAGTAAGAGCCTCTCTCCCTCCTCTCGGTCCAGCCTCCCCCTCCTCTCCTCTTCCTCCTCTTCGAGTTTACACTCTTTCCCCGGCGCTGGCCCCCTAGCCTCCTTCCCATAACCTGCCGTCCCGTCCTACCCCTCCACCCCCCACCAGCGCTTCGTTTACAGCTGGGATTAAATTCTCTCTGAGGCGCCACGGAAGGGTGGTTGGATCAGCTCTCCGGGCTTCCCCGTCTCCTTTCTGGCCTCGTCGGGGCACGGTTTCTGCTTCTTGTCTAGTATTTTAAAGCTTATTTCTCCTTTTTCTCTCTTTCTCTTTCTCCCCATGTTAGTGTCGATCCAAGATATTTTAGCTTTTTAACTAAACTTCACTTTTCTTTCGCTTTAAGCCTTCATCCCAGGCGGGTAGGAGGACCCGACTTCCAAGTTTTGGGGTTTTTTTGTTTTTGTTATTTTTTCCCGGGGGATCGCTTCTCATTTTTAGAAAGTTATCTCTTAGGCTTGTCCCTCTTAGGGAAAGCCGGGATCTTGGACTATACCCGAACATCGTTCCGTAGAAGAAAAAAAAAAAAATTGGTCGCTCCGGGAGGACTGAGGGATTTGCCTTGCCCGGCAACGGACTTGGGGAGAGCGTCTCTGTCCCTCAGCTATTGAGGGTTTTGGGCTCTAACCAGTGTCTCCTTCTCCACTCCCCCCACTCCCACCCTCGCAGGTGGTGCGTGCGGGTTCCGGGCTCCGTCCTCCACTCCGCGTCCAGATAGAGACAACCACTTTCTACTCCGGCGCCGGAGACCTCGACAGCAGCGGCAGCCCAGCTGACTCAGCTCTCAGCTTTGCTCGGGGCAGTTCTCCTGACCCTTCCACTCCTGTGACCGAGGACTCTCGGACCCCAGCAGCGGCAAGAAGGGCCAAGAGTGGGGCCTTGAGGGCACCATGGAGGTGGCGCCGGACCAGCCCCGCTGGATGGCCCATCACGCCGTGCTCAACGCGCAGCATCCGGACTCGCACCACCCGGGCCTGGCGCACAACTACATGGAACCCGCTCAGCTGCTGCCCCCAGATGAAGTGGACGTGTTCTTCAATCATCTGGACTCCCAGGGCAACCCCTACTACGCCAACTCGGCCCATGCCCGAGCACGAGTCTCCTACAGCCAGGCACACGGTAAATTCCTGAGGGGCCAGAGAGGCGAGGGCCAAGGGGAAAGGCTGAGGGTGGGGGGAGTAATGGTAGTGGTGTGTGAGTTCAGGGTGCGGAGTGTGAAAGTGACTCTGGCCAGCCGGCTTCCTAGTTAGTTTCGCTGGCTGTGCCTCCGGGAGAGAGGAAAAAGGGGAAGTAGATTTAACCCTAGAAAGACGGCGAAGGGGAGGGGGACATCGGGAAGGGGGGAGTGGAGAGGTGGGTGGGGACGCAGGGCGGCCGAGAAGCTGGGCATATAACTAGAAACTAGACACGTCCGTTTCCCGGATGTGAAATCAAAACGAATCGAAATCGCTAATAATTTTGGGGGCTGGGCGACCAGAGGGAGCATCGGGCAGGGAAGAGGTGGGGGAGAGGCAACCTCTCTGTCACCTCCCTTGCCGAATCCCTCCGGTTGCGCTAGGCTCTTGGGAGGCTTTATTGGGTGGGCAATTGTTGGGGGAGAGGTAGCGGTTTCATTCGCTGACTTTGCTTCCCCTCTCAGTCTCCCACCCCCGCTTCCTCCAGCATATTGTCCCTCTCTCCCGGGTTAGTCTCGGATTAATAACTGAATATCCTTCGAGGGTGGTGGGAGGGGAGCGTGTTTTTGTGTGGTTTGTGTGTAGTTGTACTTTTGTGTGTGGTCGGCGCAGAAGCCGGGTTTCTGCTGTTCTCTCCCCGCGCCTTTAAGTCCTAGCTTCTCTTTCCACTCCTTAATCCTGGGCTCTTTCTCACCTCCCCGAGCGTCTCCGACTTGGTTTTTTGGGGTCTCGGGAGGTCTCCTTGCACTGTCTGTGATTCCTACCCCCATCGATGGCTGCCTCCCCCTCCACAGCACGCCTGACCGGGAGCCAGATGTGCCGGCCTCACCTCCTTCACAGCCCCGGGATCCCGTGGCTGGATAGCGGCAAAGCGGCGCTGTCGGCGGCTGCGGCCCACCACCACAACCCCTGGACCGTGAGTCCCTTCTCCAAGGCACCCCTGCACCCATCGGCAGCCGGAGGCCCGGGCACGCTCTCGGTGTACCCCGGCGGAGGCAGCGGCGCCAGCGGCGGCGGCTCTGTCTCCTCTCTCACGCCCGCTTCCCACTCCGGGTCGCACCTCTTCGGCTTCCCCCCGACCCCGCCCAAAGAGGTGTCCCCCGACCCCAGCGCCAGCAGCGCGGCCTCGCCTGCCTCCTCATCCGCGGGAGGGGTCCGGCCAGAGGACAAGGAGGGCGTCAAGTACCAAGTGACCCTGTCTGACGGCTTGAAGATGGAGAGCGGCAGCCCCCTCCGAAGCAGTCTGGCTTCCATGAGCGGGCAGCCATCCACGCACCACCCTATTCCCACCTATCCCTCCTATGTGCCCGCTGCCCACGACTACAGCGGCAACCTCTTCCACCCGGGCGGTTTCCTGGGCGGCCCCGCCTCCAGCTTCACCCCCAAGCAGCGCAGTAAGGCCCGCTCCTGCTCAGGTAAGCGTTCTCTTCCCCAGCCTTCCCCTGCCTCCCTGCCCCCACCCCTTCCCTAGCTGCAGGCAGCCCTGGCGCCGCCGGCTGGGGGGTGGAGATGGGGCATTTGGCGCCTGAAAGACTTTGCCTGGTTGGAGGTGCGGAGGAGACTCAGAGTTCTTTCGAAGCCGGCCCATAGCCTGGGCACACATGTTGTTTGGGATGAATAGTTAGGCAAAGTTTCAAACCAGACACCCCCCCAACTTGCACCTTTCTCTTGAAACATAGTGCCCTGATACTCCAAAGTGTCGAGAAAAGCCATCTTCTAAAATCCCCTCCCTCCCTCCCAAACTGAAAGTGGCTCCTGGGAGAGTTGGGTAAAATGAAACACGATCCAAACCCTCTCTTCTTTTATCCCTGCCCTGGAGAAGTCTCCAAGTTTTAATACTTTCATTCTAGAGGAGACTGAGTAGCCCAAACTTCCAACACCCTTGACTCCAGTTCAAAGTTCCAAGCAGAGATCCTCTCAGGACCTCAATATCCTGAGTATGATCTTATGTACCTGTGTACTCCGAAGGTCCTAAATTGTTCTTAAATGAGTTCAGTTAAATGATCTCAGCACTGCCCACGTCTTTTGCAGAGTCCACCCTTCACTTCTCTGGAAAGTCCCTTTCTAAAGCAATCAAATAGCCTGGTCGTCTCCATCCCAGTGGCATAGTCCAAGCCTTGTGGAACACCCTATGGTCTGACCCCGGGTTCTCCCCAATAAGTCGGCCAACTTGGGAGAGGTAACCACAGAGGGCTTTAAAAAGATGTAACTTCCTGAGATCCCTCCTCTGGCCTCTTCTTTTTCCTTCTGAAAAGCCTTTTTTAAGTTGGAGAGAAGGTAGCCATGGAGTTAGTTTTAAAATTCTCTGGTTCTTGGAATAACCTATTGGACCCGCATAGCTTCGGGAAAAAAAGCCTTTTTTTTGGATCCTATTATCAGCCTTATTTGCATAAACTGTATTTGAAGGAATTTCCTGGGGTCCAGATCTCAGCCCAATTGTACTGTCTCTTCCTTATAGCCCCATGCCCTGGGAGGACTGAAGGTTTCCCAGAGAAATTCCACTGTTAGCAATCAGGCATAATCTGGATTTTAGCTTCAGAGGGGCCCAATTTAGATGGTGATAATTGGGGTGTGTTTTGGGGAGGGTAGGTTTTTTAATTTTTATTTGGATTTAGGTGTTTTTGTTAATGGTCAAATTTAGGCTATTCCAAAATCGAATGGGTTTATATCTGTTTTGAATTTATGAGTCATTGGAGGTGAGAAACTCTTGGTGCGGAGACTCCCTTCATTTATGTAAAGGTGTGTGTGTCAACTAGTTAATGAGCATTGGTAATATGTATATATATATTTTATCGATACCTTTTCTTAGAGAAAAATCAAGGGAAATTATAGTGTTGAGTTCAGAACCACTGAAAGGAAGGTTTAAGGAAAAAGAGAATAAGAGTCATTGGTATAGAAAAACTGGAATAAATAGATGAGATGAAAGGAGAGGCAGGAGGGAAATGGACAGAGATGGAATGACTATATATATTTGGGAATGCTATTTCTCAGATGGATTTATTTCTTTGAATGTCTAAAGGACTCCAATCTTGTGGGAAATTCTCTTTTTTGCTCTCCTTTCCCTTTTGGTCTCATACCTAAAGAGTACAGCATTTGATTTATGTTACCTTAAAGCTTAACTTGTAGGCAGGAACAATGCTGAGAGGTATCACACTCCCCCTCCCACATCCTTGGGAAAGTTGGGATTAATGCCCTGGGGTAAAAAACTTTTGTGAATTTGTTTTTAAAGAAAGACACCCCGTGTCTCCGTGTTTCCATTTAGAAGGCAGAGAGTGTGTGAACTGCGGGGCCACAGCTACCCCACTCTGGAGAAGGGATGGCACCGGCCACTACCTGTGCAACGCCTGCGGTCTCTACCACAAAATGAATGGGCAAAACCGGCCGCTCATCAAGCCCAAACGGAGACTGGTAGGTGGCTACATGGCCCTCTCTCTTTGGAGCTGGTACACTTTCGGAAGGATGGAGAGATTAGAAATGTTATGTGGGAGGATCATTGGGAGGTCTGGAACCTGGGAAGGGCCAGGGTAAGGGTAGGTAGATCTGGCCTATGGGTCACTGGGGGGGGGGGGGGGGGGGGGACAGGAGAAAGCAGAGCTGGTTAAGAATCTAAATTTGCTTTGCAAACTTAAAATTCAAATTTCGGAGATAATAATCAAGAAGTCATAGAATGAAAAGTTGGAATCGAAATCAATTCTAGCATTTTTTGCATGTGAAGAAACCGAGCCCCAAATTGGTGAGTGACTTGAACAAAGTCACACATGGCAGAGCTGGATCTAAAATCAGGGCTTTGGGACTCTCCTATCTCTATACCATCCATATTAATCTCTCCTAGATCACAATCCCAATGAACTAAAAGCCAGAGGCTGAGAAAGCGTTTAGTGGAAGAGCCGACAATATGTGACTCATTTTTAAAAGTATTTATCTAGCTGATTTCTAAGTATTCGGAGAAGCTCTTTGGCCATGAAGGGGTTATTGTGACTAGCACACTCCCCCTAGTAAGTCCCAGTAGACTTCCATGGGTCCAACTACATGTCCTCTATTTCACTTTTAAAAATAGGGCCATGAAGCCGTTTTCTCTCATAGCCCAGGGCAGCCCTCACTCTGCTTCCCAACAGGGCACACAATTCCTGGTGCTTATTTAAAACACACACACTCACAGGCAAACCCGAACCACCAAAAAAACCTTCCCTTTATTATTTTTTCCATGGAGTCACCTATACTGTGTATTTTCATTTGAGTGATTTTTTTTTAAATGCCCTTTCTAAGCTCCTGGCCAGAGTTTCCTATCCGGACATCTGCAGGCTGAAGATAAGGAAACTTGGTGTATCTGTATCCGGACTCTGCAAGCTTTGAGAGTGTCTCTTAGGCTGGGCTTTGCCTCTTGCTGGGCTGTTTTGAAATTTCTAATACCCTCCGCTCTGCAAATAATGTGTAAAATGCTAAGAATAATAAATATATTTTTTTCAGGGAGATGTGATTTATGAGACCTAAATCGTTTTGCCGTTTTGGGGACATTTTTTCCCCCCTCCTGGAGCCCTGGGGATGGGAGGTTGGAGGGTGAAGGTGGGGGAGGGACCCAGGCCGGCTGTCCCGGACAGCTAGTCGGTCAGAATTCCAGCTATGCAGCTGCTTAATTAGCCGCTTTTCCTCCTGAAAAGCAGGGGAAGGAGGGATCTGACTGTATGTCCCCTGCCAGTGTGTGAGTTCAGGATGAGGGCCCCGTGCAGGGTTGGGGCTGGGGCTAAGACTGGGTAGCCGGCCTACAGTGATAGTCAGGCTAATGTGTTAAACAAGAAAAGCATTTGCAAATAAGCCCCCTGCTTCCCGGCCTCCCGGCCCAGCAGCCTCTGTTGGAAGATTCCAGCCTGGTTCACTGAGAGGGGTTGGGGGAACTTGTTTTGTCAGTTTTTCTCCCGGCCTGTGGCTGTCTAGGAGATCGGGTGGGAGAAGATTTTGTTTTCAGAGTTGACAATTGGGGGAGGCCAGTGATATTCTTAACTCATCTTTTCAGTTCAAAGCTGAATTTCCAGAGTAGGAAACTTTTCCCTGGCCCCTCTTGTCCCCATTTCCCCACACACATACCCTCAGGCTGGGGTGTGGCCCAGCAGCCATTTTTCATATTATTCTCTTTTGGGGAGGGGGTTGTCGCTGCTATTAATTATTTTTGTCATTCCTCCCCCCCTTTCCTTTCGGTATGGTACAATTTAAAGACCACAGAATGGGTATTTGAGAAATTTGTGCTCCCATCCTAACACGGCTACTGTTTTTCTAGTTGATTTTCTACCGGTCACTCTTGGCTTGGGTTTTCTGGTCAGTTAAATGAGGAGGTTGGGTGTTCACTTTACTAATGTCTGAAATGCTTTGATTGTCTTGAGGAAGGTCAGTCGATGTTGTCCTCTAGCTTGAGGGACTGGGCCACCATCTGAAAATGTAAAATCACTGGCAGAGGCTCAGCATCCTCTCACCCCCAATTCTTAATGTCGCCTCAAGTGTACTGGGGTGGTTGAGGAGGCCCTGGGGCAGGGTCTGTATTTGTGGCTGTGGAGTCTTTCTCGCTGTATGGATGACATTTCTCTTCAGCTTCTGGGGGGTTGGAGGCAGGGCAGACTGTTTTATTAGCCCCATATGAAGGGTTAGTTGAGGAGGGGCAGGGGGACTGAAGGAAGGAGTTCAAGGGTCAAGATAGGATTGAGTCGGGATTGCCTGAATGTGTTCTCCAAAGTTAGGGACGAAGGAAAAGTAGTTTTACAAAATAGGAGAAAGGATGGGGGATCAGTGTCTCACTTGGGGACCACTCTGTTGAAAGTACACCATGTAATTTTGGACATTTCCTCTCTCCGGGCCTTGATGGCATAGGAGATTTGGTGAAATGATCTCACTTCCAGCTCCGAGATTTTCTGAATAATTTTATATAATTCTAACTTTTCTCTTCCAGGGCGGGGAGTTTGGATGAAAGTTTGGCAGTGCCGAGGGTGGGGGTAGATTGAGGGCCAGGATAACTTGGCTCCCTCCCCCTGACCATCTATTATACCTCTTCCCTCCCCCAGTCAGCAGCCAGGAGAGCTGGGACCTGTTGTGCCAATTGCCAGACAACCACTACCACCTTATGGCGCCGAAACGCTAACGGGGACCCCGTCTGCAACGCCTGTGGCCTCTACTACAAACTGCACAATGTGAGTGTGCCCCACCCCCGCCCGCCCCTTCCCCCTCCCCAGGGACCCCCGGCCTTTCTTTGCTGATGGAAGAGTGATGCTGCCTCCTAAGCCTGACAATGCTTGCGTCCTCCGCTTGGCTTGGGAAGCTGTCGGGAGGGATCCAGTCTCTGCGTTTTCCTCCTCCCCCAAGCCCTCCGCTCCAATGGCAAGAGATTGAGACCCGAGAAGCTTCCTACAGGCAGAATTACTGGTGGTCTGAAGGGCAAGCGGCAGGCATCTGTGGTAATAGAAAGAGAACTGTTATTGTGCTTTGTAGGAAGGTCTAGGATCGAATCCCTGCTCTCCTGCTTTCCTGTGTGACTTGGAGCAAGTTAGTTTTCTCTTGCTGGGTCTCAGGAAATGATCCCTATAAAGCCCTTCTTGAAATCTAAGAAAAAATTCCTACAATTCAAAAACCGACTGATTGGAAAGGATAAAGTGGTTGCAAAGTAGAGCTTTTCCCTTTCCCACCTGAGAAGAGTAGAGCTTTGTGTTGGGGAGCAAGGACTGTCCAATTCCAGTCTGGTCCTTCCCTCCCCACCCCTGCTCCCCATCTAAGATCCATAACATTTCATGAGACGATAAGAACGGAGGAAAGAACCAAACTCACCCATCTTTACCGAGGATCCAAAGTGGTTATCAGTTGCGATAGTTGGGGAGTGGGAGTGGGGGAGGAAGTCTAACCCACACCGTCCCTCTGCCCAAGCACAACATGATGGTGACATTATTCCACAGGTGAATCGGCCACTGACCATGAAGAAGGAGGGCATTCAGACCCGTAACCGGAAGATGTCTAACAAATCCAAGAAGAGTAAGAAGGGTGCCGAGTGCTTTGAGGAACTGTCCAAATGCATGCAGGAGAAGTCCTCCCCTTTCAGCGCAGCCGCCCTGGCCAGCCACATGGCCCCCATGGGCCACCTGCCCCCCTTCAGCCACTCGGGACACATCCTGCCCACACCCACTCCCATCCACCCTTCCTCAAGCATCTCTTTTGGACACCCCCACCCATCCAGCATGGTGACTGCCATGGGCTAAGAGCAGCAGCCCAGGTTCGGGGGCCTCACCCAGGACATGGACAGACAGAAAGGATGGATGGACAGACCTCGAGGTCAGGGTGGGAGTGGGGAGAGGCAGGGAGTAGGGCTCCAGAAGGGGCTTGAACTCTGGGTAGGGCAGCGATGGGCAGCCTCCCCTCCCTCTCCCTCAGGGATAATAACCAAGACAACGTTGCCTGTGTCACTCCCACAGATGGGCCTGGCAGTCCTGGCTTGGGGCTCCCCAAAGCCTCCTCCCTCCCTTGTTCCCCACAGCCCTCCATGCCTGTCCTCCTCCCCCTTCTGGCCTCTCTGCTATTACTGTGAATCTCATAAACTGGTCTGAGACGGCTAGCCAGATTTCTGTCTTGGACAATTGTTTGGGGGGAATAGGACAACTTAATACAAAGGAAAGGGGAAAAGGAACCTTAATTGTTAAAAAACGAAGATGGAAAAAGGTATCAAAATAATTTATTTTGTTCTTGTTTTTAGCAAGGACTTGGGGAATTTGCAAGGGTCTCAGCCATTGAGGCAAGAGCCCTTCCCCTCCTCTGACCCCCTCCATGTTCTGCACCCCCATACACTTTGGGGGGAGGCAGTCTCAGTCGAAGAAAAATTGACCAACTGGAAACCTGCCTCATTTGATCTAGCAGCCCAGTCCATTAGCTTATGGGATGGGATGGGCACTTTCAACTTCCCTCGAACGGGGGAAAATCCTAAATCTGCTTCCCCAGGGGTGGCTGGGAGGTGGGTAGGTTAGGTTCTAGTAGCCTCAGAAATGGGACCTCAGTTGGGTATAGCGAGCACTCACTGGTCTCTGGAGAGGAGTTCTATTCTCCTTTCAGCCTAAGAGGTAATATTGGAGGGGAAAGACTGGCACAGAGGCGACGGGAGGAAGGCAGGGGAAGCGTGTCAGCTCAGCAGAGTTGGGGGCCACCAGGGAGGGAGAGACAATCACAAAATGGCCAGCACTGAGGCTGAGGAGGGAAGGATGGGTCAGGGCCAGGAAATACCCTGAGGAGAGGAAGAGGAAAGGGAAGAGTTCCCCCAAGACCTGAGTTTTGTTGTTTTGGAAAGGAAAAGAGAGAAAAAAAAATCCTCTAAAGAAGTCCTCCTCTGACTAGACATAATCCCCAATGTGGCCAGTGTGAAGTGTGTCCTCCTGCTGGTGGGAGCCGTGCCCCTGCAGCGGGGGCAGGCCTAGCCCCATGTACATACTTAGCTATTCTGCTGACCCCTCCTTTCCTTCTCCACTACAATTGCCTCTCTTCTCCCCTCCCAGCTAGGGGATAGGAAACTGCATAAGCTTAACTCACCAATGAGTTGATCTTTATTTTGTTTTTTAATTTCTTTTTGGATCAAGCCAATTGTATATTATTGCAAAAGTCCTGCTAAGAAGGAAATAAAACTTAAGAAAATGGATGTACTTTCCTATTTTTTTTCCTAACTATGTAATTCGAAAGCATTAGCTACAACAGAGCAGAGAGCCAGGGACCGGAAGGGGAGAGAGAAGGCTTCCTGGCTTTGTTCCTGTTGGTCTGCTTGCTTTTCTCTGTCTTTGGGGTTTTTCTGGTCTCTGTCTGGACAGGTAGCTGCACTTTGCAAAGAAGGGAATCCACAAGGCAACAGGATCCAGTTGTGGTGGTTCAGCTCTGGGTGTGGGAGGATGGGATTGACCTTGCCGTGGCGTCCCCAGGAGAGAAATCCTGGTGCTATGGGGAAGATGGAGGTGTCCTGAGCCAGGTTTTCTAGAATGGTTAATAATATTAAGGATCTTATCCTGGACAAGGGGTTCTCTTGGGTTGGTACCTCCCAGTGGTAGAAGGGAGATGCTCTCCTGAAGATGAGGGCAGATGAGCTGTTGCCCAGGTAGTATCGTACTGAGCTGCAAAATTGGTCCTGTGTTTGTCTGGATTCTTCCCATGGTACAGCTGTACATAATCTGTACGAGGTGGGGCTTGGGGTGGGTGGTGAGGGGCGAAGATTTTGTCCTGATACAGTGATATATTGACAGAGTGCAATATAATCAGTCGCTACAGTGGGCACACCACAGTTGGGAGTAACTTATTTTGTACTTGTATCAGCATAAGAAAAAAAAATAAATCTGCAGTATTTTCTGTTTTTATTTTTTATTTTGCTTGTTTATTTTGGATTAGTGAACTAAGTTATTGTTAATTATGTACAACATTTATATATTGTCTGTAAAAAGTGTATGCTATCCTCATATTCCTTCAAAGTGAATAATGCTAAGAACAATAAAATCCTTTTTTTTTTTTTTTTTTTTTGTGAGATCAATGGGTCCATTTTGTGAGATCAGGTTGATCTCTCTTTCCCTGATGCCCCTGGGCCCTTTGGGCATTTGATTCTCATTTTTCCCATCTTGGACATGGGAGGTGAGTGAGTGGAAGAGATCATCTCTTCTTTCACTTAGCCCCCAAAACTATAGGCATCCGATGGTTTGCCAAAGAAGCCAAGGAAGAGCTGGAATTGAGCCGAGACTGCTAGTCTGGTTGAGAGTATGGTGCAAAAAACCCTTAACTTCTCAAATTTTAGTTCCTGGTTCTGGCATAGAACTCTCAAAGCTAGACTTAGAGACCATCTGGTCCAACTTTACAGATTCTACATATTGAGGAACCTGACTTCTAAAGGTTAAATGATTTGCCCAAGTTCACACAAGCAGTGAGAAGGAAAAGTGGGATTTAAACCCAGACCCTCTGACTTTAAACCCATTGCTCTTTCTGTTATAAGAGCTGTGTGATCCTATGAATGTCATTTTTTTCTTCATCTCATTTTCCTCCTTATCATAGTAGAGGTGTAGTGTACACTGTATTCCATAGGGATAATCCTTCATTTTCCCATTTCATAGGATTGAGGGAAGAGTTTCATAAATCTTAGTTGACCAAGTTTAGATTTATACAAAATTCTAAACTGTTGGAGTTGGGTGAAGGGAAGAGAGAATAACTGAGAGGATTGAGGGACTTAAATCCAACTAATACTGAAGGGGATTGTTAGTGACCAGGGAATAGGTAGGAAGGAACAAAATTAGAAAACATTGGCAATGGGTGGGTAAAAAGGATGTTGATTTTAGACAACACTACCATGGGAAGTACTGATCAGAGAGCAGTGGGTTTGTGTTTGAGAGTGAGAAATGGACAGCATCCATGAAGCACTAAAATGATGTCTCTTAGAAATAGCTGTTGGGGCATAGACCAATTGCTACATTAGGCTTACCTTCCCCCAAGAAAAATAAAATAAAACAAAACAAAATAAAAAACAACTTTAAGTGTATATAGACTCAACCTTGGTGAGAATGATCTTGAGTCCAAGAAAGAAATAACTCTGACCCCTTAAGGCACACTGCTTTCCCATGGGACCTTAAGAGACCTGACAAGAAACACAGTCCTGATGTAAGAAATGGAAGGACTATTGGACCCAGTAATCAGAAGGTCTGGGTTTCAGCACTGGAGCTGCCACTTAGCACCTGTGTAATTTTGGTCAAATCACTCAAACTCTGACTTCATTTCCTCATCAATAAAATAAATGGCTTGGATTATATAGTGCCTGCAGTACCATCCAGTAATAATGCAAGCCCCAAAGGTTTCAGATGGAGAAAACAGGCAATAGTCACTTACAAGAATATAATATTAAAGTCATCTCTCACCCACAAGCCCATAGAAGGAACTTGCAAAGTAGAAGCTGAGATCATTGGTAGTCAGCTTAACTGATACCTCCTATCATTGATTTCACTGATTGCTGATAATACTGCTGACTTGTTCTGTTAGGTTCCCACTGAAGGCCCAGGAGACAGCTCATGTTTGCAGACCAGTCTATGGTTTTATGTAGTTGCTATCTGCAAAATCTCCTAATAACTCACCCCACCCCCACTTCAGGCTCCAAACTCAACAGAAACCAAAGGCTATTAAAGGAAGAGGGAATCCTAGACTTTATCAATTTGTATCCTGGCTCCTGAAACCAGCACCTGTTATCTCCCAACACCAGCATTTGTCACTGGCTAATTCTTGGCTTTATTCTCCTGAAGGAACTATTTAGTAATGTTGAGAAGAAAATGAAGGTCGCCATCAGGTGATCTCATAGCGTGACATCACTGAGAGTTAACTTGACCCTCAATGACACTCTACATTGAATGACACGGAATGGAAAATGTTATGTTAGACCTGGATTCAGAAAGATTTGAATTCAAATTCTGCCTTAGACCCTTGCTAGCTTTATGACTGTGGACAAGCCATTAAAACTCTTTGTACCTCTATTTTCTCATCTATAAGAGTTCAAAATGACTTCAGACACTTAAGACTTAGTTGTGTGACCCTGAGAAAATCACAACTCTAATTGCCTCTCAAAAACAAAACAATAAAGACACTGACCAACTGACCAAGACAACAGAATGATTATGAAGGCCACGTGTTAGGACATTTAGAACAGTACTGATGGAAACTTTAACTGTTCAGATACCTGATGATTATCTCATTCTTGCTAAAAGAGTAGCTAATATAAATTTGATTCTTTACCTATAGCTTAATATCTCAGAAGGCAGATTAGGCTCTGAGAGAAGCTACTATTGTGGACTTAATTTTATGATCATCAAAGAGGAATTATTTGGTATTGTGAAAATAGGAACCTTGATAGAAAATTATTTAATTATCTTGGAGTTCATAATATGGAGGAAAAGAAATATTAGGTACAACCAAATAATTATCTCATCCTTTAGGAAAGCAAGTTTTTAAAAGTCATGAGAAAATGTGAATATGATTCTGTGATCTGAAGCTTTAAAAGGGCATTCAACTCATAATGGATAGGAGATTTAAAAAAGAAATGAAATTCTAACAAGACAATTCTGAATGAACCCAAGGAAGAAGAAAAAAAGGTAGGTAAAGAAATCATTGTAGATACATGGAGACTAATCCAGTGAGCTCAGAATTTTAAAATTACGCTTATGGTGAAGGGAGGGACAAATATTAATCTATAAAAAGAGTATCTGGACAAATAAATTTAGGAACTCTGATCAACACATTGAACAACCAGGCTTTCAGAGGAATCATGATGAAACATATTCCTACCTCCAAGTTAAAAAGGTGATGGACTCAGAATACAGGTTGAAACATGTTCTGTTTTGTTTTTTTTTTTAAACATGGCACACATGAGGATTTGTTTTGCTTGATTATGCATGTTTGTAAAGGGGGAAAAAAAGGACAAGAAGGGTCAGATTAATTATGCAATGAAAATGACTAAAGAATACTCAGTGAAATACCTGGCTGTATCTAGGGTTCTGTCCTTATTCGACATTTTTTCTGCTATTTCTTTGGCTTTAGCAAGCACTTAATAGAATGTTGAGTTTGAAAAATAAATGCCAAGAAAACTAATGCTTAAAATGAATGAATTTCATAAAGATGCTAAAAATAATGGCGGTGATTGTGGATAGGTTAAACTATGTATGAAGGAAGAATAAGGAAAAGGTAGATTCCTTGCTTGGACCAGATACTAGAGTGAAGGCAGAATTACTCAATTCTTTCAGCACTCAAACCTGAGATCCCTTATTTGAATACCTCATTTGCTCCTTTATTACTTGCCTTGTGTTAATCACAGATAGAATGTCAGCAAGAACTTGATCTCATGCAGTACCTTCTATCTTTTCCTCCAGTACTAACCACACTCAGGAGTGTGTTGATGTTAGCTCCTACTAATGTTTGAGAGGAGATTGTTAAATTTTCATTGTGAACATTTACACTACAGAAATTGGCAAAGGCTTCAAATCTGGGTTTGATTTATTGTTTTGTTGATTTGTCTAGACTTTAAAAAGTAAAGGAGAAAATTTTAGCAATGCAGATTCAACTTAAAAGGATGTTGAATATTGTATAATGATCAACTGTGACTGATTTAGCTCCTCTCAAATGCAATAATCCAAGACAATTCCAAAGGACTCAAAGAAAATGCTATCCACCTCCAGAGAAAGAACAGATAAGAATCTGAATTCAGATGGGAACATACTATTTTCACTTTATTATTTTTTGTAGATTTTTCCCCTTTTTGGTCTGTTTCTTCTTTTACAACATGACTAATATGAAAATCTGATTTACATGATTGCCTATATAAAATTGCTTATCTCTTGGGGAGGGCGGTGAGGGAGAGAGGGAGAAAATTTGAAACTCAAAATTTAAAAAAAAGAATGTCATAATTTGTCTTTTGATGAAACTGGAGGAAATAAAAGACAATATATTGAGAAAAATGATTTTAAAAACATTTGTAATATGTAGAATATACTCTATCTCTTTATTAATCTCCCCTGCTCCCCCCCCCCTCTAAAGTTGGTTGTTAAATAAATGACTTGTTGATTGAAAGATTTCCCAAGAAACAATAGGAGGAATAGAGACCTTAATATAAAAAAAAAGTCAGTTGTAGTAGTTGTAAAATTGGGTACTCTGCTTTACCCTAAATTCTTCATTTCATAAGTATCAACTTCTTATCCAACTGTTTACTTTGCTCAAGTCTAAGGCCACAAAAGAATAAAAAAAAAATCATTCTAGCTTTGAGTTCTACTACCCATCTTTTATTTTTCCCCAGGAAACTCACTTTTTCTCTCTCTATTTTGGGTAATCTGAATAGATCCGTTCTGACTAGGGACTCTTTTTTTTTTTCTCGAAGAATTATAGAATCTTAATATTGGGAGGGACCTCAAAAATCATCTAATCTAACTCTCTTCTCAAATAATGAATTCTTTCTATAAAATCCACTGCAGGTGATCAATCACCAGTGATGAGAAACTCATTATCACTTGTATAACTTAAACTTAAAGACATTTTTCTCGATGTTCAGCCAAAATCCATCTCTCAGTAAAGTTAAATCCTTGGTCAGCCACCAGTCTACCAATGTTAAAAGCATGTGCTCTTAGGTCAAGAGGGAAATTTAATTTGATTTAACAAACTAAGGACCTCCTACAAGTGTGGGTATTAATCATGGGTGATAACAGAAAAAAGTATGCATAATTCCTTATCATCATCGTTGTTACCATTATTATTGCCTTCAGGAACATAAACCTGATGGAGTGGGAGTACAGGTATGGTGAGAATATGCAAATAACCATAATATAAATTTAAAAATCTGCATATAGGTACAATTCCTGACCTTGCCCTACCCTAATCCTTCTCTGATAATTTATCTGGGTTTAAGCCCTTTCTCTACATCTATTTGGTTACTCTAGACAAGTTTCTAAATGAACAAAAAAATAATTAATATAAAAGCATTTATTAATTGATTACTTTGAGCCAAGGGTGGGCTGAGTTTTAGATATATCGAAAAGAAAAAAAAACAAACAAACCATTTCAATAGTAAAGCTAGTCCCTTGCCTCAAAATGGTTAACTCTAATAGCAGGAGACCATACATATAGAAGACTGGTAGCCAAGGAAGGACACTTTGGTGGGAAAGTTTCAAAGGTAATGAGTAGATTGACATACGCCTTCCAGGAACAATTCTGGAATTATTGGTTCCAGAACTGGATCAGGGGAGGGCAGACATTCCACAAGATAATTGTCTGGATTGTAAAGATGACCAGGGAATAGGAGATGAAGTGAAATATCCTGGGGGGGTCTCCTAAAACAGTGGTTCAGGTGAGGTCGTCATTGAACAGGAGATTCAGGATGGAAGTTTCAGAGATGAAAGGGTTACAATTGATTCATCTGTAAATGAAGATCAGAATACTTGCGCCCAGCGCACTACTGACCTCTCAAGCTTGTTATGAAGGAAGTGCTATATAAACACTGGCTCATCTGATCCACACCATAACCAGCCCTGATTCTAGAGGACAATGAGAAAGCATGTTCCCTATCTCTTGACAGAGGCGATGGACTCAGGGCATACTAGGAGATGAATTTTTGAATAGGGCTAATGAGGGAATTTGTTTTTTCTTGACTATATATATTTGTTACAAAGATTTTGTTGGTTTTTTTCCTTCCTTTTACCAATTGAGAGGGGAAGAAGGATGAAGAGCAAATAAAATTGTTAATTAAATTTAACTCAAAAAGTAAAGTGATCCATTTATCTTTGAAACTGTAGGAACTTTAGAGATCACATTGAAGTAGCTGTTGATATGGGACAGAGAAGTCTAGCTTAGGAGTCAAGAGGAGCTGGATTCAAATTCTGGCTCTGGGTAATTTACGTTCACCTCTGAAGGTCTCAGTATGTGAATTCAGAGGTCCCTGAGGTCCCTCCTGTCATCCTATGTACTATCCTTTATACCTGTTGAACCCCCACCCTTCTTTTAGAGTCCAACTAAATGCCTCCTCTCTGGAAAGCTTTCCTTGATCTTCCTTGCAGTTAACAACCCCCATCTCCCTCTTTAATGCACTTATCTTATCACGTTTTACACAGCCTTTGCATTGGTGTCCTATCCCTGTGCTAGACTCATTTCCATGAAGAAGTGGGACAGTGTGCTTCTTGGGAAGACTTTCTGTGTGGGATGTGCATGTACGTATGTCTGTAAGTCACTCTTTTCATTTTAATGTAGGATCAGAGTATAGGATACACTGCCAGTCCTGAGAGGTCTACCTTTGTACAGGCAAAGTCCTCTAGAGTTGGAGGGTCGTGGGAGTCGCCCAAGGCTAAGGAATGGCCCAGAGAATAGTAGGGTCCGAGATTTCCATGCTGGGGGCAGAAAGGGGCAGTCCCAAGAACCAGAACCTTCTGGTTCTTCCAAGATGACCTCTAACCCCATGACTCTGACCAGACATCACTCCAGGCGGAATTTCAGCTCTACGTGCAATGGGTGTGGGTGGTTGAGTGCCCTGAGCGTGGTTGGAGGTGGTGACAAAAGGGACTCTGACCTTAGCCAGACTAGCCCAGCTCCATCTAGCCCTACTCTGGCTAATTGAACAGTGACAGGTTCTGAGTTGAGAACAGGTTTTGGGAAGATTCCCACCAAGGGACAGAGGTAGTGGAACCACCTTGGCTATCTCCTCCCATCTCTGGCTGATGGGAAGAATAGGTAAGGCTGGGAACCAGGACTCTGGGATCCAAGCAAGGCACCTGATGTAGTAGAGAGAATAATTGATTTAGTCAGAAGACATAGGGTCTTGTACCAACTTGGTCACTGAAGTTATGTCACCCTGAGCAAGTCCCTTCCCCACTGGGAGCCTTAATTTCCTTATCTATCAGTTGAAGGAAAGTGATACTAGATGATAACCAAAGTCTCTCTTAGCTAAAACATGATAAGCTTTACAGACATGATAAAATGGAAGGAAATTAGAATTCTGGCTTCAGCTAGCCTGGATATGTTCCATCTTGTGGGAACATGCAGCTTGTTCAGCATCACCCTCTCTGGGCTACAGCTTCTCCATCTTAGAGATGAGGATAGTGATGTTCAGGGCAGGATACTCTGTCTGGCTGTGAGACCTCTGACCCTTGGTGGCTCTGGAGGGAACACGACATTTGTACTGCCCACCTCACCAGATGGGAGGATCCTGCTTCTTTAACCCTAAAGCTCTGTGGAAATCTGAGTTGCTATCACCCTCCATAAAATGAGTCGAATTTGAGGATCTCAGAAAAGAGTCATTAATCTTTTTAGTATCAGGAATCTCCCTGACATAAACCTATAAGCTCTTCCCCATTCTGTTTTTCAATGCATAAAATAAGAAACCTAGAATTACAAAGGACATCAGTTATCAAAATATTTTAAAAACAAGTTCACAGACCCCAAGTTGGGATCTAAGTCTTCAATGATTTCAGCTATGTAAATTAAGTCCCCAGAAGCCATGTGTTGTGAACTCAGCTCATTCTCTGACACTCCCAAGCTGGGCTTCCTGGACAGGTCACTCAATTTCTCAGCACCTGATGTTGCAGAGAGAGAGCTGATATAGAAGGAGAGCTAGTAGAAGGAGTTTTCTCATAAAATCAGACTTTAGGTTAAAAAAAAAAGGTATGTTTGAATTAATCCCCCGATTACTTTTTTAGATTGAATGATCTGGGGTAGTTATTGGGAAGTCTATTCTAAGGTTCAATGTGGGTAGAAAGCCAATCAGAAAGGTAGCTTGTGGCAGAGGAAGCTGGATTTGAATCCTTATTCAGCCATTTACAAATTGTATGACCAGGAACAAGTGATCTTGACACCACATGATATCTCTGAGTTTCAAACTTTCCTCATTTATAAAGTGGGATAATAATACTCTGTACTACCTACCTTATTAAAAGGTAGGGAGGAAAGTTAGTGGTTAATCGATCACAATGCATATTTCTTACAATCTAAGTTCCTTGGCAGCAAAATCTGTCTCTCTTTTTGGTCTTTGCATTCCCAGGATCTAGCATGGAACCAAGTTTTGTCCTAAATGCCATTTACAAAAGCACCAAAAAACAACTGCTAGCTATTCCTCCTTTTAAGTTAGCAATCCTTTTTGTCTCTGTGATCTGTGCATTGCCACTAACTCCTCATGGGAACCTGTCAACGTTAAAGAGCAACCCGTGAAATGAATGAATGAATGAAACATTTAATAAGCACCTACTGTGTGTCATATAACAAACACTAGGCTAAGCATTAAAGATACAAATGGAAAAGTCAAGCAATCTCTGCTCGCAAGAGTTTTGATTCTATTTAGGATCCATTGACAAAAGCTAGAGTAAATCTAGAGCAAGACATTAAATATAAAAAGATCTATTTCAAGCTGAGAAACAACTAAGTCTCACTATAAAAATTCACATTCATCAAGGAAATGTAATCATGCTGCAAATTAGAGCCAGGAGTGTTATGTTAAATCAGTAAAGTGAGATATACAAAATCATTGCCAAATTTCAATTCTTGTTATAGTTACAAACATTTGGAAATTTTTTAAAAGTTAGTATTGTATTAATTATTAATTACTAAATAAGGTAACTCCACCTTTTTCACATTATTTAACCTTGGGGAAAAAAGTTTTTATTCTAATGAGAAGACAACATATTTAAAGATTTTCAGCTACAAGTCCAATAGAAAGATCCCATGGTTCCTAGCAATATTACTAGCACTTTACATGAACATATGTGTGTATATACACAAACATACATACATACATATATATGAAGCAACACACACATTACACATTTTCTTCTCTGATCCCCCAAGCTAAGTGTGATCTCTTCATCCTCAAATTTTTCTTCCTTTGGCACTTTCCTTTTACTATGCCTTTTATCTTAATTACTTGTACACACAAATTTTGTCTACTATTGGATTGTTAAACTCCTGAAAAATCTGTCACTTCTCCCTGAACAAAATTTCTTGCAACCAAACCTTCTGCTCCCCTAACAGTAACAGTCTTTGGTCTTCCTGCTTTCTGCCTGTCCCTTCTCCAATGCATCCTTCACATAGCCAATAAATTGATATCTCCACTACACAGATATCTATGTTCACCACCATAGCTTAAAAGTTTTCAGTGTGCTCTCTGTCTCTGTCTCTGTCTCTCTCTCTTTCTGTCTCTGTGTCTCTCTCTCTGTCTCTCTCTTTCTCTCCCCTATTTGGAATTGTAAACCTTTTCCAATCTAACTATTATTTAAATATCTTAACTATTAATCAAACAGAGAGGACCCTCCAATTGCATTAGTGGAGAAAGTATTTTTCCCCATTAAATTCACATTATTACCATTCCATTAACTCTATAATGCTGCCATCTTGGCTTATTAGCTGTTCCCTGCACACAATATTTTATCACCTACCTTTGGACTTTTATACAAGTTTTTATCCTATATTGTGAATGTTCTTCTTCTTTATCTTGGCCTCTTGGAACTCTGAGATTTAAGAATCAACTAAGTGCTTCCTTCTACAATTCCCCACTCCCCTTTGCCCATTGTTAATGCTCTCCTGCCAAAGTTACTTTCTATTTATTTTTATATTTTAAATTTGATTTCTTTGTATACATTTCCCCTTTTTTAGATTGGAAGCCCCTTGAGAGTAAGAGACTTTTACTTTTGTTTTTGTATTTACCTGTGTATATACCATAGCACCTTTTGTATAGTAGATGCTTAATAAATATTTATCAAATTAAATTGTGGAATTGAATGTTCTCTGATCTTTTTCATACTCTTCAGTATTTCAATACTGTGATTTTGTGAGAACTGAGTCATTTACTCATTCTCCATAGCTGAAGGAGCAATGAAGCTGAGTTTTACTCCCAGCTTCAGATGCTTTCCTTTCATCTCACCTTTTTAGTGAAAATCTTCTATAGCTGCAGGAGAAAGTAGAAATTCCTGATGCTGACATTCAAGGTCTACTTGCATGTTGGCCACATGGAACTGCTCTCCATTTCTTGTTCCTGTCTTGTACTTTTCAGTTTGGATAACTGTTTACCCTAGTCCCATGGCTGGATTCAAATGCGTAGTCCATATTTCTCTCCTTTTCCCCCCATGAGTTAAAATTCTTGAAGTGAGTGTGTGTGTGTGTGTGTGTGAACTCTGACACTCACTTCTCCAAAGTTCTCTCAAGCTGAGTATGATCTCTTCCTTCTCAAATGCCTCTTGGTCCTTTGCCTGGCACTTTCCTTTGCATTTTATCTCATTCTCCTTTTTATCTTAATTACTTGTACACACATTTTTTTTCCTCCACTATTGGATTGTTAAACTCTTCAAAAATTTGTCACTTCTCCCTGAACCAAATCTTTTGCATCCAGATCTTCCACTCCCTTAATAGGGACAGTCTCTCAATTAGTCTCCTCGACTTCTGACTATCTTTGCTCTAATGCATCCTCCACATAGCTGACAAATGGATATTTCCACAACAGACATCTGACCAAGTTCACCACCATAGCTCAAAAGTCTTCAATGCTATCTCTAGGATAAAATACCAACTCTTAACCTGGATACTTACATTAAAAAAAAAGTTTTCTCTAAGTCTTTTGCTTTTATATAATAGTTCTAAGCAGACATTATGTTCCTCTTAGTTCCCCCCAAACATTTCCTTGTTTTTAAGAAAAACAGTTAAGCAGACATTGAAAAATACAGACATTGAAAATACATTTGACAATATGGTCTGGAAAAGGATCTTTTAAATCAAGACTTCTTAAACTTTTTCCATTGGAGATCCCTTTTTGTCAGAGAAATTTTGATGAGACCCAGTTATATAGATATATAAGATTTACAAATCAAACGTTCATCAAATCATAAAGAAATTTATTTTAAAACAATTCTTTGACGTGCATATGCTTTTGCCATTTATTAAAGATGAAAGCATACTAACAAGATGGATAAGCTTGTTTATTTTTACATAAAATGAAATGTTGGTGGAATATTTAATACCTTTTACTGTTGTCACATATTTCTGATCCCCTACATTCAGAAGCTGTGCTTTAAGTCTCCAGTAAAGGGAGGATGGTTCCTACTGGCATTTGAAGTCCACCTACTTTTTCAGCCTTATTTCACAAAATTCCCTTTCATGGGCTCTGTCCTAGTCAAATAGGACAGTTCCCTGTAGATGGCTGCCATTTTCAAAGTGCTTTCTCATGCCTTTGCACAAGGGGATTCCCATATCTGAAATGCCCTCCCTTCTCACCTCCACCAAGTAAAATCCCTGTCTTTCTTCAAAATCAAGTTTTCAGGCACCAGTCTCTTACCAAGAACGAGATTTTTCCTGATCTCTCAACCTCAAATTAGTAGCTAACATGCTCTTCCTAGAACTTACTTTGTATTCTTATGGGTATTATATCCCCACCAATAAAATGTAAGCTCCTTGAAGAAAAACTGCTTAATTTTGTCTTTATGCCCTCACTTCCTAGCACAGTGTCTGGTACAGAAAAGGTGGCTAATAGAGTTTGTTGAATGGAATTGAATGAAGTCTAAATGAAAGAGAATAAAATCTAAATCAGACTCTCTTAATTCTAGTGCCTTTCCTCTCCAGATTATCTCCAATTTGACCTTTAGGTAGCTCATTTGTACTTAGTTACTTGTATGTAGTGTCCTTTATTACCCTGTGAGATCCTTAGAGCAGGGATAGTTTTTTCTCCTTCTTAATACAGTGATTGGCACATAGTAGGTGCTTAATGCTAGTTGACTTGTTGACAAAATCTTGATTTAAGATATGTATGCATGCATCTAGCCAGTAGAAGGTAAACTCTCAGAAGGTAGAGACTGCTTCATTTCCCTCCCCCCTCAGAAACACCAGGACCTAGCACCATAGCTAGCACATAGTAGGCACTTCATAAAAGGCTTATTGGCTGACTGCCTTTTAAAAAGTCTGTAGAATTGAATTGAAACAAGACCTAGAGGCTTAGAATGTAGATTCATGGAAGAATTGAATACCTCTAGTGATTCTAAACCCACCTTAAGGAATGGGAAAGACTTGATTTGTGGTAGCTGGAGGTCTATACTTCTCACGTTAGAAACAAAGGGTTTTTAAGTGCTAAAGGGGTAATTAAGTGCTAAATTAGCAAACTCAGTAGTGCAACAAATGGTAAATATGAATCAGTTAACTTCTCTGAGACGAGGAGTAAGAGAGACTAGATTTTGTCGGAGGCGCTTTTTAGCTCTCAATGTTGGAAGCCTTTGCCACGAGGTAGGTGGTACAGATATAATTATATATAATCAGCTGAATTTTGGTCAAATTCAGGCTTCTTTCATACTCATAGGAGTGAGACTGAATGAAGTCTGAGCTTCTGGTGAGGATTAAGAAAGCACAGTAGGTGGGGATGGGGAGGACAGAAACTGTATAAACCAGACAGAGGCAGAATATGGTGAATGTGTGTGTGTTTGTGTGTGTGTGTCTGTGTGGTAGGGGGATGGAACCAGAAAGATTCTAGTCTATGTGGAAGTCTATTTAGGGTTATTTAGTATAGATAAGATTGGGAATAAATAGGGAGGCAATAAGGATCTTCGATTCAGGTCTTCAAGAGATGTTAGAGATTAGACTTCCGTTTTCCCATTTTACAACTGAGAAAACTGAGTCTCAGGCAGGTTATGTGGTCCAAGGTCAGAAGGATTAGTCTAAGTTTAAACCAAGCATCTTTAAGTCCCAATGCAGTACTTTTTCCTCCCCTGCTTTATACCCGATCAGCCTACCATCCTCCTTCAGCCAGTTCTCTCCCTCTGAGATGTGAGGGCTATGGAAGTAGAGGAAGACATTAAGACTGAGTTACACATTGTTGGTTATGTCTGGTTTCCTCTCCCCTGCTGATTTTCTCTTTTCTTTTGTTTCCCCCCTACTCTCATCCTTCTCCTATTTTCCCTTGTTTTTTTCCTCTCATAATCAGCACGTTTCTAGGAGAACCTTAGCTCTCAGTGCAGCTGCTTCCTTTAACAAATGAGGAAACTGAGGCAGAAGACGCAACTGAATTAGTGGCTTAGTAGGTTTTCCAAACCTCCGCTTTCTCTCCTATGTTCCCTTAAAGGATCTCATTTTCTTCGTATTCCTGTTAAGTGGTAGAACACTATGGACATGGCAGGGGCTTAATTGTTTACTGGATGGAATCCAAAGAGGAGGAAGAGGATGGCAGTGATTTATTGATGACTCAGACTCTGGGGGAAGGGTGAGCGAGGGCCCCGGTGAATCCCCCAGCCCCTTTTTTGGTCCTCCAGGTTCGGAGCCCCTCCGATCCAGTGCTGGGAGCCAGTCTCCTCTCCCTGAGGATTACCCAGGCTTCCCTTTTTTTCTGTATCCTCCACCAGCTGGAGCCTGAACCCAGTGGCCTGCTAGGCCAGCCCAGGCGGGGTGGGAAGACTGTCGGCCTTACATATATGCAAGACAGACCGGGGCACCCCCAGGCCAGGCCCTCCACCCCAATCTGGCTCCAGCCTTTACTTCCAGAGTCATTCACCTGTAATTCTCCCTTCAAAAGGGTCTTTGAGCCTTGGTTACCAAAACAATGGGGCTCCCTCCCTCTCCACCCCCCATCCTTTACCCCCACTCCGGTAACAACCCAGTCTGGCTTGGGTGTGTCCCAGACTTCCAGTCTCGGGTCAGTCACCTCTCCTTCAATTGAATTTAGAGTATGTATTGGGGCCTACTGTGTGTCTTGCCTTGTGGGAAGAGACCAGGGGAGTGGCTATAATGGGGTTCCTGCCTTGGGGTGCTTATTCTCTCCCTAGCAAGGCTAATCCAATTCAATTTAATTCAATCCCAGTCACAGCTAGCTTGCAGGGAGAGTTTTAAGGTCTGCCCAGCATTTTACACGTGTTAATTGTTTCATCTCACCTTGGCGACTGTCCGAGAGGTAGGTGCTATTATTATTCCCATTTTATGGAGGAGGACTCTTGAGGCTGAGGGGGGAGAGATCTAAAAATGTACCCAGCTAGGAAATATCCAACTGTTATCAGCAGCGCACCAACTTTGTACCGGGCTGGTGGCGTGTTAGACAGCAGAACTTGGGGAATACAGGAGCCCTGCCCTCTGAGAGCTTATTTTTCCACCGGGGAGATAACGTATTCCGAACCTGAGTAAGTAAAATAAAAACTATTTACAAAACAAATGCAAAATTGGCCTTGCAATAATTCCCCAGGGGGAGGGGATTCCTGCAATCTGGAAAGAACTCGAGCAGGAGGCCAGAGCTCTAAGAAGTCGTGGGGAAGGAGGGCATTGCAGGCAGCAGGAACTGCCTGTGCAAAAGAGTGGAGGCTGGGAAGGAATCTTAAGTCTGGCTGTCCAGAGAGTGGGCTCCGTGCCAGATCCAGGTCCTCTGAGGCTTAAATTGTTCTTTCCTTACAACACTCCAGTGATGGAGGCATCTGCAGACACTGCAGACACCATCTAAGCTCTTGCTATTAGGAGTATTCCTGTGGGCTGGATTTTCGAGGGTGGGGGCTTAACATAAAGACAGACACCCTGATAACCTTGAGAAAAATGTTGACCTGCAGGGAGAGGAAGCAAGTTCAAATCCTGTTTCTGACTCTTGGATGATATTGAGAAAGTTCTCAGTTTTCACATCTGTGAAATGGGAAAATTGGGCTAGGTGACTTTTAAGCACTCTTTCTTAGCAATCTTAGCAAGTGAGGGATGGGGGGGGGGGGTGGGGAGAAGAGGGGGAAGGTAAGTTTGTGTGGGTGGACAGGTATTTATTATCAGGTTATCACTTAGGAGACTGAGTTTCCCAAACCAAAAATCGAGACTTGAAGGCAGGTGAGACCTTTTAGTTTGCAAAACCTCATTAAAAGCATTTTCATTTCTTGAAATTGGAGTTCTTCAGGAAAGGTGTGGGTGGTCAGAGATATTGGGAGCCTTCTCAGATTTTCTCTTAGCCTTTCTCCTCAAGGACTCTGAAGCCTCAGTTCAGTTTGAACTCCCCCATCCTTGGGGAAAAAAGGGGATCCCTGGGTTGCAGAGGGGTGGGGGGAGGGGCTATGAGGTAGCTTGTGGGATGAGGGCAGCTTGGGTGGGCAACATCAGGGGAGGGGCTTACGAAGAGGGTTGGAAGGGGGAGGGTTTGTGAGGGAAGTCCTTCAAGGAGAAGGTCTGGGAGGATCGTGGAGAGGGTGGGGCTTCAAGGTGGGAGCCAAAGAGGGGAGGTGATCTTGGGAGTGGGTGGGGCAGGGACTAGGACAAAGGCTGGCCGCTCTGTGGCCGGAGCCAGTCAGTCTGCTCCTTAATGGGTAGAGAGCCTGGTGGCTGGCCTGTAGCTCAGTTGGGGTGGGGGCCCCGCTTTGTTCCTACCTACTCCCTTCCTCTCTGGCCTGCCCCAGGGAGGAGCCGGGATCTGGCAGGCCCAGTGGAATTCTGGCTCTGAAGGTTTGCTGGGCCCCCTCCTCTGGTCAGTTCTGGCCTGAATCCTGCCTCACACCCAAAGCATTCTCCACTCCCCTACTCCATCTCTTCTTTCCAACCCAGTCACAAACCTATTAAAATGTCTTTATTCCCCTCATCCCTCGGGACCAGTGATCCCAGCCTCTCTTTCCTGCTTGGATCCCTGGTTCTGGGTGTCCAGACAAACCTGTAAACTTGAGACTCCCCACTCAATTTCACCTTTGGGGGAGTAGGGGAAGGGAAGAAACTCCAGGTGATCAAGAGACAGGGATAGACCTCGACAGGTATTGAGCACATCCCAGGACCTATGAGTGGACATGGAAACCTGCTTCTTGCTTTTGCACTTAGCCAAATTGGGGAGATCCAATTTATGAAAAAAAGTGACTCACAATCCAGAAACTGGGTTTAGGAGTCTCTGTCACTCAGTTAGCTTTGAGATCCAGGTCACGAAATTTAAACCTCAGAGCATCCATAAAATTTGTTAAGACCATTTGCACCACTGGACTCTCCAGGTCTTAGTGAATAAAGACTCTTTAAACCCTTAAATGCTATTGAAATGTAAACTATTGTTTTTGCTAGACACACCTAGAAGCTGTGCAGATTTGGAATCAAGTGATTGAAGGGGCTCCAATCTGGCCTCTACCTGGTTGCTGGGTGTGTGTGAGACTAGCAAATCCTTCCACCGACTCATTGAACTAACCTTCCTGAGACTATCTCCACTGTAAAATGTGGAGAATGGAAGAGACTCTAGCTTTAAATCCCATGAGGCTATGTAAGTCAGAACAAAGAAATCTTCCACTGGTGGTGTAGGATAACCTATCCCGCAAAGTCAAGGCTATAGGCATTTATGAACCAATTAAGGACTGGGAAGTCAAATTACAAAAAGAAAAGAAAAAGAAATGAGAGGGGAAAAAAAAGAGAAAAGGAAAAAGCTCCTGCCCTCGAGAAGTTTATGTTCTGCTGGGAGAAAACTAACATCAGAAATCGGCTCTCTGGTCTCATTCATTTCTCAACCCTCTCTTCCCATGCTCCACATTTACTGAGAGACTCCCTAGCTGTTCCATGATCTTGACGTTCCATCTCCTTAATCCTGATCTTATCCTTATTCACTCTGTTTAGACTCTTCGTGTCTGAAGTATACTCCACCAGCTGAAATCCTTTTTCTCTTTCAAGGTCCTGCTCAGTTGTGACCCCAACCAAGGGGTCTGCTCCATCAGAGGTGGAGGAACCTCAGAACCTTCTAATCCAAGTTCTTAATTTTCATTCTGAGAAAACCCAGATTCCCAGAGGGTCTTGAGGACTTCCCTGAGGCCACTCAGGTAGGAGGCTTTGTCATCTGTCCAGCCTTAGAGCCTTTTGCTTTGGCTTCTCCTTTATTCCATTCTACCCCACTCATTTGGGGGCATCTTTTACTCTTTCCCTCTCCTTTCCCATCCCCACCTGATAATGAGAATGATGCTCTTGAATTTTAGACTTTTTATCATCAACACATGGCATATACCTTATACAAAGCTTAATTAATGTGTGCTGAATCAATGAATGATTGGACAAAGGAGTGATGGGGCAAGAATCAGAGAAGACTTCCTTGAGCAGGATTAGGTTTTTAGATAATAATGATGATAATGGTGATGAAAACTAGCATGTATACGATTTGCACAGCACTATCTCATTTGATAGGAGATGAGTGCCTTATGGCTGGGAAAAGAGAGTCAAAGCAGCCTCATAGCACAGTTCCTGCCTCTTAATAAACATTAAATCAAATTGTATGCCCCAGGCAGGTTTTAAAATTAAAACTTAAAAAAAATTATTTTAAGATTGATTATTCCTCCGAATTTTGAAATTTTGTTGTTCTGGTTTGTTTTTTGGTCTGGATCAATTCTTTCTTTAATATGGCCAGCTCTTGAAAAATGAGTTGCCTGTGCCAATGATAGTTAGCACCTGTTCTGCCCCTCCTTGTCCTAAAGAGTTGCCTAGGGGCTCGGAGAGGTTGCCAGTCAGTCAAGTAGTCAGGCAGCAAATGATTTATTAAGTACTTATTATGTTCTTGACACTATGTTAAAGGCAGGGGATACAGAGGAAGGCAAAAACACAGTTCTAGCCATCAAGGAACTCCCATTCTGATGGGTGAGATATATAAAAAACTAGTTGATACATATGAGATAAACAGAGTATCAGAGGCAAATCTAGAACTCCAGACTCTGAGGCAAACTCCATTTACTAGACTGGTCTGTTTCTCTTCCCACTGAATTTATTACAACATTTACACTTACATTCTAGGGCAAAATGGAACTTTCTGGTGTTAAAAACATGTTGTTTATAAAAAGTAATATTTTAAAATGTCCACCAAAGCCCTCCTCAAATGCCTCCTTACTATGTAAATGACCCTGGTTCTCAAAGTTATAGATGTTCATCTGGTAGGTACCACAAACTGGACAGGCAAAAGGGAAAGAGGCCTGGGGATGACTATATGTATCCAGTAATCAAGGATCAAGCTAGCAAAATTTGGGGCAACTTATCACGAGAAGGCTGACTGTCAGGCAATTATCTTTTTAAAAATTTACTCTATTTTCACTTAACAAGCATTTATTTCTCTTTTTTTTCCCTCTCTCCTCTCACTGAAAGAAAAAGAGAAAACCCAAACTTTGTAACAATATATCTAGTCAAAAAGAACAAATTATTTTTCAATGCTGTTATTTTGCTGTCGTTCATTTGATTCAGTCACATTGGACTCTTTGTATTCCCAATTGGGATTTTCTTGGCAGAGATACTGGGAATGGTTTGCCATTTCCTTCTCCAGCTCATTTTACAGAAGAGGAAACTGAGGCAAACAGAGTTAAGTGACTTGCCCAGTCACACAATCAGTAAGTGTCTGAAATCGGATTTGAACTCAGGAAGAGCCTTCCAGATTTCAGGCCCAGCACTCTGTCCATTGTACTACTCAGATGCAATAATCAAGTCCAATAAAATCATCTCTCAATCTGATCTTGAATCTATCACTTCTCTGTCAGGAAGTGGATAGCACTTTTCCTCATGGGTCCTCTGGAATCAAGATTCCTCATTGTGGCAATTAAAGAGATCTTAAGTCTTTCAAAGTTATTTTTCTTCAACATTGTTGCTACTGTATAAATTGTTGTTCTAGTTCTGTTCACTTTGATCTACATGAGTTTATGCAGGTCTTCTCTGAAACCATCCTATCATTTCTTATCAGTACAAGAGTATTCTATTGCATTCTTAAACAATAATTTGTTTAGCCGTTCTCCAATTGATAGATACTTACAGGTACTGATTTCTTTTCAGACACTCATATAACTGAAAGGGTTGAGATCTGTATCAGAGGATGGAGTATCTATATGAAAGAAATGTTAGACCTTAGATGTTCTGAAATGGGCTGACAGGCGGGTTCAACTTGGCTTTCTCCTAGTATGGAACTCTAGAGCATAGAAGATAAATCCTAGGATGTTCCCTGACTCACATAGGAGTGAAGTGATTTGCTAGGAGGTAGACAACTTAGTGACATAAGGAGAATTTTAAAACCAGGTCTCCTAAACTCCAAACTCAGCATTCTCTATATGGATTATATGGTGTAATGAACAGAGAGCTGGTTTCACTCAGGAAAACTTGAGTTCAAACCCTATCTCTGATATTAGCTGTAACACCACAAGCAAGTTGCTTAATCTCACTGGGATCCCAGTTTACACATCTGTGCAAGGGGGTGGATGTGATGGTGTTTGAGTTTCTTTCTACCTTTAATGTTCCATGGTTCATAGCAAGTGCCAAAGTTTTCCAGGTATGTCTTAGATTTTTAAGTTTTAAAATAGACTTTTTATAATGTTTCAGAAAATTTCAAGTTTAATAGAGAGTTGTATATTTCATAATGAGAGGCAACCATGGCTTAATGGATAGAGAAGGAACATCAAGGTCCAGAATATCTGACACATACTGTTGTGTGATCCTGGCCAAATCATTTCACTTCTCAGGGCTTTGGGCAATTCTGTACAAATACAAATGGGAGAGGATTTGCTGATCTATATTGGTGGAAGAAAACTCCCCACCCTGATGAAATCAAAGGTCTAATTTAAAAAGTGGAGTTTCTAAGATTCCTTTAATATCCATACAACATCATGAGAATGAGAAGTAGGTCCCCAGCTCATTGGATGGACCAGTAGTTTTGGATTTAAGACAGGATACAGACAAGAATACATGGTCTAAGCAGAGAGAGGTGACTTGAGATCTTCATCCTTAGATGGTCTACTCTGACATCACAGATGCATTGCAGTATTTGAGTAGGAGGATTTGTGGTTTTTATATGTGCCCACTCTATTGTGTCTGTGTCTGAGACACCATCCACCTACACTGTCTATTTTTAGTGCTAACTTTGATAGCAGTTATCATCATTGGAAGAGGTGATCACTTTTGGTGGTTGGTTTGATGGTTACTTGTTAGGATGGGGTCATAGAGTGGCTCAATTACCTCACCTCTCTCAACCAACAAAAAGCTCTAGCCCCAAAGCCTTTGTGGGGAGAAAACATCTTATTGAATCAATGAATTAATGAGAAGTATGAACAAGACTTCAACGTCTCGAATCAATCAATCAATCAATCAAAGTTATTTCATCTAAGTGTGACGGGGAGGTATATTCTAGATTGGTTGAGAAATAGGTAGATTGCACCATGTGATATTATAAAGTCAGCAAGCTAGTTTGAAGTATGGCAGTATAGAGGGGAGATGACTGTTCCATTCAAGTCCTTGAAAGGGAATTGCCTAGAGAGGGTATATAGTTGCTTCAATCTCCTGGAATCTTTATGTACTATTAGAAGATTTTGGGGGGATGTGTTTCTTCTTACTCCTCCACCTTACTATCACCTCTTCTTACTATTTCACCTTAGCAAAAGACTAGTTGGAAAAACTAATGCATGCTTGCTGACTGATCTCAATTGCTAATTAAGGAGGGGGGGGGAAGGGGGGGAGGGAGGACCTAGGTAGAGACCTAGATAGGGACCCAGGAGCATATCATTAGAAAACCACTACCCATCCCTCAGGATCTACTTGAATCCTGATAAGAAATACAGTAATCTGCCTCTGGAAATTGGGAGAGAAGTTTCCAGCATTTGATATATCATACCTCAACTGTGTATAATATGGCATAGCTATATATGTGCCATTCAGCGGAGGAAGGAGAGAGAAAGAGAGAGAGAGAGAGAGAGAGAGAGACTGGAATTTTTTGTATTTGAGTAGTATTTGAGATGCTACTATAGTGATTAGGTAGGTTGAGGTATTGGTGGTAGTAGCAGCTAGAAATGTTTCAGGTAGCAAGAATAGTTATGATGTATGTTTTTATCATGTTTAACATATATTGGATTACTTGCCATCTAGGGAAGGGGTAGGAGGAAAAAGGGGACAAATTGGAACACAAAATTTTGCAAGGGTCAATGTTGAAAAATTATCCATGCATGTTTCGAAAAAAAAAAATAAAAATACTACTAGAAGTTCACAAGTTTAATATATGAACCTTGAGTTCTATATTAAAATTTTCATATTTGTTGATGTTTTTCAAGTTGAAAGAGAATTAAATTAAAAAAGAATAATTAAAAAAGAATAGTTACAATGGTATGTCAAATGTTGATAGGAGTATTGGTAGGGTAATCTATATGTAGACAGTTTCAATGCTGGTGGTTATAGTCAGCAGTGTTTGTCTTAATGAGAACTACTTGGAAAACTTTGAAGTGTTTTGGCAGATATCAGATTTCAACCAACATCTTACATCATATATCACAATAAACTCAAACTGGATCCATGAACTGAATACTAAAGGTCATAACTTAAAAACAATTAGAAGAGAAACAGATAAGATACATTACATAGCTCTGACTAAACAGAGTTCTCTTTTTTTTAATTCTTCTTTTTATTAAAGCTTTTTATTTTCAAAACACATGCATGGATAATTTTTCAACATTGACCTTTCTCCCCCCTTCTCCTCACTCACTCCCCTACATGTCAAGTAATCCAATATGTGTTAAACATGTTAAAAATATATGTTAAATCCAATATATATGCATATTTATAGAATTATCTTGCTGCACACAAAAAAAATTAGATCAAAAAGGAAAAAAGAGAAAGGAAACAAAATGCAAGCAAACAACAACAAAAAGTAAAAATGCTATGTTGTGATCTACATTCAGTTCCCACTGTCCTGTCTCTGAGTGTAGATGACTCTCTTCATCACAAGCTCATTGGAATTGTAGTCAGAGTTCTTAATCAAACAAGAAATAGAGGCAGTCAAAAGATAAAATAGATTTATTCAATTTGTTCATTCGATAAACATTAAGCACCTGCTTTGTGGTAGGCATGTCCTAAGCACTGGGGAGATAAAATGAAGTAAAATTCAGTCCGTACTCTCAGGGAGCTTCTAGTCTAACAGATCATTTTGATGATATAAATTGGCGGTTGGAACTGTTGACAGCCTTCGCGTTGGTGGTCTGAGATATTGGCCATGGTCGTGTTAAGGTTTGTAAGTATTGAAGGCTGGAGGTACTGGCGCTGGTTGTATCAGGGGTTGGATATATTATTGGTAGTTATGCTTATGACTAGAGACACTGACAATCCAGCGTTGGGGGTTAGAGGTACTGGCAGTGACCGTAATGGTGGGAAGAGCTGCTGAGATTGGTGCCTGAAGGTGTCGACAATCCCATTATTGGTGGTTGGAAGTGCTGACAGTCTCAGTACTGGTGGTTGGAAGGGCTGGCAGCATGTCTGTTGGTGGTTAGAAGCGTTGGCAGTGGTGGGAAACATGATGGAGGTGTTGGCAGTTTGCGTGTTAATGGTGGGAAATGTTGGCAGTCTTAGTATTGGTGGTCGGAAGCGCTGGCGCTGGTTGGGTTGGTGGCTGGAGCTCTTGGCAATGGCCGGGGACAGTGGAAGTCTCTGGATAGAGGTGTTGGCAGTGGCTGTGTGGCTAGAAGGGAGCTGAGACTCCTCCGGGTGGGTGGAGGGGCTGGCAGTGGGATTCTGAGGTTGAAAGCCTTGGCAGCCTCAGTATTGGTGTTTGAAGACTGGCATTCTCACCATTGGTGGTTGGAGGTGCTGGCGTTGGCAGAAGGGCAGCAGGCTCTGGAGCCATTTGTAAATCAGTGGGGGCATTATCTGCCGTGAAATGCTGGATGCGGCCTTTCCCACGTCCTGGGCTGACCTCTGGAGACTCTCAGTCCCTGCTGCAATCTTAGGGGGACAAAGGAGGAGGCGGAAGAAACATCTTTTATTTAATCAGGATCTATCAGCATGGGCTAGTGAAGAGAGTCAGGGGAACGGCCCCAGCTGATAACTCATCCATGGCAGGCAGCATCTGGCCCCCCCAGGGAGCAGCTGGCTGGCAGACTGCCTTTCAGGGCAGCCCCTTGCAGGCTTTGGAGCTTGGGCAGGAAGAGCTTCTGAGGTCCATCCCACCACCTCGCAGTACGGGGATGGCTACCTGTAGCTCCAAAAAGACCTGAGACATACTAATAACAGTAATAACCACCTACATTTCTATAATGCCTTAAAGTTTGATGATTCACAACTATCCTGAGAGGTAAACTATGTATTATTCCCATTGTAGGAAAAAAAGCAACTGTATCCCAGAGAGGTTAAGTGATTTGCCAATGATTACTCAGCAAGAAAGTGTCTAAGTTTTGATTTTGATAGATTGAATAAAAAGCTCTGTCTTTTTCAGGATTTTTCTATTTTCTCCTTTTTGTTAATTTATAATTAAAACAAAAAGGATCTGCATGAAAAAATGCAACACCTTTTCCCCTTGCTTAAAGATTATCTGGTTTTAGAGTCCTAACTAGGGTATGGCAATCAGAACAAAGTCCCTGGATGCTCCAAATTAAAAGGTGTCCCAAATCCTGGATTGAATTTTCTTCCCTGTCAAATAGCATCATCAGTTTTAATCCCATCCCCATTCATCAGGCAATGTAAAAACTGTTTTGGGTCCCTCTGTTCCTCTCTCCATCCTGTAGTCACCCCAGAGAAAAGTTGTTGCTGTAAATAATATAGCTATAAAGCAATCTCTGACATTTGAACTCAGGACTTCCAACTTATTTCAGTTGCAGAAAACACAGAGAGGAGTAGAACTGGAAGGGTGGGAAGGGGTTAGGTTATGAAAGGTTCTTAAAGCCTTTTATAAGGAGGATTTTATATTTGATCCTGTAGGTAAACCCTCCAGACAAAAATGCTGAGTCTTAGAAGGTTCAGTGATTTGCCTGTCATCACAAAGCTAAGTGTCAGAGGCGGGATTTGAATACGGGCTTTTACTTCCCCCTCTGAGGATACAAAGGGGGTTAGATCCAGAGTAGATCCTTTAAAAAGCATTTGTTAATAATTGATTGATTCTCAAGTAATGGACTATTGCGACATAGAATTTTAGAGGGCAGCTAGAGGGCTCAGTGGATAGAATACCGGCCTTGCAATCAGGAGGACATGAGTTCAAAATCTGGCCTCAGAGACTTAATGAACACTTCCTAGCTGTGTGACCTTGGGTAGCTCACTTAATCCCAATTGCTTTGCAAAAAAAGGAAAAGAAAAAGAGCATAGAATTTGAAAACTGGAAGTGACCTCAGGACATAAAATATCAGGAAGACCCTTAGGACACAGAATTGTTGAGCTGGAAGGAAATTTATGCATCAATTATCAATACATTAAACCCCACAATCAGTCCATTCTCAATAAGCAATGAAAGGAACTAAAGAATTTAGTTTTTTTCCTTTGGAACAGGACCAGGGAGGATATGAGTAATGAAGAATAGGTAATAATGAAAGGTAATAATGAAGAAATAAGTAATAATAGAAAGGTAATGATGAAGAAAAGGAATCAGAAAGTCATGAGTTCAAATATTGCCTTGGACACTTATTAATGTTGTGATATTGAGTAAGTAGCAGCTTTTCTGGAACTATTATTTCCTACCATTGACAGGCATTATGGTGCAATGAAAATCTCAATGAGTCTGGGTTTGGATACAGCTCTTGCCTTGACCATCACATAAGATCGGAGACTGGCCATTTATAGTGCCATCTCCTTCCTCTAAGCATGACATCTGTAGCTGTCAAAGGCATGATAGTCTTGTCCTCCATACCTCCCCCAGAAACCCTGTGATTCTCAGTTGTGAGATTCCCTACAGACCCTCCCCTGCCGATCCCCCCACTCCCTGTTCCTTCACACCCTCCCATGTCAGCCCCATCCTTTGGGGTTCCTGTCTTTCCAGTCTGCCCCTGGAAATCTTGTCCTATTGTTAACAAATTGGCTTTCCTGTTTATCTTCACTTCAGAAATGCCCACGGTCTATATCTTGTTTGTACCTCTCTGTCTGCACGTCGATCTCCCCATCAGATCCTTGAGGGGACTTTGTGAAATCCTTGAGAGCAGGGACTGGTTTTTGCCTTTCTTAGTATCTCTCCCCACCCCTCTCAGGTTTACCAACAGTGCTTGACACATAGGAGATGTTTGATAAATGCTTATTGACTTGACTTACCTTATAGGATTGTGGAGGGATTAAAAAAGATAATCCAGGTAAAACATATGCCAATCTTAACACGCTAGATAAATCTTTTAAGTTTGTGCAGTTAGAGCTAGAAGGGACCTTAGAAGCAACTCCTTTTTAAATATACATTGTTATTAAAAGCTTTTATTTCTATAGAACATTTTTTAAAAGCCCATTGCTATTGTTCAATCTTGTCTAACTCTTTGTGATTCATTTGGCGTTTTCTTGGCAAAGATACTTCAATGGTTTGTCATTTCCTTCTCCATTTCATTTTACAAATGAGGAAATTGAGACAGATAGTGGTTAAGTGACTTGCCCAGGATCACCCAGCTAATAAGTGTCTGAGGCACTTTGCCAATTTCTCACAATAACCCTGGGAGAAGTATTAATTTTCCCCAGTTTACATATGAGGAAATTGAGGCAGAATTTTTATTCTATTATTATCCCTATTTTTTATATGAACAGCTTGTAAGTATCTGAGACACTTTGTCAATATTATTTTATTCTCACAATAATCCTGGGAGGAGTATTAATTATCCCCATTTTACATATGAGGAAATTGAGGCAGATAGCAGTTAAATGACTTGCTCAGGATCATACAGCTGGTAAGTGTCTGAGGAACTTTGCCAATATTATTTTATTCAAACAATAACTCTGGGAGGAATATTATTATTATTCCCCATTTTACACATGAGGAAATTGAGGCAGACAACATTTAAGTGACTTGCCCAGAATCATACAACTCATAAGTGTCTGAAGTCAGATTTGAACTTAGGAAGATGAGTTTTCCTGACTCCAGACGCGGCCCTCTATCCATTGCACCATCCAACCACCTTTTCAAAGTCTGGGTCTCCCCATTTCACAACCTGGAAGTAAAAGGGGCTTGTTATGGGCCAGATCCTACCATTGATTGACCTGGCCAGATTCACCCTATTTAGACAAGCTGATGATTCTACTGTGCCCAGAGGCTCAGCATCTTGATCTCCATAACCCACTTTGGCTCAGGAGATCCGCCAGGCTTAGCCTTCCTAGTAGCTAGAGTTACAGAGCTGTGCCAAATGTACACGCCATCACCTACATTTCCTTTTTTTTAATTTTTAATTTAAAAAATTTTTTTATTTAATAGCCTTTTATTTACAGGTTATATGTATGGGTAACTTTACAGCATTGACAATTGCCAAACCTCTTGTTCCAATTTTTCCCCTCTTATCCCCCCCACCCCCTTCCCCAGATGGCAGAATGACCACTAGATGTTAAATATATTAAAATATAAATTAGATACACAATAAGTATACATGACCAAACCGTCATTTTGCTGTACAAATAGAATCAGACTTTAAAATATTGTACAATTAGCTTGTGAAGGAAATCAAAAATGCAGGTGGGCAAAAATATAAGGATTGGGAATTCAATGTAATGGTTTTTAGTCATCACCCAGAGTTCTTTTGCTGGGTGTAGCTGCTTCAGTTCATTCCTGCTGCATTGGAAATGATTTGGTTAATCTCATTGCTGAGGATGGCAGGTCCATCAGAACTGGTCATCATCTAGTATTGTTGTTGAAGTATATAATGATCTCTTGGCCCTGCTCGTTTCACTCAGCATCAGTTCGTGTAAGTCTCTCCAGGCCTTTCTGAAATCATCCTGTTGGTCATTTCTAACAGAACAATAATATTCCATAATATTCATATACCATAATTTATTCAGCCTTTCTCCAACTGATGGGCATCCACTCAGTTTCCAGTTTCTAGCCACTACAAAAAGGGCTGCCACAAACATTCGCATCACCTACATTTCCAAAGGCATCCCTCCTCTTCTCCTTTCTAGAGAGCTGTTCTTTATAATAAGTACTTTTAAAAAGAGGGGAGTCCAGAAAAACAAATCAATCTACTAAAAAAAGTTTAATATCATGTGGAAAAAGGGAGGCATCTTCTCACATCTTTTTTTTTCTCATTTTAAGAAGCATTTTTTATTAAGTACCTACTTTGACATAAGCTTAAGAATTAAATAATTTTTACTCTCAAAGAATTTTTATTGTACTGGGTTAATTCAATGTATGTATGGATGCTTTTATATGCATACATTTATATAAATAATGTATGTACATTTAAATATTCATGCTCACAAATACTCATACATGTGTATATGTATATATGTGTGCATATATATCAATATGTATTAATACATATCAATATATCTAGCTATATTTCTATATGATGGGGAAACATGGGGAAGTGAATACTACAATACAAAATGCCTGTTTTTTTCCCCCAGAACTATAACATGCAGTTGGATAGGCAAGTCTATAAAGATATTCTTTTAGTATATATATATATATATATATATATATATATATATGTATATATGTATGTATGTATATAAGGCAATATAGATGGATAATGGTACCATCGCAAGAACACACAAGAATCATGAAAGATTAAAAAGTTTATATGGGTTATATAGTTGCAAGTACTCCCATCTGTCAGATATCACATCTCTTGGGACCAAGCTTGCTTATCATAATTTCAAAACATTTTGATTCATTTGTTTTGTCCCAGTCCCCTTGTTTTTACAGGTGAAGAAGATGAGACTCAGAGAGGTTAAGTGTTTTGCCTGTGGTCACACAGGAAGGAAGTATCAGTTCATGTTTGTGTTTATTACAAAGAGTTCAGGGAACATAGGAATTCAGTGGGTTTGGGATGGCTCTGAGGAGTTTGCAAGCAGCTCATGGTTTGCCGGGAGCTGTCCGTTTTCAAGTCGATTCCATTGCCAATGTGCTAATGAGCATCAGCTGGTGTTGACATGGTTCCTATGTATCAGTCACTTGCAATAATGTTTCACCCTTTCTTTTCACTATTTTAGACTATAAGCTCTTCAAGCACAGGGACTTATCCTCTTCCCTGTCTCCTCCTCCTCAGTGCCTTACACACAGCAGATTTTCTATAAATGCTTGTTGATTGAGTAAATCAAGGAAATGGACCCAGAGGAGTGAAGGAGAAGGGATCATGGGCATATTGGGAGGGATGGAGTGAATGGGGAGGGAATGCTGTGAAGGGGAAAGCAAAGTGGGGTCTGAGAGATTGGAGATTATGTGAAAAAGAGCCATATCACCAGAAGACCTGAGTACAAATTTTGACCTTGCTGTTTACTATTTGTGACTTCAATCAACTTAAGGTTCTCTAGGGACCTGGTGTGTGTGCGTGTGTGCATGTGTGCGTGTGTGTGTGTGTGTGTGTGTGTGTGTGTGTGAGAGAGAGAGAGAGAGAGAGAGAGAGAGAGAGAGAGAGAATAAGATGATCCTTGAGATTCCTTCCAGCACTAGATCTATACTGAGATGGTCAAGATGAAGATAAGTAATAATACCATTCATTCCTCCCCAAAGTGTCCAAGCTGGTGCCTTAATGACTGGCTGTAGGACCCAGTCAAGGGTAGGCTGAGTAGTGCCGTGGGCCTCCACCTTTCTGCATTAATCAGCTGCCAATCTGACCAACTCAGCTCTGAATGTCCACTCCAAATTCACATTCTGGGATCTCCACTTCCAATCTATGTCCTCTGAGCTGCTCATTTTATATCCATGGCTTTTTTTTTTTTAACTTTTTGCATTTAATGGTCTTTATTTAAAACACTGTTGGTAAAAAAAGGCAGAGGGAAAATTTTTTAAATGGTTTACAGAGGGCATTCCAGATGATGCTATCAGTTTAAAGACTGCATCTTTAATGTCCATCTGATTAATTATCCCAAGAAATCCAATACTGAATCTGCATAATTAGTCTATTTATGAAGTATAGTGCTCTTATTTTAGGCAGTCTTTTAAAAAAATACATAAATAAAAGTGAAATCAAATCATTCATTAAAAAATACAGCTTACATGAAGGATATTTTCAATATGTATGTTATACCAGGTAATAATACATGCCATGGCTTTAATTTTTGACCCCAAATCGTGGTTGCAGCTTTATCCAGTTCAGACCTACATGATACAGATTTATAACTTTTAAATATCTTGTTTAAAATTTGCTTAGGATATTGTGTTAAATCAATTCAATAGAAATTTGTTAAATGCTTAACTATGTACAAGATTCTGGGCATATAAATAAAAAGAATAGTCTTTTTTAAAAAAAGCTTAGAATCTAGAGGGATAGGGATGTGATATATAAACAGATCTGAAAGGTGTACAAAGTAGAGGGTGAAGGAGATAGGGTTCTCTAAGAAACTTTGAATAGGAAAAGATCACTTTCAACTGAAAAGCTCAATAAAGGTTATAAGTCTGTCTCTTAGAGTCTCAGTTTCCTTATCTAAAGTAATCAAGTTGGATTAGATGATCTTTTAAGTTTCTTCCAGCATAAAGTCTGATGATTTTGTGTTCAGAGGAGGTTTATATGCTGAAACTGTTGTTAACAACCTTCCTAAGGAAATTACTAGCATGCGTACAAGTCAACTGGTAAAAACAAATATTAAAAGGGAGGGAGGAGGCAGTTTCACTCTTCTAAAAGGGGTAAGGTAGAAAGTTACTTCTTTCTGATCAACAAATAATAGATACAGGAGACTTCAGGGGATTGATTTCATTATAAAGAAGCTTTGTGTTGGTATATCAAAAGAAAAGATAGAAATCAGTCAATTAGCATCTATTAAATGCCTACTATTGACAGGTGCCGTGCTAAGGATAGGGATATAGAGAAAGACAAAAGATAGTCCCTGTTTTTAAAGCATATAGTTTAAAATTTTAAAAAAATTATTTTTGAGGTAATCCAAGTACATTTACTTTTTACATATTTCCTTATGAATCATGTTGGGAGAGAAAAATTGGAACAAAAGGGGGAAAAAACCATGAGAAAAAACAAAAAGACAAAAACAGTATCCTTCAATCCAAATTAAACCTCCATAGTCCTTTTGCTGGATGCAGATGGCGTTTTCCTTCCAAAGTTTATTGGGATTGCCTTGGATCACTGAATTACTACTGCAAGAGCTAAGTCTATCATAATTGATCATCATACAATCTTGCTGCTGCTGTATATGATATTTTCCTGGTTCTGCTCACTTCATTAGCATCAGTTTATGCCTTTCCAGGCTTTTCCGAAATCATCCTATTCATCATTTCTTATAGAACAATAATATTCCATTATAACATATAATATAGTATATATCATATAATATATAGTTTAATAGACTTGTATAATTTGAAAATGAGAAGAAGCTATGGCTTAATGAATGGAGAGGGGCCTCAGCCTCTAATAGCTAGTATCTGTGGGGTCCTGTGCAAGATAGTCAATCTCCCAGTACTCTAGGCAATTCTCTAAAACTATAAATTGCAAAACAGATGCCAATCAGTATTGGTAGATAGAGTTTCCTCAGAGGGAATATCTTTTTCCAATAGGTCTGGTCCTCCCAAATTGATTTTGTAAGCTCTTTGATGCAAATAACATGTGAAGGAATGTGAATATAAATTCATGTGGGAAAGGGTTATTTCACTCATTTAAAGGAAACAAACAAAATGGAGTTAAAGGCAAATTTTGTTATTACTATGATTAATCAACTTTTTAAAATAGTATTTTATTTTTCTAAATATATGCAAAGATGATTTTCTGCATTCACCTCTGCAAAGATCAATCAACTTTCATTTCATTTAAAATGTTCTCTTATGGAACACTGGTCTTACAGTTCTGATTATGTGATTATGCAAGCTCTCCCGGCTTGCTTCTAATGTTCTAGGTACTTTTCTGTCCCCATTTACAACTCCCTCTAATGTGTTGTCTTCTTTCATTAAAGTAAACTCCCCTTCAACAGTGATTGAGGCCAGTTCTAATGGTCTTGTAATGAAGAGAGCCATCTACACCCAGAGAGAGAACTGTGGGAACTGAGTGTGGATCACAACATAGTATTTTCATTTTTGTTGTTTGCTTGTAGATAGATCCAAGAACATAGGTATGGTTTTATTGGTATTTTCTAGCTTTAGCTTTAATTTAATCTGAATTGTTATTAGAGGATGGTGGAAGTACTCCCATCATGTGGTCAAGCAACAAGGTAACAACAAGTATTTATTAAGAGCTTATTATTTACTCAATATCATACTAAGTATGATCTATCTGCTCCCAAACCTCTATCCACTTAGGAGCAAACTAACAGGATGCTTCTTCCTTTACCAATATCAGGCTCTGGACCATTGGTGACAAAGCAGAAAACCAGTTGTTCCACTGAAATAATTTGCTATTGGAGGTGGTGCCTTGAGATTGTATTTTCTCTTTAGAAACTTCCTGGGAATTCATAAGAGTGCTTTCCCCCAAAACATTTCAGTTTTTACTAAGGGGACTGCCATTCTACTAGTCTTCTCAAATTCTCTTAAATTTCCTATTTCTGTTCCTAGAACTTAGCACAATGCCTGGCTCATAGTTGGTACTTAGTAACTGTTTATTATATCATATTAATGGTGAATTTTCTGATTTGTTGTATTTCATCAATAGAATGTTAGTTTCTGGAGGACAAGGATTATTTAAAAAATTTTTGCCCTTGTCTCTTTTGCTCCTTGAACATGATAGGTATTTTAAAAGTTCTTGTAGAAATGAATCAATTGGACCTAAGAGCTCTCTGTTAGTATCAAGAAGAGATGATGATAGGGCAAGAGAGAGAGTGACTGCCAGTTCTGAGTTGGGCAACTTATGGTAACAAAGAACTGGAAACAAGTGTCCAATGGGAAACAGAAGTCCATTGAATAGAAAAAAGCTATCGAAATTGTGGTTTTATATAAATGTAATGGATATTTGTGCATCATACAAATATGATGATTTTGGTGAAGTGTTTATAGGTCTGCACCATGTGGTGAGAAGATGGAATTCTGATTTGGAATTGGAGACCAGAAATATGGAAACAGGCTTTAGTGTTAGCATGACTCATCTTAGAAATGTCAGAACTAGAAGGGAGATTAGAGTATGGGTTACGAAGCTGTAGAAGGTAGAAGTTAGAAGGAACTTTGGACTCCAGAGATGAAATACAGCAATGGCTTAATTGGTACTTGGGCCTTAGATAGAGAACTGGCTTCAAATTCCAAGGCATATGCTTAACTAGTTAAGTGATTATGAACAATTCACTTAATTTTTCAGAAATTCAGTTTCCAAATTGAAAAATGAGGTGAGAGGAGAGAATGATAATGATAATATGCACTACCTCCTTCTGAGGAAGTGCTTTGCTAACTTTAAATAGCTATAAAGCTGTGAATTATTGTTATGACCAAAAAGGAGCTTAGACACGTGGAGTGTCAGAATCTAAAATGTTAGATTCGGAAGAGACCATAGAAATAATCTAGTACAGCACTGTTGTTTTTCAAGAAAAATTTATGGACTTAAAAATTTTTACATTATCTTCATTTTTTAATATCTTCCTCATTTCCCTACAAGCAAGTATTTCTCCTAATATAAGAGGGAAAAAGTGGTTTAGGAAAATTATCTAGCATACTCATTGATTGTGACAGCATATATGATGTTTCATTTCCATAGAACTCTGTACATGCAAAGAAGAGAAGTAAGTAATTTACTTCTCTATTCTCCAGGGCTAAGCTTGACATTATCATTGAACAGTATTGAGTTTCAGTTTTTTAGTTTTTTCCATTCACATTGTCATGGTTATTGTGTGAATTGTGTTTCTGACTTTGCTGACTTCACTCTGCATCAGTTCATATACATTTTCTCACATTTCTCCAAAGTCATCATATTTGTATAATGCAGAAATAATCTATTACACTGATATAAAACCACAACTTTGATAGCTTTTTTCTATTTCCAATTGGACAACTTGTTTCCAGTTCTTTGTTACCATAAAAAGAGCTACAGTAAATATTCTGGTACATATAGAACCTTTCTTTCTCTCTTTGACCTCTTGGAGGTTATATGCAAGCCATATCTGTGGGTGAAAGGAACATTTTAGCAATTTTTTTTTAGCATGATTCCAGAGAATAGTTAGACCAGTTTATACTTTCACCGACACCAGATCAGGAGGGGAAGTTGACTTGAGAGAACGGATGGTAGGACTAGATTTTTGGTCCTACACGTTGCTTGCCTGAAACAGAGAGTGATTAGTAAGTTAATGTTCGGACTGTTAATGCGTCCCTGCTCAGGAGGTAGCCGCACGAACCTTAGCAATGTGAAACGATTCAGCTCTGTTGCTGGGCTGGACCCTTGAAGAGGAGGAGAGAGATAAATTGCTCTTGCATGTGTCTTGGACTATGGAGAAGGCAGACGTTAGCTCATGGTCATCAGAACTCTGAAATTGTCCCCCAGTAAACCTCTTCCCAGGGGAACCCTCCAACCTCAGCTGGTCCCAGGCTTTGCTCTCTCTCTCTCCCTTGTCAAGGGACACACTGCTCACCCCCCAGAAATGCGATCAGGTGGCCCTCCCTGGGACACCATTAGCAGGAAACACTGTGGTTTCTGCAAATCGGGTTAGGAGCTCTGGTTTCCCCCGGTGGGATTCGGTGACTCAGGCACAGGAATGCGGCCAGAGGAGCTGGGACTGGAGGTGAGGAGGAAGCAGCAGCTCTGTGAAGCAGGAGGCGGGTGCAGAGACCTGAGCCCCCATGTGCATTGCTCAGTGCCCAAGCATCCTGCCTTTCCTACCTGAGTCAGAGTCCCCCCCCCCCCCCAGCTGAAACCCAAAAGTCCCTACTTCCTCCCCAGGGGACTGAAGGACGGCAATGGGGGTTCCACAGAAACAGGCTCCTGGAGTGCCATGCCATGATGAACACTTTTCATCCATCAAAAGCCAGAGGAGCTCAGGGTGTGCGTACATATGTGTGCATCTTTGTGCCTAAAAGTGTACATTTTTATATATGGGCACATATGTGTATTTTGTGCAAAGGTCTGTATACCTTTGCATTTACATTGTGTGTCTGTGTGAGGTGGGGGATGGGGAGAAGGTGGGGACATCTGGAGGCTAGTGGGTCAAACAGGGCTCGGACCCTTTGCTTTTTCTCATTTCCTTTTGGACCGCGGTCACCGCTTGTGGAATGTTTCCAGGATCTGAGTCATTCCCCGGCCTCTTTCCATGTGGCGCAGACTGAATTAAAAGGTCAAAAGTGAGATGGACTCGTGGAGGCTGATGAGCGCGGTCTCAAGCTTCGATTTGCTGGCTGTTCATACGTGACCCCACCGCTCCTTATGAATTAGTGCCCGGGTAACACGTTTGCCTGTTTTTAGAGGATTTTTGAAATGAAGGAGTGCAAAGATTGGCGAGTGGACCGGGAGCTGGAGGAGATCTGGGGGCTCAGAGTCTAAACCTTCATTCTACAGATAAGGAAACCGAGGCAACAGGGCTAAGTGATTTACCCAGAGTCATACAGCCAGTAAGTGTCTGTGGCTTTGTCTCTGTTTGTCTCTGAGGGAGATTCCATTCCAAATCTTGTGAAAAAAGAGACCTGAATATTGTCACTCTAAGGTGGAAGAGGGAATCATGAAATTCTTTCTCCTCCCCTCCCATTAACCATTTCTTTCCCTCCTCCTCCTGCTCTCTTCCCCCTCATTCCATTCCTTTCCATCCTCTTCTTATCTTTCTCCCCTCCCCCATCCCCAGTTCTCCAGCCCAAACTATATCAAATGCATCAAAGAGTCAGTTTCCCTCCAACCTTTGACTTTTGACCTGGAATGAGGCCTTTCTGCCCAGTTAGTTTGGGCCTCAGTGCTGTATCATGGTTAAGAAAAGAGATTTACAGGGAAATCCATACCTCAGTGAAACCTTAGGACTCTTTTTCCTTCTCATTCCCCCAGAAGGCAAAGGGTTAATGAGCAGCCCTGGTTGCAGGCTCCTGTTTCCCCATCCCCCTTCATGCTCTGGGCTTCCTTGCCTTCATTATTCCATGACTCATCTATCTTCCTACCCGTTACCCCATTGTCTCATCACCCATCACTACCCATCTCCCTCTATCCCTCTCCTATCTCTCCATTACTCTACCTCCCCACCTCCATTATCCTCTTTCCATCACTCCATCTCCACTTATCTCCTATCGCCCCATCTCTACTCATCCCATCTGACGTCTCTCTATCTCCTTTTTTCCATCTCCCTTCTCCCCATTAACCAACCTTTCTATTTCTCTTATCCCTGTCCCATCACCCCATCTACCCTATCTCTTATCATCCCACCTCACCATCTCCCATTACCCTATTTTCCCTTATCTATCTCCCCTCCTACAAGAACCCCGTCTCCTCACTATTTCCATCACCCATCAATTTTCTCACTCTTCAACCTCCACCATCTCTCCACTTGGCCCCTATCTTATCATTTTTCTTATGAAACCAGGACTTTTAGTAGCATTTAGTATAAAATGAATATGATTATATAGGGGTAGGAATATAATTATATTATTATATAATAGGTAGGTAGATGAGTCGTGGAATAACGAAGGAAAGGAATATTCATTTTATAATGAATTTTATAGTAAATCCTTAAAAGAAGGAAACTTCCTTTGTTATTAGTCCTTTCACTCTTGTCACTTTCTTCTCTTTCTTTCCCCTTTCTTCTAGGCTGCTCATGATAGCTCTCCTGATTTTGTTTAAAATTGAAATTTGCCTTCCTTTACTTAGGGAAGTTTCTTTCCTCCTTTTCTTACTGTCTTTCTTCACTTCCTCAAGACTGAAATTGGTCCTTCCTTTTCTATAGAAGTGGAAAAGTGCTCTGGATCAGGGAGTAGCATGACTGGTTGGTTATCAAAGCTCAAATTCAATGTTATTTCAGGCTCCCCACTAACCTTTGTATGTCGCAAGAGCTTCTTGGGATCCAGGGAGGGAGTCCATGGAATTGCATGGAGGTGGAAGAGTCACAACTCTTCATCTTAGTTATAGATTCAAAGGCAACAAACATTAAAGATTAAAGATCACTTAGTCCAACAGATTCATTTTGCCTTGGAAGAAACTGAGATCCAGATAGATTAAAGAATTTTGCCCAGAGTTACCCAGATAATTAATGAGAAGACTGGGCCTAGAACAAAGCCATCCTGACTTGGATCAAGTGTTCATGACTATATTACATTCCCCCCCCCCCTTAAAGTTTTTGAAGCTTGGTACACAGTAGGTTCTTATTTAACAAACTGGAAACACAGGCCAGTTTTGAGTGGAAAAAATGAGAAGGGAGGAGGGCATGAGGTCAAAGCAAATTGATCAGCTGTGTCACATTGGACAAGGGACTTCCTCTTTCTATTCAGCTTCTTCCTCTATAACACGAAGGGGAGAGATAAAAGCCATGTTTTCTATATTAAAGTGGTTGACAAATGCTTTTTTTTGGTCTTAATTAACTAATTTGGTTTTTGGAGAAATCAAATTTTATTTTCCAAATACATATAAAGATAGTTTTCAACACTCATTTTTGTAAGACTTTGTGATGGAAATTTTTCTCCCTCTCTCCCTGATATCCATCCCTCCTCTCCAAGACAGCAAGCAATCTGATATAGGTTAAACATGTGCAATCCTTTTAAACATATTTCTATATTTTGACAATCTGTAAATGTATCAATGAAACCCCTAAACCCTGTTTGGAAGTGTGTCTCGAATAGATATTTTTAGAATATTCTTAGAATAAAATGTACAGGAAAATAAAGGGACATTAAGTCTATCTTCATATGGGAAAAATTAAAGTGGTTATGTATTTGACATTTATATAGCTTCCTATTTAATATTTTAAAGGAAAGTATTACTAGTCTCCATATCTTGTAACAGTCTTTACTGTTCTGAGCCACCTCAGTACATGGTATAAGGAACAAAGGGGTAGAAGATGCTCTGTAAGCCTTGGGAGTTTGTGGGGCTGAGGCTAGCTGGGAGAAGTCAGCCTCTGGGGACAATGGTAAGAGCCAAAGATCAGCCCTATCTCTTCCTCCTACAGATCTAGATCCAGGAGGGTCTCGAGAGGTCAGTAGGCTTTGGGGAAGTTCTCTAGGACTGATTCAGGGACAGAAAGGGAATCTGGGCAGATGGGGGGGGTGCCCTGAGAGTGATCCTCACCCTGGCACCTTATCCTAAGTGATCCTGTCCCCATTTCTGGGTTTAGCTCCACCCCCCAGCCCAGCTCCCCAGGGTCAGAGTCCATACTGGCTTGTCCGGTCCTCAGGGAGCTATATGCTTAACTAGGCGTGCCCTCTGACCCTCCCCCCCATAAGCCTCTCTGGGACCCACACTGAGATGAGATCGGGGATGTCCCTGGAGGATCTTGGGAAAATGCTGGTCTAGTTCTCTCCCTTCTGGAGTTTGTTGGGGGGAGAGATGGGAGGGGGAGCTCCTAACGAGGTGAGGTTACTAGGTCACCTCATCAGGGAAAGGGATGGCTGGGACTGGAGGGACGCCGGAGGTTGACCACTTCTATGAAGCTAGAGCCTCTGAAGCAGAGAGTCTGAACTCTTTTATTTCCCTGCCAGCTGTAGCCCACTCCTCTCTCCCCTTCCCCCATCTGTCTCATTGTCCATCCTACAGACTTGGGATCTGCCCAGTATTTACGGGGAGTTTGGGCAAGGTCCTGAACATCTTTGATTCTCAGCTTCTTCATCTGTAGCACAGGTAGAGTAATCCCTGCCCTGTTTTCCTCACAAGATAGACAGGGCAGAGACTGGATAAAATAATATTTATGAAAGGGTTATGGGAATGACAAAGGGCCGCCCAGGTTTTGAGACAATTATTCATGCCTAAGAGGGATTCATTTACAGGCAGATTCAGGAATGCAGATGATAACAAATACCAAAACAGAATTAGCCGGGATTTGGGAGAGGGGAAAATTATAGCATCTGTGAGTTAGAAGGGACCACGGGGATCTTCAAGGGCACCTCCCTTGCTTTATGGATCCAGAAATGGAGAATTAGAGAAGGGAAGTGGGTTCAGAATCATATAGAAAATGGCAGAGTTCCATCTTTGAGATCTTCTCTTTCCCAAGCTAGTGCCCTTGTGAGTACACTCAGCTGCTCAGGAGGAAGATTAAGGCTTGCTTGGGATCCCATTGGATTTTGTGTTTTTCTGGCTTCTCAGGAGGGCATTTTTGTATCTCAAATTCAGTAGTTGTCCCTGTTAGAGAACATTGCCCTTTATCCAGGTGGTGAGTCTGGTGTGTGTGTGTGTGTGTGTGTGTGTGTGTGTGTGTGTGTGTTTGGTTTTGGTATGAGGTTCAGATGTTTAGGGTGGTCCAGATGTGCAGTGTACCCCAAGTGTGCAAATGACCCAGAGGGACGGTGTCTCTATGTGCTCCGGGAATCACTCTGAAGGTCTCTTCTCAGCTTCCAGAGGAGGATATGCATTTAGGGGGATTGAGCAGGGGTTATTACTCAAAGGGTTTAATATGTAATGAATGATTTGGGGCAAGTGGGAAAAAATCAAGATTGGATAGCATCATCTGGGAAACCCATGGGAGGGTCACAGAGGGACCATATTGGGGGAGGGTTATAAGGAGAGTCATGGGGATTTCAGAGAAGTCAAATTGGGTGGCCCAGGGATAGACTCTCACAGAGGGAGAGAATGGCTCCCAACTTCCCTCTGAATCCCCTGAAAATGTTGGGGGAAAGGAGGGCCCCTTTCTCTGGATGACTTAAGAAGGATGCTCCCTCAGCCTGACCTCCAGGTGTGAAACCAGTCATGTCTCCACCTACTTCCAGCTGTGGTTTGACACCTCAGCAGACACCAGGACCCTTCACCCAGGCCAGACTCCAGGATCCTTTGAAGGCCCCATGGGGCAGAGAAAGAGGTTGTCTTCTAGGCTGATGGGAAGGAAGGGATGGTGTTGTGGGGGTGGGGAGATCAGGAAAAAATTCAGCTTCCTCTTGGGGGAGAAGGAAAGGTGGCAGAGTGAAGGGAGGGAGCTTTCATCCCTTTTCTCCTTTTCCCCTCTCAAAATTATGTTACCTGATCCAGAGACTCTAGAAAGAAACAAGAGGCCCCTAGTCCCTGGGGAGAGGGGAAAGGTGAGAGATAATAGGGAACGCAGAGTTGGAGGTAATAGAGTTGAGAAGAATGGAAGGGGACTTTAGGACTTTTCCCCCTCTCAAAATTATGTTACTTGATCCAGAGACTCTAGAAAGAAACAAGAAGTCCCTAGTCCCTGGGGAGAAGGGAAAGGTGAGAGACAGTAGGGAACAACAGAGTTGGAGGTAACAGGGTTGAGAAGAGTAGGACTGGAGGATAAGAGCACATGGAATCAGTTACAATAAGGTCAGGAGATAATGAGGTTGGGGACATTAGCAGACAAGAAAGCAATGGGGTTAGAGTTTGAACTTGAGGGAGTCAAGGCTTAGTAGGCCTTGATGAGGATGAGGAAACAGTGGACTTGGGGACAGTAGCCTTGGGGGGGGGGATAAGAGAATACAGAAGCCAGGGGATTATGGAATTGGAGGCCAGTGGGACTGGGGCAGTAAGGTTGGGGGAATCTAATTTTGACTTAGAATGCTAAATGTGACCCCAGTTCTTTTCTCTGAGGTTCTGCTTTGTCCCCCACCCCCAGGTCATCATTTCATCTTAGATGGTCTCATTGCTCCATGGCTCAGGGGACTATCTGATCCCTGATGCTGAGGCTGGACCAAAGTAAGAAACTGAAGCTGTTGCTTGCAGAACCACTGAGGCTCCTGTCTTAGTCTTGGGTCTAGAGTCTTAGCTGCCAAAAGGCACCTGAACTCAAATCCCCATCCTTACTTTGGGCACTGCATTCACTGGTACTGAAGGCTCTATGGAATGAGATGATCCTCTGTCCCATGGAGCCAATTTTTCTCCCCCTACTCTTTCTCAGTGTAGTTCTATGCCCTCTTTTTTTCAGCCCTCCATCTCTCAAATCCATTGTTTTAGAATTTCTGATCTTAAGTGGACACAGGGAGGGTAAAAAAAAAAGGCCCCTGCACTCCTTTACTTCCTAAATCTTGACCAGAGTATTCTGGACTTTCTATCCACCCATCCATCCATCCATCCACCCATCCATCCATCTACCCACCCATCCATCTATCAATCCATCCATCAGTACGATAATTCAGTTAAGGAGACAAGGGTTTGGAGGGGGAGAAGTCACTAAAACTGTCCATCTGGCATCCAAAGTCCAAGGGAGCTGGGACCTTGGTGGGGGTGGGGAGTGGAGAGGACCAAAGCAGGACACCCTTCCTGGGCCCCTCCCTCCCCCACATCCCAGGATAAAGGTGGGAGAGGTTGGAGCTCTGCTTGTTTCTCATTAAGAAGAAGCTTCACTTTATCTGGGCAGGATGTGCTGTTCAGATGAGGGAATTAGCAGAACTGCAGCTCGTATCATCTAATTAGGGCCGCTGTTGATAAGCAGATAGGATCACGGATGATTAGGATCCTTTTAAAAAGCCACTCCATTAATTACAGAGACAGAGAGGGGCCTCCTGGCTGATTCGAATACAAATATGGACACTAATCTCACCTCCATCAGCCCTGGGCTGCCCGGGACTCTGGAGAGGGGTTTTAGGGACAAGGCAGTCCCATTGATTTTTGTCCTAGCCAAGTAAAGAGGGAGGTGCTACAGGGAAAGGAGGGGGGGGGGGAATGGAAAGTCAGGGAGGGAAGGGAGAAGAGAGGAAGGGAGAAAGGAGGAGGGAGAAGAGAGGGGGGGAAGGAAAGGAGGGAAAAGAGGAGATTGAAGGAGAGGCAGACACAGAGACAGATACAGAGAGAGATAGAGAGAATAGGGGAGCCAGGAGGGGAAGAGGGTAATAGAGGAGAGAAGGTAGAAATGCAGAGAAATAAGAGGACAGAAGAGGAGGAGGGTGTGAAGATTAAGCAGGAAATAAGGTGATAGAGGAGAGAAGATAAAGAAGGAAGGAGGGAAGGATGTGAGAGCAGAAAAAAAGGGGAAAGAATAGAATGGGGAAAGATGGAGGAGAAGAGCAAGGGGAAAGGGATGGGAGGGAGAGAGGTGAGAGTGGGAAAAAAGGAGAGAATAGGGTGAAATAGAGGAGAAGAAGGGGAAAAGAGGGAATAGGAGGAAGGGAGGTGAGAGCAGGAAAAAAGGAAGGAGGAGAAAATGGGGGAAGATGGAGAAGAGGAAGGGGAAGGAGGGAAGGGGAGAGAGAGAATCCATACCAGAATTAGGGAAGAGTGGATGAGTTGAAGGGAGACGATGGGAAAGGAGAGGGAGAGGGGAGTCTGGGAGGGCGGGGCTGAAGCTGCTTCCAGTGTGGGAGGCTGTAAGTCACTAAGGGTTTATCTTAATGACTTGGCTGATAACCACTGCTCCGGTCAGCGGCACTTTCTCTTCAAAGAATGCTGGGGCTGGTTTTTATTGTTGGTACTTGAGATCTGAGATACAGAACATTGCTCATTTCCAAGCCTGGGTTTTCAGGACTGGGGCTGGACAGTTGAGGAAAGGAGGAATGGGCCAGCTCCCTCCTGATCTCTCCCTTTTTCTTGGGTCCCCCTCTTTGCTTGTCCCCCCTTGGATTTTTTTCACCTACCATTGGTTATTCTACTAAGGACAAGGGCCTGATTCCATGGCTCTGTTTCCCTCCCTCCTCCTTGGGCAGATCCAGGGTAATGGAAAGACTTTCTGGCCTTCCCACTGTACTGGCCTTGAAGTGGGAGAAATTCCACCTTTTTCAATTCCAGACTGAATTTTATGGACCTCAGGCCTCTGCCTTGTATCCTGTGCTCAGCTGACAGAACTCTCCCTGCTCCATAGAGTAGACCATTTCTCCCAAAATAATTTTGTTGATTAATCAGTCAGTAAGCATTTATTAATTCTAGGCATTGGGGATTTGAAGAAATAGCAAGAAAGATCCTGCCCTCAAGGAGCTTATACTCTAATGGGAGTAGATATGTAGATAAATGGATATTTGCAATGCATGCAAAATACATACAGGGTAGAAGGAAGGAAGCCCCTTGGAGAGGGAGGCTCCAGCAGCTGTGGAAGGACCAACTAGAAAAAGGAAAGTCTGGGGGTGGGGAGCTAGAAAGGTCTCCTGGAGAAGCAGTGGAGTATTGGAGCTGAGTCTCGAAGCTTCTCTCATTCCAGAGATTCTACGAGGGAGTCAAAAGCCTTCCGAGCGTGGGAGACAGCCAATAAAGGGAAGAGATGGAAGGGTCAGTAGTGTGAGAAGTGGCAAACAGGAGAGTATTCCTGGACACAGGACACATGGAGAATGGTAAGGCAGGAAGGGACCAGGTAATAAAGAGCTTTAAATTCTAAAAAGAAGAGTCTATATAGAATTCTAGAGGGAGTTTATTGAATAGGGGGAGATCATGGTCAGAATCATCTTTCAGGAAACTCACTTTGGCAGCTAGGGGGAGGATGAATAGGAATGGGACATATTGCCACAGTCAGGAGAGAGACGCAACAAGAGTTTGGTCTAGAGCAGTAGTCTTGTAGGCTGGGAGAAGGGGACATAGATGACAGTTACTTCAGACTTACAGAATCTTAGAGCAGTGACCAAGCAAAAGGCACCGGAATCAGGAGAACGACAGCCATGTATTGCCTTTGGTGATGTTGGGCCAGTTGCTTTTCTGGGACTCAGTTCCTCCATCTGCAAAAAGTGAGGGAGTTGGCATTCTGCAGAGCAATTTGGAATGATGCCCAGAGGGCTATCAAACTGTGCATACTTTTTGATCCAGCAATATCACGGCTATGTCTGTGTCTCAAAGGGATCATAAAAAAGGGAAAAGGATCCACATGTGCAAAAATCTTTGTGGCAGTTTCTTTTTATGATTTAGAAATCGAGAGAGTGCCCATCATTGGGGGGATGTCTAAATATACTCTATGTTTGCAATAGAATATCGTTGTGCTATAAGAAATGACAAGCAGGATGGTTTCAATATAGCCTGGAAAGACTTATATGAACTGATGCATAATGAAGTGAACAGAACCAGAGAATGCTGTATACAGTAAAAGCAATATCCTTCTTCTTCTTCTTCTTCTTTTTAAAATTATTATAGCTTTTTATTTACAAGATATATGCACGGGCAATTTTTCAGCATTGACAATTGCAAAACCTTTTGTTCCAACTTTTTCCCTCCTTCTCCGCCCCCCCCCCCCCCCATGGCAGGTTGACCAATACATGTTAAATATCTTAGAGTATAAATTAAATACAACATAAGTATACATGTCCATATAGTTTTTGCTGTACAAAAAGAATCGGACTTTGAAATAGTGTACAATTAACCTGTGAAGGAAATAAAAAATGCAGGTGGACAAAAATAGAGGGATTGGGAATTTTTTGTAGTGGTTCATCGTCATTTCCCAGAGTTCTTTAAGTGATATCTTCAATGGAGAACTGAATGGCAGTTATTTTCAGCAACATTATGATCCAAGATTGTCCCAAAGGACTCATGATAAAATATATTATCTGCCTCCAAAAAAAGAACTGATGGTACTGCGATTTTCTTTCTCTTGCTTCCTTTTCTTTCTTTCTTTCTTTCCTTCCTTCCTTCCTTCCTTCCTTCCTTCCTTCCTTCCTTCCTTCCTTCCTTCCTTCTTTCCTTCCTTCCTTCCTTCCTTCTTTCTTTCCTTCCTTCCTTCCTTTTTTCCTTCCTTCCTTCCTTCCTTCCTTTTTCCCTTCCTTCCTCCCTCCCTCCCTTCCTCCCTTCCTTCCTTCCTTCCTTTCCCTTCCTCCTTCCTTTCCTCCCTTCCCTTCCTCTCTCCCTTCCTCTCTTTCTTTCTTTCTCTCTCTTTCTCTTTCTTTCTTCCTTTCTTTTTGGAAGTGTTTTATATGATTGAACATGTAGATTTCTGTATTATCTCAGGGTGTAGGGAGGGGGGGAATCATTTGAAAAAAACTTTTTTTTTTAAAAAAAGCAACAAACAAAAATTACTTTTGCATGTAATTGGGGAAATAAAAATATTATTTTAAAACATGAGGCAGTTTGACTAGATGACCTCAAAAGTCCATGTTTGATTGAATAGTCTTTGATTACCATTACAGTAGGATGTGCTATCAATGTGCTGTTTGATATAAATTTCACCTCCTATGAATAGTCATCTACTGTTTGAGCTGACAGGGATGAGGAGCTTATTACCTATCTACTTATAACCTACCAGTTATTAGAAATTCCTTTCTTTATTGGACTCAGATCTACCATTCTTCAACTTTTCTGCCTTGCCCTTAGGTCTCTTTTCTGGAGTCACTCAGAATGAGTCTGCTTCCTCTTCATCATAACAACCTTTCATAAATCAGAAGATAGCTATCAATTGTAAGTATTCTCTTCTTTAGGATAACATTCTTAACTCCTTTAGTAATTCTTGTGGTTTAAGAGTTTCCTCACTACCCTAACTTTTCTGCTGAACATTATTTTGTTTTGTTAATGTCACTCTTGAAGAATGGTACCTGGAACTGAGCCACAAAACTCCATATATACACCATGGGCTCATATATTTAGGGATGGAAGGAACTTCACTGACCATCTAGTCCAAGTTCAGGAATTTACATTTATCCCTATTAAATCCACCTTAGATTTAAACTATTGTTCCAGCCCGTTAGTAGCTTTTCTTTTTTGGAGCTTGGCTCTATCATCAGGAGGTATAATTATCACTTTCAACTTTGTGATTCTAAGTTCTCTAAGTTGATAGCCTACCTTCATCATTGGTAAAAATGTTGAATATTCTAGGATCAGAGATAAAGGTGTGTCTATACCCTACTCTTCAAAGATGTTTATCATCATTCTTTGGGTATAGTTATCTCAGCCTGTGGGTGTGAATCAATTTAATTTCCAGTCCCAAATCCTACATCTTGTCTATAAAGTTATCATAGGAGAATTTGTTTGGTTGCCACCAGTTAGTATCTATAACATTCTCCTGAACTACCAGTCTAATAACCCTGTCAAAATGGGACATGAGATTCATCTGTCATGATTCATTTGTAGTAAAATCCCTCTCCCCCAAAGCTTTCACCAGCTCACATCTGAGAATTATAGATTTAAAAAAGGAAGGGAACCTTGAGACCTTTTGGTACAATCCCCCCATTTTATAAATGAGGAAATTGAAGTCCATGAGAGGTCAAAGTACAAACCAAAGTCACACAGATAATGTCAGAGGAAGACCCTCAGATCTCAAAACGAATGCTCCTTTCCATGATATAGCTCTATCTAAACCTCAGCTTCATTTTCTAAGTATTCACAAACCATTTCCTTAAAAAAAATCATGATAGATAGCCAGGGATCAACATCAAGCTTTATTGGTCTATTGAAATTTTGGAATTTATCTTTCTTTTCTCTAAAAAATCAAAGTGTTCAGTTTCAGTGGTCTTGTGATGGAAAGAGCCATCTGTAACTAAAGAGAGGACTGTGGAGACTGATTGTGGATCCCAACATAGTATTTTCACTTTTTTTGCTGTTGCTTGCTTCCATTTTGTTTTCGTTCTCATTTTTTCCCCGTTTTTGATCTGGTTTTTTCTTTTGCAGGATGATATTTGTAGAAATATATACAGAAGAATCACACATTTTAAACATATATTGGATGACTTGCTGTCTAGGGGAGGAGGTAGGGGAAGGGAGGGAGAAAACATTTTGGAATACAAAGTTTTGCAAGGCTAAATTTTGAAATTTTCTGTGCATATTTTTGAAAATAAAAAGCTTTAAAGTAAAAAAAAAAAAAACAAGGCATTGACTTTCTAGTCTCTGAATACCAGTGAGTACCATTCTTGACAAATATTTTTTTATTTTTTTCTGACAAATCTAATAAGAGCTTCTTAGGGTTTGCAAAGCACTTTATACATGTCATCTCAAAACAGCTCCATGGGGGGTGCTATTATTATCTCCATTTTATAGATGAGGAACCTGGTAGATACAGATTTAGTGACTTTATCAGAGTCATGAAGACAGTAAGTAGCTGAGGAGAGATTTGAATTCAAGTCTTTCTGAGCCCATCTAACACTCTCTCCACTGTGTTTTCTAATTGAAGACTCTTACTAGGAAAAAAAAAGTAGAGAACAGCAGAAAATAATATTTTAGAACCAAAATGCATAACCTAGTCAGGACTGTTCACCTTTGAAAGAGTGGGAAACACTTCTCATGAGCCTCATTTTTTCTGTGTGTAAATAATGGAAGGGGAGAGAGTTGAACTGGTCTCTGAAGGAGAAAATTTTGCCATTCATTGCCAGATTGACAAATCAGGAAGATAGATATGTTTGGGGATGAGTGAGCTAGGATGATGAACTTTGTTTGGGATTAGTTGAGTTTGAGGTGCCTCAGCAAGTTATGTTTGAGGATGAGAGGGGAGGAGAGGAAATAAGCATATATAGAGTACCTATTATGTGCTAAACATTGTACTAAGTACTTTTACAAATATGTCATAACAATTCTGGGAGGTTAAGTGCTATTATTTTGATTCCAGTTTTACAGTTGAGGAAACTGAGACAAAATGGAGGTTAAGTGCTTTGTTCAAAGTCGTGCAGCTAGTACAATTCTGCGGCTAGCCAAAAGTGGGTGGTATTTTCTTTACTTTTTCATAATACCTCTTTGCATTCTTATTTATTTTTATGTGTAAGGGTGGGAGTTTCTTTATTAATCAGTAGTCACATCCTACTTAAAATAACTACTTTATTCAAGTGAGAATATCTCTATTTATCAAAAAATGTAAAGTTTTGAACTAGGTACACAAAGTCTTATCAATTTGGAAAGATAGAAAGTTATTAGATAAAATTAAGTGACTATGCAGGAAATGTATTGAGAATGGCTAATGAGAAATTTAATCATGTTTTGTGGATTTTGTATAAAATTGCAAACTAGATAGAAACCTAGGTATTTGAATAAGGTCAACTCAACAGTGGAAGCTATTCTAGCCAGACCCTTGAAAAGGAATTGCTTAGGGGAGTAGAAGAGTCCAAAGACTATCATTCCTATCTTGTTCAGAGAAAGATTTTGGGGTCTTCAAAAGTTCCAAAGTCCTGGGCTTCCCATTGGTTTCCTAGCATGTCCCCACTGTAGCAGTCAGTGTCTGAGAATAAAATTTGCCTCAGGAGAAAAGGACAAATTCAAGATGCTGAAGAAAAACTGCTTTAGGAATCTATGGGGAGCCTAACAGAAAACTAACCACACCCAAGATGAATATCACAAATACTCCACAAATGGATAAAAGGACTTCCAGCCACCAGGAACTGTGGCTTACATGAGGTCTCTAAATGTAAGGTAATTTCTCCCTGAACTCTAACTGTACTTGTTGGAGTGTGATCCTATATTTCTTAGGGGTGGAAGAGGGAGGATATGTTTGGAGCCAACTTTTCTTATTCTTTCACCCTAGTAAACATCTATTTCTAAAAGCTAATTGAGTCTGGCTGGTTAATTTATGTCAATGGATGATTATCCATTTATGCCAATGGATAATCATCAAGGGAAGTAAAACGTTGGGGTTCATGAGCAATAGTGATTAGGGGAAAAAACTTAACCAGTACTTCAGGGTTAGTCTTTAGAACCCTAAGATGAGAAGTAGCCAGCCAGCCTCTGGGAACCTAGCCTGTCACTGAGAGTGGGGATTTGGGAGATTATGCCCCAGAGCCCATGGTACATATGTATCTGATAAATTCAAAACCTGTGGGTGGCCTAAATTCTTGTTTTTTAGTTAATGTTGGCTTGGATAGAGATTTGAGAAGAGGTCTTTGACCCTCAAAAGAGGTTCAGTTCAAGTTGAGATATAAGAAGGATCTCATTTGGATTCCCATGACCAGGGGATTGTGGAGTCATTATATATACCCGCAACCCATAATGTATACCCCATTGACCTAGCATTGATAAGCCCTGAGGCAAACTCAAATCTAGAAATGATAAGGTAGGTGGGGGCTGGGGAATTTCTCTGAACCTTGGGATTACTGAACTGGAGAGCCTTCATTTATTTAGCTTTGTTCCTGGTGTTGGGGCTTTCGGCTGTTAATTTAAATTAAGGAAGTTGGGGAGTTCTCCTGGAGCTCATTTTTAATAATAATAGCTTTTTAATTTTCAAAATACTTGCAAGGATAGTTTCCAACATTTACTCTTGCAAAACCTTGTTTTTCACATTTTCCTCCCTCCTTTCACCTACCCTCTCCTCTATACAGCAAGTAATCCAATATATATGTTAAACATGTGCAGTTCTTTTATACATATTTCCACATTTATCGTGCTGCACACAAAAAAATCAGATCAAAAAAGAAAAAAATAAGAAAAAAAAGCAGGCAAACAACAAAAAAAGAGTGAGAATACTATGTTGTGAACCACACTCAGTTCCCACAGTCCTCTCTCTGGGATGCATTTCTCCATCACAAGTCTATTGAAATTGGCCTGAATCACCTCATTGTTGAAAGTTCATCAGAATTGATCATTGTATGATCTTGTTGTTGCTGTGTATAATGTTCTTTTCACTTAGAGTGAGTTCCTGTAAGTCTCTCCAGACCTCTCTGATATCATCCTGTCGATCATTTCTTATAGAACAATAATATTTCATAATATTCATATGCCTTAACTTATTTAGCCATTCCCCACCTGATGGGAATCCACTTAGTTTCCTGAAGCTCATTTTTGCACAGAATCTACTTGCTTTCCTCTCAACAATTATTACATTCTCCCTTCCATTCAGTGTTCCCTGACCCCCTTTATACATTCACAGTCCAAAATTGAAATTTCTGAATCACTATAACCTCTCGTCCTTTCATCTTTCCCTGTGTTTCAATGATATTAAATCTATTCTCCATCTTTACTGTAATATCTAATAACTTCACTTTTTCCTGTTTTCTCAGTTTATTATCTCTGTTTTGGTTTCACTTTATTCCCTTTGAAATGATGCTATTCATCATAACCAGTTCACCTTGACTCTTTCTCTTGTCCTCTTGCTGCTCTCACTTTTGTCAAACTTCAACCTTGAATTACCATCTCTTATTTTCTCAATTCCCACTCATGAACTGCTATAGGAAGCTCCATAACCATGATAACTGGTCTATTACTACATAATCTCCAACGAGCCTTTGCTATTGACTGGCAATTCTTTAACTGTTCTCTGATTCATTATCTTGTTATCTTTTCCAGACCTTCTCCTCTCTCTGGGTCACCCACACTGATCTTTCCCTCTTTTCCAACAGAGGATCTTATCTCATTCTACTTTGAAAAAATTCAGGCCATCTTCAACCATTCCCTTTTCTCCCCTCTACTGTGCCTCAAATCTTTCTCCATTCTTTCCTCCTTTATTTCGGTCTTGGAGGAAGAGATAGTCCTTATCCTTGCCAAGGCTAGTCCTTCTATCTGGGTCCTTGATCTCATCCCCTTTTTCCTCTTCTTTTGAGATTTCTCTTTCAATTATTCTCTTTTTCCTTTTAGATCTTCAGGCTATCTACTAACTCTTTCCCTATAAGCATGTCCCAATCTTCCCATCCTTAAAAAAATCTGCACAGTCCTGCCATCCCCTTAAATCTCTTTTTCTTTCACTACCAAATTCCTAGAGCTTGCTGCTTCTATTTTCTCACCTTTTTAATTCAATTTTATTTTCAGTTCTGAATTTTCTCTCTCCTGACTCCTCTTTCCCTCTCTAAGAAGAAAAATAAAGTCCTTGTTACAAATGTATACTATTAAGCAAAACATGTTCGTGCATTAGACTAAAAAAATTATGTTTCAATCTGTACTTAGAGTCTATCACCTCTCTAGCTGGAGGCTGATAGCATGTTTTATCATGGGTCCTCTGCAATTGTGGTTGGCTGTTGCTCCCACTCACTTTTCAAGCCTTTACAATTTGGTTTTGGACCCCGTCATTCATCTGGAGCTTGTTTCTCCAAGATTACTAATGTTTTCCAAATGGTATGTTCTTTTTCAATTGTTATTCTTGTTCGTTGTATGGCTGCTGATACCGTTGATCATTCCTTCTTCCTAAAAATTCTTTCCTCCCTGACACTTGGCTCTCTTTGTTTACCTCCTACCTGTATGATCATTCTTTCTCAGCCACCTTTGCCAGATCATTTCCCATGACAAATCATTTTTGCATTGGTATACTCCAAAGTTTTCCTGAGCATTCTTTTTTTTCTTTTCCTCCTCTGTCTTGGTAATTTAACTAGTTCCTGTTGATTCAATTATTATTTCTATGCAGATAATTCTTCAGCCTATATATCCAGCTCCCATTTGTCTTCTGAGCTGTAATTCCATATCAGCAAGGCCTTAAGATGTCCTATAGCCATTTTAAATCCAATGCCCAATTCATTCTCTTTCCTTCAGACTCACCTCTTTTCCTAAATTCACTATTTCTGTGTAAATCACACTCAGGGATGCTTCTCCCTTACCCCCATTTTCCTTATCCAATCAGCTGCAAAGTCTTAGCAATTTTACCTCCGGGATATCTCTCATACCACTCCTTTTGTTCATTCACATGGCTACTCCAGTGGTTTAGATATCATTACCTCTCTCCCCTGAATCATTACAATTGCTTCCCATTGAGTCTTCCAGTCTTTATGGCCTCCCCTTTCCCATCCACTCTCTATACAACTGCCAAACTGAAGTACTTACCTGATTATCTCTCTCAAGAAACTTCAGCTGTTCCCTCTTGCTTCGAGGGCAAAACACAAATTCTCCTGATAGTAAAGACTTTTACAATTCAACTATAGTCTAGTTTTTTTTTTTTTTTTAATTTAATAGCCTTTTATTTACAAGTTATATGTATGGGTAACTTTACAGCATTAACAATTGCCAAACCTCTTGTTCCAATTTTTCACCTCTTACCCCCCCACCCCCTCCCCCATATGGCAGGATGACCAGTAGATGTTAAATATATTAAAATATAAATTAGATACACAATAAGTATACATGACCAAACCGTTATTTTGCTGTACAAAAAGAATCAGACTCTGAAATATTGTACAATTAGTATAGTCTAGTTTTTAAACTTGCCTATTTACTGTTCCTTACACATGACTCTGTTTCCTACCTCCGTACAAGTTGGCCCCTGTGCCTGAAATGCTCTTTCTCATTTCTGTCTCTTGGAATCTCTATATTAGCCTACATGTCACCACTCTTGAGGAGGTCAATCCTGATTCAGTATATGTACTGTATCTATTCCATATTTTTCATGTTGTTTTCCCAATAGAATTTAAGCTCTTTGAAAGCAGGGATTCTGGCTTTGTCTTTGTATCCCTGATACCTAATAGGATTTCAATAAATATTTGTTGAATTAAATTGGAAAAGGGTCTATCCTAGGACATATCTAATGAGTGGTTGGTTATTCATTCATCCTTTGCTTATAAATCTTAAGTGAAGGAGAATTTATCAGCTCTTTAGACACAGGCCATTTTATTTTAGATAACTATAATTCTTGGGGAATTTTTCTTTCCAGGGTGCTTTGCAAACAGTAAGTACTTAGTAGGCTTGTTAAAATGAATTCCACCAAGTCCAAAATTTCCTCTTTGTGACCTCTCTTTACTATTCCTAGTTCTGGGGCTAATCATGGCTAGTGTAATCTCATTTCCACATGAAAGCTCTTCAAATATTTGAAAGTAGCTATCCCTCTTTTGTAGGCTCAACACCCCTGATTCCTTCTGGTGGTTCTCCTTTAACTCAAGAACCTTTACTTTCCCCCAGACATTTTCCAACTTAATAATGTTTATCCTGAAATAAGATATGTAGAACCAATCACAGTACCCCAGGTTTGTTCTGACCCGTGCAGAGGACAATGGAACCTTTTGATTTATAGACTGCTATTTGTGGACCACAACATGACACTGACTTTCCTGATGTATACATTATAATGTTAATTCACAGTGACTGACTCACACCATATATGACCAACTGCCTGGTATTTAGAACATTGACTTAGATGGTCTGCACTCTGGGTCCTTCTGTTCTATTGACTCTTCCTCTGTGTATATTGGGAGCAATATCAGGTGGAATAATTTTCCACAATTTGAATTTTTCCTCTCAAAGTTCTTCACTGCCCCCTGCTGACCTTGGTTGATACCATCCATTGCTGATCAGTCTTCATCCCATTAACCCTTTAGATGCTGGGCATCTAGGTCACAACAATAGTCATCACCCTTATCCTCATCCTGATCTTCTTGGTCATCCTCATCACTGTCTTCATCAACCAAGTGTTCCATATCATTTCATCATTGATACTATGTTCATTCTAATCATCTTTGTCTTCATTCTCATTGTCATGACCATCAAGATGATTGGTATCAATATTATCCGTAAAATTATCTTAACTACAGACATCATTATTAATATTATCATTACCACGCCACCACAAAACTCTCTCCTTATCATCGTTGTTACCCCCACTTCTACAACCAACAACCATCGTCACAATAATTACTAAACATCACCATTTTGCTCACCATCATCATGACCAACAACTGTAACTATCACTGATAATCATCTTCACTACCAATAGCCATCACCATCACTGCTAATCACTGAAATAATTACCAGACATCCTCCCCATCCTCATTATTACTATCAAACATTGTCATCATCTAATATGACCATCGCCATTTGCCATCACCACCAACATGATAACTTCATCATAATATCACCATCAAAACTCTATCTAGCAAGTACAGCATCTGTCTCTATGTCTGTCTCTGAAAGAGTTCTCACAAGGACCTCTTGGAGAGTAACAATAAAATCTATCACTTCACCAAAACATTTTACAAAGTCCTTGATCTATTTTTCATCTCTATCATCAAGTTATACTGTTCCACCATCCCTGAAATCACTCATTCTCCTGTCTCGTTGCTTTGCTGTAGGAAGCGTGTTGGACATAGATAGTGGACACATGGGCATATTCCTTCATTAAGTACCTCTCATGTGCATGGAATTGTGTTAGATTCTGGAAGAGATGAGTATATTAGAGAAGGCAGGAATGGTTGGGAGAGATGAGTGTATTAGAAGGGCAGGGATGGTGTATGTTGTATTTGTGGTTATCTGTATTGGTGTTAAGAGCTTTGGGTTTATTTTTGTACAACACGACAAGTATAGAAATATGTTTAAAAGAATTGCACTTATATAACCTATGTCAGAGTGCTTGATGTCTTGGGGAAAGGGCAGGTAAGCCAGAGAGGGATAAAAATTTGGAATACAGAATCTCACAAAATTGGATGTTGACAACTGTCTTTACATGTATTTGGAAAAATAATACTTTAGAGGATAAAAATAGAGTTTGAGGTTTACCAGAAAAAGACCATGTAGTACAGGGAAAATAGCACTAAACTCAGGATCAGAAGATCTGTATTCAAATCCTTGCTTCATTACTTACCATCAGGAAGTCATCAAGTGAATCACTTAAGTCTCTTTGGAATTTGAGATTTGTTATCTGTAAAATGAGGGATTTAGATTAGATAATCACCAACTACAAATCCTATGATTTTATGATCCTATTTACTTCCTCTGGAGTTTTGAGGCAACTTGGATAATGCTATCAGTAGAAAAGTACTGCTGATACAAATAGTTTCCTCTAGATTTATGTCTATTGAGAGCAGGAGTTAAAGAAATACAAATGTCTAGGGATTTTAGATAACCTTTCTATCGTAAGTGTGATTATTAATTACTTCTTAATTCTTTACTAGAATGATTCTTTTTAGCCACCTTGACGCAAACTTTTTGAATTGTATTTGGTTCCAATTTCTGTTCATTTTGACAAATCAAGCTCTTAAAGACTGTTTTATCTATCTACTAGTAACTTCCCTTCAGTCTTTAGTGTCTCTTAAATCTAGAGTTCTGCCTTTTAATTAGGAAAACTGGATTTGAGGGACCCTTTCCTTTTAAATGAGAAAATCTGAGTTTAAATCCTATCTCTGATGTTTGTTACCAGTGAGACCTAGGGCAAGACATTTAAGCTCCTAATTTAGCTTTAGGATCCTCATCTATAAAATGGGAGGATTGGGCTGAAGGGCCCCTGAGGTTCCTTTCAGACACAAATCTAAAATCCTCTAGGATCCACTTATTAGCTGTGTGACCAAGGGTCAAGGTACCTCTCAGAGCCTCAGAATTTTTATCTGTAAAATGGGGATGATAATTCTTATACTACCTACTTTGTCAAACCTGAGGTATCTGGGGTATTGTGAAGAAAGCTCTTTGCTATAAGTGCACATTTTGATGGAAGGTGTTGAGTGCCTTCTTAGCCCTCTGAGTTATTACTTCCATTACAAAACCATGAAACCCTATGCTTGTATTTTCCTCAGGCAGATGGAAGTAATTTTCTCAGTCACTTTACATATGTTTCTTTCCTTTTGGTCTCAATGACGGGAACAAGGGTCGAGGAACTTGTAGGGCTTTTTTGGTAACTATATTTTAGTATAATTGCTTTTTGTTGTAATCCTATATATTTTATTTTATGTATTTTAAAATGTTGTACTGAGAAGCGGCTCCTAAATTTCACCAGATTACACAAGGGGGCCAGGACACAGACACAAGAATCACTGGACTAGAGACATAAGGACTATAGAATTGAAAGAGACTAAAGCAATAATATTATTAGACTCCCTCATTTTACCACATGGAGAAACTGAAGCCTAGATCAGGCAAATAAGTGAACCATCCAAAGTCACACATTGTGCTCGGGGAAAAGACTTTCTCCCATGTTTTTGCAACCTATCTCTTTGTGAACTATACTTTTAGAATCTTATGTTAGAATAGGAAGGGACCCAAGGGCACCCATTGTTGGACCTGGAGTCAGGGACATCTGAGTTCAAATCCTCTTTTGGACACTTATTATCCCTGGGACTTGAGGTGAATCGCTTAACCCATTTGCCTCAGTTTCCTCAACCATAAATAAAATAATAACAGTACCCACCTCCCAGGTTTTAGTGAGAATCAAATGAGCTATTTGTAAAACACTTATTAACACCCTCCCCCCTTCTCTAGATTGAGCAGTGTATATTTTGGTGTCTGGTCTCAGGGTCTGATGTTCTTTTTATTTCCTCACACTTCCTGCTCTCATAAACTCAGATAGGAAGCTACTTTCTGAAAGGGTTACAAAACCAAACTTATTTCATCAGATAACCCTTGAGAACACACTAAAATAGAATTAAAGGTTTAAAAACAGAAATATAAAGTGGTTTCACTACCACAGAGTGCTTATAGGATGGGATGTCATCAAGGGTAGCAGTTCTGTCTCTTGAGCAGTTTACAGAGACAAGATAGAAGGGAGATCTAGAGTAGGGTTATTGGAATGGGGCATGGAGAGATTGGAGAGGGATAAAAATGAGAGATAAATAACTGGGAGAGATAGTGAAGACTAGTAGTTGGGATCTAGGAAATGGATAAAAGAATGAGATGACTGGGATGAAAGATGGGGGGGGGAAGTGAGGCTGGAATGAGAAGTTAGGGTGTTCAAAGATGTGGGAGATTTGAGGGATAATTATGTATCATTTGGGGCAATATATTTATGTAAGGCTGTCATCACCACACTAGATTAAGCTCCTTGAGGGGAGAAACCCTTCCTTGTCTTATCTAAATGCTATGTCTACCTGTATAAGCACCTAGTACAAGGCTTCTCTAGAGCTGAGGTTTAATAAGAATGTTCTATGATGAATAAATGTGTACTCTCTGGTTGAACAGGAACACAATTAATCACAGTTTTACCATCTTCTGGTTGATTTTTACTTTGAAAGGGATTGGATAAGAGAAAATAATGAGATGAAGGCTTGGATTTCTGTTCAAGTGTAACATAACAGTTTTTTAAAATTATTTTTTTATTATAGCTTTTTATTTACAAGTTATATGCATGGGTAATTTTACAGCATTGTCAATTGCCAACCCTTTTGTTCCAATTTTTCCCCTCCTTCTCCCCACCCCCTCCCCCAGATGGCAGGTTGACCAATATATGTTAAATAACATAACAGTTTTAATAGAGAAAAAGTTCAAACAGCAAAGAGAGGAAAGTGGCTTATAATAAGCTAATCAATGAAGTAGTGTAGGGGTAAGCATGGAGGGATTCTGTCCTGTTCTCTCAGCTCTGGCCACTTACCAACTGGTCCCCCATTGTTGCCTGGGCACTGACCCTCTAGATCTAGAGCAGGAGACTGTGAATTTGTGCTTAAAAAAACAACAACAAACCAAACACATTTCGATTACTGTATTTCAATATGATTAATTTCCTTTGTAATTCTATATATTTTATGCATTTGATTCTACATATTTTATGCATTTAAATAATTTAAAATGTATATATGTGCATTTAAATGGGTAGTCACCAGACTACTCAAGATGGCCATGATATAAATAAAGCTAAGATCCCCTCTCTAGAGCCACTTCTTCCCCTCCTTTCCCCTAGCCTCTTCCCCCCTCTTCCCCCATCAGTCCCCTGAGCCTGGGAGCTGTCCAGCAGGCTTGTTTAAGGGTGAGTGGAGGCTGAGCTGTTGCTCTTCTGCCTCAAGCTGTCAGAAGCAGATGGACAAACGGCAAAGTGCTTGTGTAGGTCAGGCTAGAGGGGCCAAAGCATCCAGCTACACAACTTAAATCAGACTTTTAGCTTTTGGTAAATGTTGTACAATTCACACGGGGTGAAGTGTACTCGGGAGTATATGAGTTTCAGATTCATATATGTACATAGAGACAAAAAACCTTCCTATGTTATTAACATAGTTATTATGTTAATAATAACCATCACTAGTTATTAGTAGTCATTACTACTTGTTATTATTGTAAGACTCAAAACATGCAGAGAGACAACCACACAATAAGAAACAAGTATAAGAACAGACATAGGATAGACAAATAGATACGCAGTCAGACACAGATAAAATAGTCAGAGTTATATACAGACAAAGAAGCTCCTCTGTCCCCCTCTCCTCCTCACCCCCTTTGCCTAACCACTATATCTCCCAAGCATGATTAGAGCTGGAAGGTAGGATTATTTTCTATTTGGATTAGCTTGAGGTCATCCAGAAGCGGGTAACCAGGATGACAAAGAGCTTTGAATTCATACCATATAAGGATCTGTTGTTGAAGGAACTTGGAGTATTTAGCCTGGAGAAGACCTAGAGCTGATATGCTACCTGTCTTCAATTATCTGAAGAACTATATCTGTCTATGGCATTGAGCTTGATCTGCTTGCCCCTTTTCATCCCCTACTCCCCTCTACCCCACCCCTCCCACCCCGGGTCAGGAGCTATGAGTAGAAGTCATAAAGAAACAAAAATAGGCTTGATGTAAGGGAAACTTTCCTAATATTTAGACTAAAGTGGAATGAGCTGTTTTAGAACAGAGCCACATCAACCTTTTAAGACAAATTCAAACCATGTGAATTGCATAGTATTTGCCAAAAGCTAAAAGTCTGGCTTAGGTTGTATAGCTGGATAAGACAAACTCTGGGACACCCCCAAACCAATCATGAGGGAAGCTACTATTGGGTCTGGAGGACTCACCTAGTATAAGGTTGCTGGGGTGCCAGTCATCTGACAGCATCCTATTTTAACTCTGTTCACAAGGCACAAAGCTCAATTGTTTCTAGGAGGAGGGTCATTGTTATCTATCTCCTTTAAATTCTCAGTTGTCATACCCTGCTTATATATAGCTCTGTTCAGGAAGTCATCTTCACTTGAAATGTTCAAGCAAAGACAGGTTAACCACTTGAAAGTAATCCAGTAGGAGGAGGGGATTCTTTCTCAGTTAGGAAATGGACTAGGTGGCCACTATCATTCCTTCCAATTTGAGATTCTGTGATTCTCACACCTAATTCCTGTTAATAATAATAATAATAATCTGGCATTTATACAGTGCTCTAAGGTTTGCTAAGCACTTTATCCCAACTAAGCCTCCCAATAACCTTGTGATGTAGGCACAACAGGTAGCATCCCCATATTCTAGATATCAAGGCTAACAGTTTGTGAAACATTTGAGATAGAACCTTGATCATCTTGTATACAACCAGCATTCCATCTATGTCATCATGTTCTCAATATGGACTTATAAGATTCTATTGAGAAAAACGGTATTGATGGATTGTGTAAAGAAAAGGTATCAAAGAAGCATATTCAAATTGTGCAGGTCAACCCATTTCTAGGTCATAATTATTCAATTCAAGATGATATAATGGGGAAAGAGACCTAAACTTGGAACCAAAAGATCTGGGTTCGAGTCTTGGCTTTTCAACTGACTAAATGGCCTTGGACAAATAACTTCTCTGACTCTTTTGTAAAATGAGAAAATTGATTTGATATTTTCTAATGTCCCTTCTACCTCTAAAAACAAAAGCATTTTACATTTCTATTTAAAAAGTGCTTCTTCCACAATTATATTGTGGCAATGGATCATGTTTAGACCTGGAAGATTTAGTCCAATCCCCTTACAGATAAGGAAACTGAGACCAAAGAAATAAAGTGGCTTGCTTCTTGTGCCCACAGGATATAATGTGATCCCTAGTCCTTTGATTCCAAATCTTTCCACTGTATCATATATGTAATGCAAATGTTATTTTCTTTGTCCCCCCTTTTGTTTTTGTTTTGAGGTGAAGAGATTGAACCTAAGATAGATTAGGGGCTTTCCCATATTTCCAGATCCAGGAACCATATCTCTGGGCTTTCTTACCACTATGTAGATTCTATGGTTTTTATGCTGTATAATTTTTCTTCCCCCTCACATGCTCTTTAAAGGCTCCTTTTGAAAAAATGTTAAACTAAGGGGAGGAATTTTCTCATACCTTGGTCAAAAGAGTCAAGGGGAACCCAGGTATCTCCTTTGGGGGTCAGGTATGCTCTAGGGATCATTGAAGTGGCAGTTGCAGAACCCAGATCACCAAGCATGTGAACTTGACCTATTTATATATTTTGCAGTTACAATGAGATCTATATTCATGATGTCATTAAATCCTCATATCTGCTCTTTGAGGAAGATAGTGTAAGAATTAGTTTCCATTTGCAGATAAGGAAACTGAGGCTGCTCAGAGAGGTGATTTGTTTGAGCTTGCATGGCTAATAATCGACAGATCTGTAGCCAGGATACAGATCTTCAGTTGCCAAATCTGGGGGTTTTGCCACTGTATTGTTCTACCTCTGGTGTAGGAGCCTGTTAGAGAGAAAAGAAAACAAGGATGATGGGTCCAGAGTTAGCTGTCAGCCTTCCTTTCTTTGGTTGAACCTGGACATTTCCTTCAATGGTTGTTTCATCCTATGGGATTGAGTTTGCTGGCAGAATTGGGGCTCTGGGGATCCAGGTTGGGAGATTGTAGCAAGAGGGCAAGGACAAACCATTGATATGACCAACTCAAAACCAAAGGGATCTTTGCTTCATAAAGTTTGTAGTGCAAGGGGCATGAAAATGGGAAATCCAATCTCAGAGGGCACAGACTTGTTGAGAGTTTTAGCCAGATAGCTTCAAGAACTCTTTAAAAAGGTGGTTGGATCATACTCCCTACCACTGTTTTTTATCTTACTCCCTTGTTATTCCATCCCATTTTATTCCAATTCATCCTATTTTTTTGCCTCATTGTCTTTCACTCTATTTCATCTTCATTTTATGCTCATCTCACGCCCCTATTCTATCTGTGGCATTCCATTATATTCCCTCTTGTTCTATCCTGCTTCATTCCATCCTATAACGTACAATTCTATCCCACTACATTCTTAACTCTCTCTCCCCCCAAAACAATCTAATCTTGTGATTTGGCTGAATTAAGCCAGTTAGCAGAGTGTCCCCCCTCATCCACCTGCTCATGGAAGCCTTCCTTAAACAGGTAGGTCCTCAGTCTCCCTCTTGAACCAGTTTGGGAATTCTGGCTCCCAACATCCTATGCATATATAATTGTTTCTTAGATGAGCATTGTTTCATGGAGACCGGGACCGTGTCTTCCAGAATCCTGGCCTTCTGGTACCCCCCAGAGCCATAGCTATCTCCTGGTGTCCTTGAGTCTTCATGTTGAAGACACAAAAATAGGACAGGAAGAAAAGTTCAGCAGGCCCACAGTGAGGCTTCAACTCTCCCACCCAATGGGATAGGGGTTTGCAAAAGGGGAGCACCCACCAACCCTGGCCCCTGATTGGCTGGGCTCCATTGATGTCATAATCTTTCCCCTAACTCCCAGCTGAGATGCTCCCCTGGAGTTCCTAGGGCCCTCAGCCGCCAAGGAGTTGGTGGTGGCCTTCCCTTCCCCCATCCCCCTCCACACCGAAGTCCATTATTCACATCCTTCTTTAGCAGATACTATGAAAAGGTAAATACTTAGAAAGCTGAGGGGGGGACAATAGACACCGGGAGGATTTCTGGGACCGGGGGTACCAGCAGATTTATCTGACTGTTTGGGCTAATTCCGCTGCTTTCCATCAACCCCACGCCCTCAACCGAGTCCCAAGCCTCTCAAGCCTTGCTCCCTACCCACCTTTTCGGATGGTAAACTACTATGAGGTGCTCGGCGTACAGTCGAGCGCCTCTCAGGAGGACATAAAGAAAGCATATCGTAAGCTTGCCCTGCGCTGGCACCCAGACAAGAACCCGGACAATAAGGAGGAGGCAGAGAAAAAGTTCAAGCAGGTGTCTGAAGCCTATGAAGTTCTCTCCGACTCCAAGAAGAGGTCCATGTACGACAGGTCAGGGTCAGATGGCTGGCGGGCTGGCGGCGGCGGGGCGGGAGCCACCTACAATAGCCCCTTCAGCTCTGGCTACACCTTCCGTAATCCCGAAGACATCTTCAAGGAGTTTTTCGGTGGTATGGATCCATTTTCTTTTGACTTCTGGGACAACCCTTTCAGCAGTGACCGGGATCGGGAAAGCAGCAGAGGTCGTGGTTTGCGGGGAGCCTTTTCCGCTGGCTTCGGAGAATTCCCTGCCTTCATGGAGGCCTTCTCCTCTTTTGACTCCCTAGGTCATGGAGGGAGGGCCACCTTTTCCTCCACTTCCTTTGGGGGGTCAGGTTCAGGTAGCTCCGGCTACAAGTCGGTGATGTCGTCCACGGAGATGATCAATGGGCGGAAGATCACCACCAAGCGGATTGTGGAGAATGGGCAGGAGCGAATAGAGATTGAGGAGGATGGGCAACTGAAGTCAGTGACCATCAATGGGAAGGAACAGCTCAAATGGGTGGACAACAAGTGAGAGCCACTGCTCCTGTCTGCCCTTGCCCTGCTGGGTATTTTGCCCAGTCACACATTGGGTTCTGGCTTGATGTCCTCAAGTCTAGGCTACTAATAAATGCCACAAGTGAGTTCATGGAAGCGCTGGAACCGGTTTTGTGGAGCATCTTTCAGGGCGGGAGAGGGGTGTCGGATGTTAGGGGGAGGATGCTGCACTCCCAGTGTGTCCCTTCCTCCTCTCTTCCCAGATCACCCTGGAATCCCTGGGCGGGGGAGGGGGGGGGGAGAGGAGGACAAAGACAGTCGGAGAACAGGCCCAACAGGAGGGGGAAAGGGATGGGGGAAGCCAGGGAGCACACAAGAAGCTCACCCTGGTCTTAGCCCAGACCCCTACTGGGGAATGGGGGGTGAGGGTGGGTGATGGGCAGGGTTTGACCCTATGGCTGGGGGGTGCCTGAGGACTCTTGCTGTTTACTTGTAAACCCCTGGGGGCCCCTGTTAGAGAGTGTGGGTAGTGACAAGAGTTCATGTGAAAGAGGTCTTGGCTTTAGCGGATTGTAAGCTCAAGATGAGCCAGTCGTGTGATTTGGCTGCCAAGAATCTGATTAGAAGGCTAGTGAGGGAAGAAACAGCCCCAGTGTTCTCTGCCCCCAGTGCTCCTTGCACATCTGGAGCACTGTGTTCACTGTGGGCGCCATACTTTGAGGATACAGACAAACTGGAGCACTTCCAGAGATGGAGTAGTGAGGGGGCTCTGGGCATGGTGCCATAGATGCATGGATCTGTGGAAAGAGCTGGGCAAAGACCATGGGGAGAACACAGAGACCATGATAATTATCTTCAACGAAAGGGCCATCAAATACAAGAAAGAACAGACTTATTCTGGGGAATGAGGGTGGGAGAGAGCCCAGAGGGCAGAAAGAAAACCAAGGAGAAAAGGTAATGGGATTTTGGCTGCATTATAAGGAAGAACTTTAATGACAGCTGTTCAAGAATGGAAAAGGCCGCCTTGGGGAGGTGGTGAGCTCTCTGTCTCTGAAGGTCTTTGAGCTAGGGCTGGGTAATTGTCCACAAGGTGTGTTGTCAAGAGAATGGTTTCATACTTCAGGGAGGACTGTTGAATCTATCTGGTTGACCTCTGATGGAAACCTTGAATAGTAGAGAGAGAACCCTGATTTTCAGACTCAGGAAACTTTAACTTCAAATTCTGATTCCCTTACTTGGTACTTGTGTGGCCTTGGACAAGCCATTTCCTTCAATTCCTCATCTACAAAATGGGGGTTGGATTACATAATTTCCAGGGTCTTTTCCACATCAAAGTTCTACGATCCCATAATCCTTTTCTATTTTGAGATTCTGTGAGAGAAATGGGGTTGAGGTTGGGGAGGTTGGGCTGAAGGGCTGGGTCTTAATATGTGGGAGATGTCTAAATGGTGGAAGACCTTTGTAGTAATACTGAGGAATAAGGAAATAAAAGAGGTCCAGCCTTTGCCCCCTAAGAACCCTGGAATGAGAGGACCTGGGATAGAACCCTAGCTCTGCCATTTATTGTTTATCCATATGGCATTGGGTAAGTCACTATTTAAGTTTCACCTCTGGAGTCCCTTCCAGATTTAAATTTATGGTCCTATGTTCAAGAGCAAGAGCTCTGGATTTGGGGCCACATTACAAGCTTATCTCTTGAGTCTCACGATTTTTTATTTTCTTTTTGTTTTGTCAAATGGGCACAATGAGTTACGATACTCTGCTTACAGGAATATTGTTGAGAAAGTATTCTGCAAACCTTAAAGCATTAGAGAAATGTAAGAATATTGATGATGAGGAGAAATAAAAGTAAGGTGGGTTGTGAAAGATGCACCTAGTTAATTCTAAAGTCGAGTGGAAGAGGGAGAGTTCACTATGGCCAGGAGTAATCAGGGAGGGTCCCTGGAGAAGGTGGTTCTCAAGCTAGGGCTTAAAGAGAAGGAAGAAGTCAGACAAAGGGGTGTTTGGAATATGAAAAACACCTTTGGGCATGAACAATGGCAAAAGCTAAGGCATAAAGGCAGAAAAATAAAATCCACATTAGGGAGACAGTGAGTAAGTAGACCAGAATCAGTAGAACAGTAGAATGGAAGGCTCCATTGGGGGATTGTCTTCTTTGGAGGTTCCCTTTGGGATGAAACAAAGGCTGGTAGAGCCAGTTCACTGAAAGCTTTGAATGCCAGGCTAAGGAATTTAGACTTTATTTCAAGACAACTAAATGTTTCAGAGCAAGGGAGTGTAACATGATTTGACTGAGGTGACTGGAGGGACTATTATGGAATAAAGGAGATCAGTTTCATGTGTTCTTTTCCTAGGATCTGTAGGTTTCCACCAAGAAGAAAGTAAGCTTTCTTATGCTTCGTTATTCAGCTCAATATGGCACCAACCATTTTGGAGTTCAGGCTTTTGAAAACTGGAAGGGATCTAAGGTATATGAAATACCATGATCTCAGTTGATGAAGTAAGTAGAGGTCCACAGAGAGGAAAGGACCATCCCAAAGTCACTCGGCCAAATATGAACCTAAAACAGGTCTTCTGACTCTGAATCTGTACCATGCTTTCCAAATGAAATGCTCTTTGCATTTTATGAGGGTAAAAGTGCCAGGAAAGTAGCAAAGGGATTTTAAAATCCTCAACAGTTCAGGCAGAAGTCTAGTTCCAGAAAGAAGAGAATGGCTGAGTTTAGAATAACTTCCAGCCATCTAAGGAGAAGGAGAAGGATAGGGATTCATACATTTAGAATGGGATGGAAAGCCTACCAAGATCCATGCAGAGAGATGGACATCCAAAACTTTCACTTAAAAATATTTTTGACAATTACTAAGCATTTATTTTCTCTTTCCTACCTCTCCCACCATTGAAAAACAGAATGAAACAAAACCAGACCCTTACAAAAACATAAAAGGCATTCATTTTAGCAATCATGCAGTTGATAGGGAGGAGAGCCATGACTTCCATGTCTCCAATCTAGAACTCTTTCTTTTAAACCACCACAATGCCTTCGGTTATCCTTTCTGTTGTCTTAGTGGAGAGACTAGCCTGGAGAGGGGACAATGATGTCTTAAACTTTGCTGATCATATCTGCTTCTAGATTAGATCATGAGATACTTAGTCTATCAGTAAGAATCTATTAGACAGCTATTATGTGCAAACCCCTGTAGTAGATGCTAGAGAAGGTACAAATGCTATGGTCAAATAGTCCTTGTCCTTAAGGAGCTTATATTCTACTGAGATAACATCTTTGAACCAACAATTTTTCCATTACTAATTTAAAAATGTTTGTGTTCCTGCCTGTTGGGTTCATTCTGAGCATGTTTGGGACTCTAGATTTGGATATCTGATATGCCCAGTCCTCCTCCTGACCCTGCCTTAGTATCTTATTGGCAGATTCTAGCAATTATTCCCTTGTCTCATTTTTTCCCCACTGTCATCAGCTTAGGAATGTGTTTTCTAGGGGGTTTTGAAATAAGGGGAGTTGATCCAAAATATCCAGGTAACCAAAAGTATTTGTAAAGGTTGCCACCCTAGAATTCTGCCATCCTAGGTTAGATGAAGATTAAAGTTTTAAGATAAGAACTTTTCAGAGATTTTCAGGGAGCCTGGAACCCACAACAAGAAAGTCTTAAGTGATGGACGCAGAGCATTGCCTGTCTATTGAGAATTGCTCCCATGGGCCATCCTATTGGTCAGCTTGCAATCCAAACCTGTTCTCAGCAAATCAGGAAAACAACTGATGGCTTTTGGGGTTTTGGTGGTCTGCGAACCATAAGGCAACTACTGCTTACTTGAGGAAGAGGTAAAGCTTTCATAAGATGTGCTTTCATAAGATGTATTTCCCAATGTGCCTTTAATTTAGAAAAGAAGGGATCATTGAGCTCAGGACTCATTTTATACCCAGAATTCATAAGAGACAACGGCTTTCATTTCAAAGCTGGTGGGGAGGAATATGTCAGTATATTCTCTGGACTTTGTCACATCATGCTATTCCATATATTATTCTAGGTTGGTGGAAATTCATTCAGTTAACCTGCTCATTGAGTTCATAGAGTGGTTTAAAAGTATTGATATGGTTTCTTATTATATCACCTTCATTTCCAAATATGTTTCTCCCAGTCATCTCTTCTAACTAGAGAGCCATCTTCTATAACAAAACATAAAAAAGAGGCAAGGAATTGAGGGAAGATATTTGGCAAAACTAATCAGCACATCAATAAAGTCCAAAAGTATGTGCAGTGTTTCATGCCCTTAATTTTTTTTTATATTTGCTGTTTATTTATTAATTTGACACAAACTAAACATGAAGCAGAAAGCAGAGCAGAAGGGATCAACATGACATATGAAATCACCATTCAATGGATAATCAATTAAGATACTATTAAAATATTCCAGGGAACCTTTCAGGTTATGAAAGCTAAAAATCAATGCCCTTAATTCTTTAGCTCCCCAAAGAAAGGGGAGAAGTACACTGTCTTATTTTGTAGGACTAAGCTTGGCTACCATCATCACCATGATTGAACTTATAAAATAATAGAAAAGAAAGATTTTTTAGAAGTTTAGTGATGAGGAGACTGAGATCCCGGGAGAGACTGAATGGCACTGCCCAATGTAGTCATATGGTGCTGGACTCTCATGCCCTGGACACTGCATTATGTCGTCTCTATCAACACAGATTGCTCAGAGCTGGGGACAAAATAGATCTAGATGTGAGCTTGGGTCTGTAAGGGTTTCCCCACTGAATGGAAGATAAGGTGAGAAAGAAAGACGCTTGTGTGTACATGTGCTCTTGTGTGTGGGGAAGTACTTCAGGAAGGAAGATGTCTCAGCTGATTACTTCTCCCAAGATCATTTTTGTCTAATTGCCAGAACCTTGCCTGGCTTCTTGGGGTACATCTCTGGGCTTCAGTTTCCACTTCAGTAAAATGGGGCCAAAGTTAAACTAGATCATTTCTGAAATTTTTTTTGCTCTAAATACTCTAGGACAAGGATGTGGGACCTTGCTGTCTGCTAGTTGGTTCAGCTAGACAAATAACAAACTTTTACAAAGAAACTTTTACCTAGAATCTAAGAAAAAGATCAATCCCATGGGAAGTCAAAAGCATAGAAATGAATGAGATTATGGACTTGTCTGTTCATCCAACCCACTCCTTAAAAGTTCCCATCTCCAGGTGAGCCCCACTTCCAGCTCTGTGCTGGGCTGCACCTCCCAGGACCTTGGCCCCTGGGGTGAAGGAAAGCACTTCCTATTTGGCCCCAGGACTTTTTCCATGGGCTTCAGGAATCCTGCTTTGACCTGGGAATTGGCTCCTTCTACTCTCTTTGAGGTGTTTATGGCTCCAACCCCATGGGAAGCCCTGTTTCTCATATCTGACCTATTCATATCCTGTTCTGTTTGCCTGAATCACACTCACCAGCTGGGGGTAAATGACACTTCCTTCACTTACTGTTCTAAGTTCAAAGTCAATATAACCTCATCTTTGATGACCCTGTGGCTTCAAAAGCACATATCAGGAATGATGGGAATCAGATTGACCCCTCCCAGAAGCTGGCGGTTGTCTCTCCATTTCTTTGATTTGATTCATTATAATAATCATTTGTTAAGTTTAACCTACTCTATGTGAGACATTGAGTTAGGTCTTGAAGATCAAAGAGAAAATCTGGAATCAGTCCCTGCCTTTAGGGAGCTTACTTTCTTCAGGTAGAGTCCTAGTTTTCTTTTGGGCTTCCTAGCCAAGTTTCTGTTCCTGGTCTGAAGGAGGTCTCCAGCCCTGCTC